>NC_049202.1:20332172-20651458 GCF_013347855.1 Anguilla anguilla
AAATCCATCAGTGATATAGCTAACATCGGCTGTGTCGAAATCAACTGTATTGTACATGGTAAAGAAGCAAGAATGCAGTGCTAAGCTTAGCAAATGAGCTGAAAGACCACGGAAGACCACTGTAGTGGATAACTGAAAAATACCTTATCAGCTGTTGAATAGTTTGAATAGTTCATGAACCCTGCAGGATGTCTGCATAGATGTGTCAAAGCCTATCATACCACACCCGCATAAAAGAGGGTTCATCGCAAGGTTCTAACCACTGGTAAGCCTCAAAAACAGAATGGCCAGGTTAGAGTTGGCTAAAAAGTGCCTTTTAAAAACCTGGACCATAGTCTTATGGACGGATGAGATGAGTATACCTGCAGCAAAGTGATGAAAAGAGGAAACGGAGGAGATTGCATTTGGAGTCAGAGGCACATAGACTCTAGAATAGAGTGACCATTTTATAAGTGCAGTAACAAAACAGTACAGCTTTAGTCTCAAATGGAAGTTAATCATACAACTTTTCTCATAGTATATGTTTGCTTGTTATGTGGAGAACATAACTAGACTGCAACAGCAGTATAGACAAATAATAATAATAATAATAAAAAAAAACAATGCGAGACCCATTGTTGTTTTTCATAAGAAATTTAAGACCGCCTGTAAATTGCAGTCTAATTTATATAAGATTCCGATATGTTAATCTGGGAAGAGTTTTCTGGGAGTGTTTCAGGAACAGGAGTTAGCTCTGTGAATGTTTTGAACATATATTCCAGTAGCAAAGCAGAGATTTCATAGCTGTATGTCAGAATAAATATCTTGATTTTCACATTAAAATAGAGCTAGCAACACGAATTGAAGTCACCATCACATATCATAGATAAATGACAGCATATAATAATAATAATAATAATAATAATAATAATAATAAACTGCTCAGGATAAGCAGGTATAGATAATGGATGGATGGATGGATGATGAAAGTAGTTTCCGCTAAAAATTTCAGAAATGACTTCGTATTTGTCATGTGAATTGTCATGTTTAAATAGATCATTGTAATTGGACATTTAAATATTTTAGCTAATACAACACTCATAATTTTAGTGAAGAATCTGTGTGTGACATAGGCCAGGTGCCAGTTTCCCTGTCTGGTACAATGAGACATTTTCACCTGTTCTCAATGTCCAAGCATAATGCGCTGAAGCAGTGCTTTGGTAAAGACCATGTTCCAATGCGTATCTTAGTAGCAACAGTGTGCTTTTTAATTTTTATTTATTTATTTATTTATTTTTTAAGTAAGGCACTTAAGGTTTTCCATTTGTTGAAGTTCACACATCACATCTGATAGTACACAGGTAATAATATAATATAAAATAGTTAGTTTCTATTGAACGTATGAATATATATTTTAAATGATCCTATATATGACCTGATAATCATAACAATAAACCAGTTCAACAGAAGAGCTGCAAGCCAAGCAAAAACATTTACAAGCATTAAACCTTAACAAACAGAACTGTATTTATCATTTGCTATCAAATTTATTTATTCAGTAAAAATAAAATGCATACCAAAAGAGTATGTCTGCTATATGCATAACTGTAAAGCTATTCCATAAAATATTATATCATGAAGCAATCAATGTATTAACAGCTACAACAAAATGATCTTACTGTACATCAATGTTACAGACACATTCACTAGAATGATATCATTGTAATCGACACTCTCTCTGGGCAGCTCTGCAAGGCTCCAGGATTATTGCCATCACTGTATAAATCAGCACTGAAATACGGGAGGAGTTTCTCAGTAAAGGAGTCTCAGCTAACTTTATGTCTCAGCCCCATCCAACGGTCATGGTGCCTAAATCTGTGGTTTCCATTGGGCCCCACCCACAGTACCCCTTCCCCTTCTAATTAGTGCTTGTTGCTCTTTGGACACAAAAGTAGTGGAGTGGTTTGCACAGACACCTCTGACCCAAGTGATCTGGGTTGATACTGGCTCTGTACCAAGGTCTTGGGTGTAGGATAAAATATTTTTTATTTTATTTTTTATTTTTTACCAATGCACATGGTGTCACAGTGATTGGAAAAAGAGAAGCAGATGGTTCGCTGCAATTAGCAGAAACAACTGGAATCCAGGCACCGAAATGTGGAGTTGCGGTTGTCATTTTGTGTCAGGTATGTTGGATTTTTGGGTAAAATCATACCTTAAGTTATGTACTGTATTGACTACTCATCAATTAAATATTCAGCATCATTCATTTATATTCTGTGTAACTGTAAAGTTTTTGTCAGCATTTATTTAAAAAACATCCATGATGATGAGCCTTGTGTTCTACAAACAAGGGGGCGATGGTTAGATAGTGTTAGCTAGCCAAGCGTATAAATTAAGGTATGATTTTACCCAAAAATCCAGCATACCTGACACAAAATAACAACCGCAAATCCACGTTTCGGTGCCAGGATTCCAGTTGTTTCTGGGAATTTCAGCGATCCATTTGCTTCTCTTTTCTTTAGCTTTCGGCAGTCTGTAAAAAGATATCTCCGATTTCTTGTTGAATGTCCATGGACCACTGGTACTTTGGTAAGTTGTAAGGATCCATGTCGAGTCCAACTGCCTTTAATTTAAGCAGATAATTGTTTGTTTTACTCCCAGTTTTGCAGTTTCCTCTACTAAAGGCAGCCATGCCGCAGCATGTTTTGCCACTCAGTCCGACTGAGGGGGAGTAGTCCGGTGGGAAAGTGACGTCAATGCATACCCTTTATAGTTACAGTGTAATTACAGAAAAATATATTAATTAACAAGATAATTTTTAGGTTGTATTCTACTTTTCTGATATTTGTAAAAATGCATTGATTTTATTAATTTTTTAGCCAACGATTACAGTAAAATAACAGACAGAATATGAAAGATGTCGGAGAAATGTTGTACTTGAATTCATTCTTTATCGTTATTGCCTTGTGTAAATGCAGTCATTGTGTAAAGTTACAGTCACTGACTTTTGTATGGATTCCTTTGTGTTATGTGTGTTAACTGTGAAATAACTAAACAAAAAATTAACTGCCAATAACTGACATTTTAAAGTCACCAGACATGTTAAAAAATAAGCATTCATTTGAACTGTGCAGATATGACCGTTTGAAGCTACAGAAAATCACTTAAGTTTGTTTGGAAGACCTTGCATGTGCATGTTGCTATATGCCAGTGTGCAACCCAATGATTAAAGGGATTTAATTAAACATATACACTATTGTTTAAAATGACTCTCGGTGGAATCCTTTACATTCTCTGACATAATATATTGAAAGAGAATACAATGAAAGGCACTGTATTGGCTTTCTGTTTGCAAATTCAATTTCAGCCATGTAAGATGCCTTCGGGACAGTTCTACACGCTTCAATTCACAAAAACACCTTTTTTTGCCTTGTACTCACGTTTGTACTCACGATGGTCTTGATAGTTGATTAGATAGTTGATTTCGAAAGTTCCACGAAGCAGGTTATTGCTTGTTTGTATGTATGAGTGTGCATGCGTTGCGTAGTGCAATGGCCAATAAACACTCAAACAAAAGGTTACGATGCATGCATCAAAATAAAGAAACGTATCAAAGGCAAATTAAGTTGTTCCTCAAATCAAAAATAGCCTCAATCAAAAGTAAAACACAATCAAATAATTCAGGATAGTATTTATTTCAATATATTAAATTCAAAGGCAGTGTGTTGAGCAATGCGAAGCGTTGTATAGCGGTAGAAAACTGTGTGTTGGCAGCGTCTTCTCAGCTCAACTGCACACCTGCTCTAATTACTGGCATCACAGCCCAACATCATTATTCAGGTAGCCACTAGGGGACACCATTTACATATTTACAATGACTCATAAGAGATTTGGCTCCAACAGGCACAATCACCTTTGTAATTATTTGTCAATGCCAATTATTTAATCATGGTTGAAGTTTGCAGGTAAGGCTACTTAAGGCCCAGATGTACATTAAATCCTGCAGCATTGTACTGACAGGGTGAATTGCAAAGTAAAATCTGAAAAGAAGACAGGAGGATGGATGGAATCAAACTAACGAACACTGACTATACTCACACATTCCAAGCTTCTACACTACCTTATAAACCCAGGAATGACTTAATCAAATATAAAGGTATTTGACTACACTACAGGTGCACATCTACTTTATGAGCAAAAATTATATGAAATCATTTTGTCCAATGATTTGGATCAAAACAAAACCCAGAAGATACTACCTGTATATGTACATTATCAAAAAATGATAAATCTCAACTAAATTATCAATGATGAAAAGAAAATTAAAATGAAAAAACTATAATCATTATAGAGGAACATAATAGTTATGGAGGAATATGGATTTCCTCTATAATACTCTTCCAGTACATGTAGTTTGCTCTTGAAAAAACACATTCAATGGGATGACATAACTGTTATAGAAACTTTCACTGGGCATATCTTCAGGGGTCCTTCATTCTTATCATTTTTCACACAGGGAGAGAAGTACGGGAACACTCTCTCAGTAAATGTGTCTGTAAAAGTGTAAATGAGTGACATGTCACTGGAGTCGAAGAAGGACACCTTCCCCCTGTCATAGTCCAACTGCACTCTGATGCTCTGGGGCTTCCTCTTCAGTCTGAGGTCAGTAACTCCAGCTGCTCTGTACTTATCACCATCCCTCAGCATTAAGACCCAGAATCCTCTCTTTGGGCTGCATGTTATATCTCCCTTCCTACTGATGGACTCTTTCACCACTCCTATAGTCCAATCAGATTTATTCCCCACCTTCACCTCCCAGCTGTGTTTCCCTGAGGTAAACCCCTCAGATCCCAGCACATTCACACAGAGTTTAAACCTCTCTGAATTGTCAGGACATTTGTGCTTTGTATCTGTGTCACTCACAGTGGTCAGATCATCAGAGAGCGAGAGAGAGGCACGTGCAGTATTGGGGTCCAGTATCACAGGAGCTGACATATCAAGAAAGAAAGATATTTGAAAGTTGAAAGAAAAGACACATTTCAAATACTCTATTCAGATCAGGTCACATACACAGTATATTGTATATAATAATTATGGATTCTATACTGTAGTTATAATGATTTATTCTTTAAATATAAAACATGCTTATATTATGAAAATGAATACATCAGTTAATATGTTTCATAGTAAATTCAATGCAGACAATTCATACAACTAATAAACCATATTATTAATGACATTTTATATATTATGTTAATTCTCTTTGCTTGTGTTCTGATATTAAATTGAGAGCAGTGTAGTGCAATCACAAGATCTTCCTAAACTTGGAGGAACTGAGACTGGCTGACTCTGTACTGTTTATCTTCAGCACCATTTCAGTATACAGCTTGTTTCTTCAGTTTTATGGGTTCATTAAGTGCTTGAAAAAAAACATGATTTCACCATCTGCCCCAGATACTCACTGTACTGCACCACCCCCAGCATCTTCCCCCAGACTCTGAACTTCAGGTTTCCCAGGTGTTTGGCCGCATCTATCAGAGCCCCTGAGAGCAGCTCTGGATCCTGCAGTGTGCACTGGGCTCTGTAATGACAAGCAGGAGTCACTCAGGCTTTGGGGTTTGAAGTGACTTAAGCAGACAAGATGAAATGAGGTGAGAGTCCACATACCTTTCCTTAATGCTCTTGTAGCTCTGAAAAACAAATCACAACAGCCTAAATGTGATAGAATGTACAGTATGCATGTATGAATGTATTCAGTAGAGACCATTATGAGAGACAGGTAACAATAAGTGAGAGACAGGAGCCGTGCTAATGACAGTGATGTAGATATTAACAGTGAACACACGTGAATGAAGGTACTGTAATGTACATGTAACTACCAAAATAAAGGGAAAAATGAGGCATATTGACATGGTTATGCCATCACGCCAGGTTAAGCTTTGGTGGGGTAGCATGCCCCATACCTATACAGCACCGAGAGTTTGGCACCTTTCAGGGTTCCTTACAGAAATAACCACAATGACGACGGACTCTCACTTCATGTCAACAGACAGAATTCTCAAACAACTTCACACGTCCACATAATAAAGCCTCTAACTTTGGGGATTTCAAGTTTTTTTTTTCTTCTTCTTCTTTTTCCTGCCAATTACAATATCACAAATGCTCCAGGCCCACAGAGAATATGCCTCCCCATTGGACATGTAGGTATATCAGCCAATAAAAACATTAGATACGCACTCAAATTGGACATATTTGGGATGGCAGGTATGCCATCCCGCCAAGTTACGCCTTGGCGGGGGCATGACCCATACCTATACAGCACCGAGAGTTTGGCACTTTCAGGGTTCCCCACAGAAATAACCACAACAGCCACAGACACTCAGCCCTTAAAAACATTAAATTCTATATATTCTCACCC
Organism: Anguilla anguilla; assembly: GCF_013347855.1. Classification (NCBI taxonomy): domain Eukaryota; kingdom Metazoa; phylum Chordata; class Actinopteri; order Anguilliformes; family Anguillidae; genus Anguilla; species Anguilla anguilla. Next base: position 20,338,573 of record NC_049202.1, read on the forward strand.
CATTTAAACAGACAGAATTCATAAACAACTTCACATGTCCACACAATAAAGCCCCAAACTAAGGGGTCTTGCATTTTCTCCTTCTTCTTCTTCTCATTCTTCTTCTTCTTCTTTTCTTCTTATTTTTCCTGCCGTCCATCCCACTAACAACATGTCTCCCCATTGGACATTTTACCGACACTAGCCAAATCTTCACCTACACGACCCAATCAAAAACTAGCATACACACGCAAAATACCCATGCCTTCTTACTCTGAAACATTTCCACTTTAAACAGCTACTCTGCTATAGCCTAGTGGGCAAGGTTACAGTCTTGGGAACATGGGGTCCCAGGTTCAAGCCCAGCTACGAACACTTTTCTTTAACCTGCTTTTACCCTCACTAATAACTGTCTACTACTTCTCAATTATTGCTTTTGCACCATATCTACCTGCCGTTCACCGAACGTATACACTGCATTATGACGTACCGTCTGCACGTTCAGTTATTAACCGGCTACAATATTGCAAACCCATATGGATTCAACGGCCTGTGTTCTTTAAAACCACGGACAGGTTTGTTAATGATTTCAAGCGTAAGACTTGAAAGAATTGAAGAAATATTGGATAGCATTGCTTTGGAATACATCTTATTTCATTTCGGCGAGGCAAGATAGCCTATATTGTTTGTAGTACCGTAACTTGGCGTCATTTTGATATCAATACTTTTAATGGCAGGCCTGGATTTTGGCAGTCTGAATGAATGAGTTATAGACAGTGTAAGTCTTGTATTTGTGAGTGACTTGGCATTTTTGTACGTTGAAAACGTGTTTTTTATGAGATAGAAGTTTACACGTTTAAAAGAACAAAACTTTGCAGCCCACCAACTACTTCACTAGCATGAGAGTCTGGCCCCCGAGAACCAATCGCGTGGTCCCAGTTCGATTTTGGCTTCCATTTCTTTTTAATCGTGTGCTCGGCCCTGTGCATTTTTTTACCAATCATATCTCCCTGTCATTCTGGTCTATTTCTTACCAATCAGGACTTGTCATGCCTGTCCATTTCGTGCCAATCAAATGTGGCAATGCAGCTTTTAAACGCATCGCGGTAGAATCTAATGACCGTGACAGCATTCAAGAATGCCATGGAATATTGCCTGACTCTCAGGGTAAGAAATCAAATTAAATAGTTAAATGGTCAAGATGAAAATCTAGCTAACAGTCGTTTGATAGTAACAGAGACAAATTTTTTTCTGCTGTCTTTGAAAGTAATTATGCTGGTCTACGTTGCTAACATTATATTAATGTTGTTAAGCTAGCTAACGGAAATTTACCTGAAAGATCAGGTAATTTAAGCACATGATGTAATTCCGTTATTAGCTATCAATGTGTTACTTATTAATATGATGTTCTGTGGAGCAATGACATGTCATAGAAAATGTAGTTGCATAATATAGTAAATATAGACTGATAAAATTAAGTTCCTTCGGCTGACAGTGATTCCCTGTTGAGTTGAATATAAATGTCCGATCACCTGCTGCATCTGTCCCCACGACAATGACCTCACACATATCCTCCCTGCAGCCAACACTGAATTTAAGAACGGTAAATATATTGGCCTACCACCTTCTAATTTTCCTACTACTAATCTCTTTACTTTTTTTTACGATTACAACAAACTATTATACGGAAGAGGATTAGGGTCACATGTGAAATTTTTTTTTGAGTTCTGACTTTATTCTCAGAATTCTGACTTTATTCTTAGAATTCTGACTTTAATCTCAGAATTCTGACTTTATTCTCAGAATTCTGACTTTAATCTCAGAATTCTGACTTTAATGTCAGAACTCAAAAAAAAAAAATTGCACGTGGCCCTAATCCTCTACCGTACTATCATGCTTTATGTTTTATTTGGAATTATTATTTTGGTGCTTTTCTGTTTTGTTTTTTCCCCATATTCTCACGTCATTCTCTCCCAGTTTGTGGAAGCTTGATCTGGTGGAACATAAATTGCCAAACCTTAATTTGGCCAAGAAGTCTGCTTAGGTTTGTTGGAGCACACATTAATTAATAACATGGTTTTTTGTTAAATGCATTTTGGATCATATATTGATTAATTTATATTTAATAATTAAAGCCATTAAATCACATTAACTGCTGTCTTTTGCGTGATTGAATTTGTATGCCTTCTTACTCCTAGCACGTTTCCAGTCCACCTGGACTATTTTTCAACTGACAGTGCATTTATGTGTGCGTGCATGTCTTGCATTGGGCACCAATTATTAAAAAGCAAAAACAATGAGCTCTTAGCTAGCAGAACACAGATCATAGTCTATACAAATGTAGCATAAGCTAATTGTAGCATGAACTAGGCTAAATACACAAAATCATAAAAAAACAGTGACATGAAAGCACCGATAGAAATGTGATAAAGTATTGTATATTGTTGTAACATGAAAAAATAAATATTAATACATTTTTTTATACTCACTGGCCACTTCACTAGGTACACCTGCTTGTTAACGCCAATAGCTTACTCCTCGTAACAGTGAATCACGTGGCTGCAACTCAATGTATAAAGCATGCAGACATGGTGAAGAGGGTTAGTTTTCTTGTTTGACCAAAAATTGGAATGGGAAAGATGCGTGATCTAAGTGACTTTGACTGTGGTATTATCATTAGTGGCAGACACAGTGGTTCCAGCATCTCAGAAACAACTGCTCTCCTGGGATTTTTATGCACTTGTCTCTAGAGTTTACAGAGATAAACAAAAAACACCCAGTGAGCAGCAGATCTGTGGCAGAAAACACCTTGTTAATGAAAGACATCGGAGGAAAATGTGCAGACTCATTCAAGCTAACAGAAAGGCCACAACTGCTCAAATAACAACTTTTTTTACAACAGTGGTGTGTAGAAAGGCATCTCTGAATGCACAACAAACCTTGAAAAGGATGGGCATCTGTCAGATAAGAACAGGAAGATGAGACTACAGTGGGCATGTCATCACCAAAACTGGATGAGGGAAGACTGGAAATACGTTGCCCGGTCTGATGAATCTCACCTTCTGCTGCAACATGCAGATGGTAGGGCCCGATTTTGGCATAAACAGCAGGAATCTACAAATCCATCCTGCCTTGTATCAACAGTACAAGCTGCTGGTAGTGGTGTAATGGTGTGGGGAATGTTTCCTTGGCACAGATTAGGCCCCTTAATACCAATTGAGCATCATTTGAATGACAAATCATACCTAAGCATTGTTTCTGACCACGTGCATCCCTTTTTGGCCACAGTCTACCATCTTTCAAATGAATTCTTCTAGTAGGATAATTCACCATGTCACAATGCACAGAAGCTGGTTCCACAAACATGACACTGACTTCAGTTTACTCCAATGGCCTGCACTGTCAACAGATATCAATCCAATAGAGCACTTTTGGGATTAGGTGGAACCAGAGGTTTGCAGCATGAATCTGGCTGAATATCTGTAGAATCTATCGAGTCAGCATCAACCAAAATCCCCAAGGAATTTTTCCCATACCTCGTTTAATCGATCCTGCGAAGAATTTTGACAGCTCTGGAAGCTATTGGGGGTCTTACCCAGTACTAGCTAGGTATACCTAATAAAGTGGCCAGTAAGTGTAATTTAATGATATATATTTATAATATATGTTTTACAGACCTGGATAAAATACAAATACATATTTGTATTTGAAAATGTAGTTAAATACATATCTGAAGTATTTTCAAATACATTTACACATGAAATACTTTGTATTTGATTTATTTAAATTATTTTAATGGCAAACCAAATAATTTCCCAAATATTATTTTAAATATACATTCCTTTAAATAAATACTTTCCAGGGAAACTAAACACTTTTTTCAAATAGTATTCAGAGCCTTTTAAAAATACTATTAAAAATACAAATACAATTTTAAAATATTGTGAAATATTTCTGTGATAGACAACAGAAATGACTGAGCCAACAAGAATGTAGGCTTCATCCTACAGAGTTCTTTGTACAATCTTTGTGAGTGGCCCTCAATGTGATGTTAGTGAGTTATAATACTGAGAGCACTGCAGGGGAACTACTAGGGGCTAGAGGTTGAATTTGGATTATGGGCAAAGGTACCCTATGCTGGCAATTTTAAACAACCAATGCGCTGCCTCTAACAGACAGTAGCCTAAATGCCTGTACGTGTCTTTGCATGGGGGCAAACTCAGATTTCTTGATAAGCTACTTGCCAGTTTATTTGTACCCATGCAATCTTTTTAAAGTTAGTGGCCTGTTACTGTGTTCAACACCCATATGTACAGTTTTATTTTTTACATTTTGTAAGGTTAGACACTGATAAAATAGAATTCAGCCATGCATATTCGCTACCAATTAACAATGGAAATTGGTACAAATGGACTGGGGCCGTCAGCAGTCACTGGACACGTTCTCATCAAAATACTGTGCTCTAATTAGACAAAATACCATCCTCTAATAAGACAAAATGCTCATAGGTTCTCACATATCCAGTGCCTTTCAAGTCTTTCAACAGCTTGGTGTAATTGTGCATGTGGCATCACTGGCCTTATGTTGTGAAAGTATTTTCAAATAATTCCATTAAATCAAACACTTTGTGTTTGAAAATTCAGTATTTCAAATGTTTTTTTAAAGACATATTTGAAAGTAATTGCAAATGCATGCAGATGCTCCTTAAATGCATTTTCAAATACATTTTGTAATTTAAATACTCAGTATTTGTAAATGCTGAATTTCAAATAATTTCTAAATAAGTATTTAAAAGTAATTAAAATACTTTATATGTATATATATTTGACCCAGGTCTGATGCCTGCTGTCTACCCTTTTTCAAATGGATACTTCTTGTTGGATAATGCGCTATGTCACAAAGCACGCCATCTCAAGCTGGTTCCAAGGATTTGACTTCAGTTTACTCCAGTGGCCTGCATAGTCACCAGAACTCAGTCCAATAGAACACTTTTGGGATGAGGTGAAATGGGAGGTTTGCAGCACGAATGTGTGGCTGAAAAATCTGCTGGTGATGTTATTAAAGTGGCATTGGACCACAATAGTTAAGGAATGGTTCCCGTATTCTATTCAATCCATCCCAGGAATAATTTTGGCTGTTCTAGAGGGGTAAGGGGGTCGTACTCAGTACTAGAAAGGTATACCTAATAAAGTGGCCAGTGAGTGTAATTATATTATACATATTTTAATAATATATGTTCAATAATATAATAATGTGACATGCTGCTTGCTAGCAGTTTATTATCATCTTCCCCATTCTGCCGATGAAGCCTTGCTCCACAGACCCATTACTGAAAATGGTACTGGTGCTCTGTATCACAGTAACAGACTGTGCATCTCAATATACTGTAGCTGGGACTGGTCATCATAAATGCAGAGCTCAGTCAGTAAATCAAGATCCTACCTGTAAAATGGAGGTGTCTTCAGCATCCATGACCTTCTCTATAGCTGTGATTTTGTCTGTAAGGGTGGAGATGTGTCTTGTGATGTTTTCTATCTTCTCATTCATGATCCGACTCTTCTGCTCCTCTTCCTCCCTCAGTGCAGCTAGTCTGGCCTCCTCTTCCTCTCGTAGGAACTGGTGGAGCTTCTCAAACTCTGCCTTTATCTGCCTCTCTGTGTGCTGGGCTTGACTCTGCAATTCAAACACACTATTTAAAACCTGAATAGTGTTGCTATGTTTAATAATGTATGTGTGGCAGTCAGTGTGTTTGTTATTCCTATAAAACACAGCATAAACCAAAAATTATGTTTTTTTTTGGGATTTGTGTGTTGCTAAAAAGTACTGCTTTACTCACCCTGATGTGTTTTGCTGTTTTCTCACATTCTTGTTCAGCCTCAGTAAACCTCTTTAGTTTTTCTTGAATAAGACTAAGTGCAGGCTTGATTTCCTCCTGGAGTTAAATGAATCAGTTATTATTTACAGAAAGACACAAGTGGCGCAGCAGTACCCCTGCTGTAATGCAAGCAGAGGTCAGAAGTACATGGGAAATGTAGCGGAGAAAATAGTCCTGCTACAAGTAAAGACCAGTGGAACTTACTCATAGTGCATCATAACATTTTATGTTATGTGTTCTCAGTAAAATAAAAACAGTTACATTTTCCAGCGTGTTGGATATCACATACCAACTATTACTGGGTTGTACTTCATTGAACTTGTAGAATAGTGTAAGAAATGTTGAAGCATTTATAAACCAGTTTGACTTGTTGGTAGAAGATTTTCTCGTGTGTATACATAGCCCTTGTCTCTGCTGGTTATACAGTCATTGCGGATTTCTGTACTTCCTGGTTTTGTCCAAGCATATAACCAAATATTTAGTATACAATATATAACAGTAAATATATATAATATATACTTTATTTAGATCTTCACATTTATTAAATTAGAGTTTTGATAAATTTGTATGAGTCTTGGGTGATCTCTATTTGCGCTATTAGTACATCTGATGTGACACATCATTGCTATATATTTATAAAATTACTCTGTATATGTCAGTGCTTCCTGTTTGGATCCATATTCCTTATAAAAGGCCCCCAGGCACTGTCAATCAGGACTTTACCATGCCTACACTTCACTAATATTTAATTCTACTGAAAACATAACACACTTCAACATGCTTTGAGGCTTGAAAACAACACTTTCAGATACAGTGCCACTTCTTCCACTGAACGTATTTACAGACCTCATACCACAGCTGTTTGTCAAAACTGAATGTTTTACACTGAGACATTGTACTCAAATACAATTTAGCCTTGAGAATATGATAGATGACCTCTAAAATGGAATACCTTCAGCTCCAGTGCAGCCTCTTCCACTGGACAGACTGGGTGGTTTCTGTGTTTTTTTGAAGTCTGACAGACAACACAAAGAAGCTCTTTGTCATGTTCGCAGAAAAATAGAAGTTTCTCCCCATGAAGACTGCAGTGAGTGTCACTCCTGTCTGTAATTTCACTCTCGGTCTTCTGCTTTAAATAAGACTCCACAATGCTTCTTAAGGCCAGGCTTACAGGAGGATCCCCCACAGAGGCCTTTCTCCTGCAGATGGGACACTCTCGAGAGCCCTTCTCTTTCCAGTACTGCTGTATACACTCTCTACAGAAGCTGTGGCTACATTTCAGTACAACAGGCTCTTTAAAAATATCACAACATACAGAGCAACAGAGATCGTCCTCAGGAATCAAAGCTTTAGCTGCCATTTTACAGACTCGGTTTCTCAGTGTGATATTTTCACTTTTGGTTTTGCTGAACTTTGGACAGACCACACCTCATGTGATTAAAATCAGGTCAGGCTTGTTGCATTCAGTTATTTTCTTAATCTTGCAGGAGCTTCACAAACTTTGCCTTCACCTTAGTCTTTATGTGCCTGACACTGCCATCCAAACAAACAGTATTAAACGTGAATAATGTATCTCCTGTATATTTCAGTTAAGCTGAAATATTTTCCTAACTGATCAACTCACCCCAAAATATTTTCACTCTCCTGTTTAACTGCATTATGATTTTCTCCTTGAAGAAGATGAAATAGCCAGCACTTATAAAAACATTAAGTTTGAAAGGAATAACAGGAGAGAATTATGGAATTCGGAAGTAGTATTGGGATTGTGAAGTAATTTAGTAATTTAGTAATTTAGTCTCCAAGAATATCGCAGCAGTAAGCCGGGCATGCAGATTTTTCCTGTATAACATCCGCAGAATCCGCCCCTTTCTCACCACCTACTCAATCCAGCTCCTGGTCCAAGCAATGGTTCTATCCCGCCTGGACTACTGCAACTCTCTTCTGGCTGGACTACCGGCATCTGCCACCAGACCCCTGCAACTCATTCAGAATGCTGCAGCTCGTCTGGTCTTTAACCTCCCCAGACACTCCCACGTCACTCCCCTGCTCAATACCCTCCACTGGCTGCCTGTTATAGCTCGCATCAAATTTAAAACATTGGTCCTAGCATACCCGGCAGTCAAGGGATCAGCCCCAGCATACCTCCACAAGATATTCAAACCCTACATGCCAGCCAGATCCCTCCGTTCTGCTACCTCAGGACGCCTAGCACCTCCCCCTCTTCGCACCTGCACTTCCAGAACACGTCTCCTGTCTGTTCTGGCCCCACGATGGTGGAATGACCTCCCTGTGGAGGTCAGAACAGCTGAGACACTGACCCATTTCAAACGACGACTGAAGACTCACCTCTTCAGGCTGCACCTCTCCCCATCCCTCCCTACCCCCCTGTAAATGACTGTAAGCTTAGGGTTGTAACTAGGCAGCTGTTTCGTAGGTGACTTAGGTGCATTAACTGTCTTAACTACTGCTTGTATTTTTTCCATAGATTGCGTTGTTGTTGTTCTCGTTGTGTTAGTGTTAATCAGTTTAACCTTCAGGGTCCAAGTTGAACTATGCGGTTGTTCCCTGCACTTGGACCGGTACTTCTCTCTAGGGGTTTCGTCATACTTGTTCCTGGTTATGGTTATACACTTTGTTGTACGTCGCTCTGGATAAGAGCGTCTGCCAAATGCCTGTAATGTAATGTAATGTAATAGTAAATAACAGTTTGCTACATGGATAAAATAGCAGTAGGTGATGTCATACAAGATATATTTTGTCACAGTAAAGCACTGCATATTTTGTACAGTACAGTATTGCATTGTGGGGAAATTATCTGGAAGCTACAACACTAGAGTACTTCTACTATTAATTCAACAGGATTTATTTCACACTTATGAATTGTTACTGCATTACTGTGTACTTACCTGAGCATTTGTAGTACTTTTTCTTACTTTATTTGACTGTGTTTGTGCATTCTCACTTACATGCATTAACTGTGCATCTATGTGCTCCTCCTGTAAATATCCCTTAATTGTTGAGTCAATTATTTACATTGAGTATATTATTGTAGTTTGTACCCTACCCTACAATTTTCAAAGCATAATTCTTCATTATTGAATATCACATACTAAAAACAATTAGCTTAATTCTACCAGACTTATTTTGAGAAAACTGAGTCACATTTAAAACACTATGGACATTACAATATGGTGTGTATTTGGTGCAGTGAATCAGAAATACTGTAGAAAACATGCATCAAATAAAGTATGCATACATATAAAATATAATGTATAAATGCATACATACTATTTATTTTTTTAAAGAATTAGTCACGTTCTACAGCATTCAAAATGCCATAAGAAAAAAAAAAATCAATATCTCTTGCCAGCTCTGTGACAAGTTATTAGCTGTAAGTATGTCAGTATTTCATTTTGTGGATATCATATAAACACACAGTAAGGACAACTCACATATTTAGGCTATATATATATATATGAATGAGTGTGCAAAGTAATTATTTTTAGTTTGGCGCTGAATGCATCTGCTTTAGGTACGTCTGTACATTCACAGAGGTGCACTAACCTATCCAACAGGGATCATGATACATATCCCCTACTTAAATGGGAGAGATTTGAAAACCGCCCAGTACCTACAAGCAGATCCAAACGACAGGTGGAAGCTGGGATGAGCTGTGGGTGAGCACAATTCTTTTAAGCTGTAGCAAGCGTAGCGTGCAAAAAGCAGCGCAGGAAATGAGCAGCACCTGAAACATCTGACTGTTTAAAAAAGGCACTCTATTAATGATGTGTGCTTGTGATAGGTTGAGTATAAGAACATGTAGAGATGTATATAGGTGATTGGTTGAGTATAAGAACATGTAGAGATGTATATAGGTCATTGGTTGAGTATGAGAACATGTAGAAATGTATGTAGGTTATTGGTTGAGCATGAGAACATGTAGAGATGTATGTAGGTGATTGGTTGAGTATGAGAACATGTAGAGATGTACGTAGGTGATTGGTTGAGTATGAGAACATGTAGAGATGTACGTAGGTGATTGGTTGAGTATGAGAACATGTACTGATGTGTGTATGCAATTGGTTGAGTATGAGAACATGTGACTACTGAGACCGACTAATGTTACTGTTACGCTCGCTTTTTGACGATTAACTTATTCACTAAATCTGATCATATAAATGTTTTGACGTGAATAACAAGATGACATGGGAATTTCCAATGGTTGATTATGGATTATATATTATTATTATGATCATTACATATTCTTCATAAAGTTGGCACGCTTGTTAACCAAGCAAATAAATTAATATAGTTTGTTTGATTATTATGTAGGCTATGTTGCGATTTAAGCTTATGGTAATTCTTTAAAGTGTTTACTTTCTCATGTATTTACATGAGTAACAAAATATTACCAAATTAACAAACTGAAAAAGGTCTCTCAACAAGTATTCACTATCAGAATACTATCAGCTATCAGCCCAGCTATCAGAGAGCAGCTCTGGATCCTGCAGTGTGCACTGGGCTCTGTAATAACAAGCAGGAGTCACTCAAACTTTGGAGTTAAAAGTGACTTAAACAGGCAATACGAAACAAGGTGAGATTCTACATACCTTTCCTTGATGTTCTTGTAGCTCTGAAAAACACACAATAACAGCATAATTGTGATAAGATGTATGCATGAATAAATATATTCAGTAGGGACTATTAACAATAAGTGAGAGAGGAGCCTAATGACAGTGATGTAGATTTTAACAGTAAACACACGTGAATAAAGGTCCTATAATGTACAGGTAACTGCCAAAATAAAGGAAGCACTTGAGTAAATGGGGGATAGGAAGTACGTTGAAAGCATGGGCTTCCACACAGGTGTGATTCCTGGGTTAATTAAACAAGAACATCCCAGCATGCTCACGGTTGTGCATTACAATACTGGGCAGGCCCAGTTTATCATTATTTTGGCTGAAAGAGCAGTTGTTGGGGCACTTTTGGCAGGTGTTTCAGTGAATTAAGTGACTTGCTGATGTTTCAGGAGGAACAATGTGAAGATGCAGGGAAGTCTGAGGGGAAAACATCATCAGGTAGGCAGAACTGTGGAAGCACATGCTCCTTAATGTGATGTCTGTGCATTGGTTTGGGATGCAACAGACAAGCAACTCTGAATCAGTTTACTTCAAATCTACAGCGTGAGCATGCAGTTTCATCAGTCTGTCTTGAACTTTCTTGTGTTAGTTACACATATGTAATCTACTATGTCATTACTATTATAAAGGAAAGAATATCCAAGACAGATCTATGATGAAAATGAAGCCTTGTGTAAATTATACCATACTTTTCACATGCAGCAGTGGGGATGTTTTTGCATTGAGGTTCAGCTGGGGCACACTCAGGCAAAAGTGTAATGCACATTAATCCTGTAAGTGTGCTCCTTATCAGACCTCCAAAAGAAAACTGAATGTTAACTGTGCTGACAGAGAGTCAGCAAGTGCGATAAAGAGACAGTGCTCAGTTGCAAAACATCCACCTGGATCAGTATTGTGTGAAACTTAGGTTCTCTATAAAGTGTAATCATGTTTTATATTGTTGGAAAGACAAAGTCATGGGGGACAAGTTTGTGTTTCAGCTACAAAGGTTAACCCTGTGTGATATGTTTACAGAGATCAGGATCATTGTTGTACTGTTTTGTCATGATTGTGTCTTTATTGGAGGACTTGGGGTTTTGCCTTGCATATAAGAAGATAATTTCAGTGGTTCGGGGAGACTCGTAACACAAATAGCCTGCACCTCCAAACAACAAATTGTTGGCTACATGTGGCTACAACTTAACTCGTATATATAGCATGCAGACATGGAGAAGCGGTATTGTTTTTTGTTTAACCAAACATTGGAATGGGCAAATACATGTGATCTAAGTGACTTTGGTATGATTGTTAGTGCCAGACATGGTGGTTCCAGTATTGCAGAAACAGCTACCCTCCTGGGAGTAGTACACGTTAGTCTCTAGAGTTTACCGTGTCACGGTACGGGGGGTGGGACCCAGGCGCAGAGTGGGAAAAAACACGGAACTCAAAAAAGTTGATACAAACAAGACTTTACTAAAAAAAAAAAAAAAAAAAAGCAGAACAAAGAGCCACGAGGGGCATAAAACATAAACTAAAAAAAATACAAAAAAAAACAGAACTACACCAGTATAGAAAACAAACGGCAGAAATGCACAGAAACACAAAGGCGGAAACAAAGTCAGAAACACAAACAGGCCAAAAACACAGGCAGGTACATACGGTCTGAAACAAACACAAGTCGGAGACAAACACAAGGAACCAGCACCCGAGTCAAGGGAACAAAGAACTTAAATAGACAGGGGGTAACAAGACACAGGTGAACTCAAAAAACAATTAAACCAGAAAAGGAGGGGATAACAAGACACAGGTGGGAACAATGACAGAATAACGAGACAACAATAATACAATTAACAGGGGGGAGCAGGACACAAAACAGAAGTGCCGCCATCTGGCGGCCCAACAAGGGAAACACAGACAGGAAATATTATAATAAAAAAAGATAATAACAGTGAGCGGCAGTTCCGTTTATGAGAGAAGTCAGAGCAGAATGGGCAGACTCGTTCAAGCTAACAGAAAGGCTACACATGGTCAAATAACAGCTGCTTTTTTTACAACAGTGGTTCGAAAATGGGAACCCCCATATGCCCCTGCCTCACGCACGCATGCCACCAAGTATTTGCAAGTATGCATTCCAAACACATATGCTCACTGTGCAAATGCATACTGAAAATGTGCATACCTGTCTCACAACACGCACATTCTCATTTGCTGTCCCTTCATGATGATCATGGCTAACGGCTGTCTTTTTTACAGGAAAACACACGGTCCTGCTGAACGCGGTGTTCAGCTCTCCTTTGAATGACCTCAGCGCTGACTTTGTTAAGTACCAGGAGATGATTGAGACCACACTGGATATGAATCAGGTATCTGAGCTGTCCTGTGCTGTTCTGTGCTGGGCCAGGCCACACTGTGCTCTGGTATGTCCTGTCTGTGTGTGGGCCCTATTGCTGTGTGACCTTTCAGTGTGTTATGTCGTTGTGTGCCTTGTGGTTGTTTGTGCACTCTGTTCTGTCCTGGTGTGTTTGTATTGTGATTTGTGTTGAGATGGTTGGTGTACTCTGTGGTGCACTGTTTTGTGTGGTTGCTAGATTGTGTGTTGTACAATATTGGGCTATGGTGTGTTTTGTAGTTGTTAGTGCCCTCTTTTTTTGCAGTGTGTGGATTTCATTGTTTAGCAGGTCATGCAATACACTTTGTGTTCAGCGTTGACTCTGGCGCCCTCTTGAGTGCAGATCGAGCACCACGAGTTCCTGGTGAAGCCGTCATTTGACCTCACTCTGAGCGAGCTGAGTGAGACTATGGACAGCCTGGAGAAGAGCATGCAGGGTGCCCTGAATGCTGCTGCCAGAGAGCTGGGTAGGCCTCCGACCTCTCCACCTGTCACTCTGACTCCTGCTTACTCACTTGGTGATCATGTAGAGAAGGGGTTCCAAAGTACAACAATGAGGCTTGCCAGGGACAAATAAAACCAGGTACAGGACAAGCAAAATTGCTCTAACCCTTGTCACGCTTGATGGGCTAATTCATAATTCAGTTTGTTCGAATGTCCATTCAGTATATAATTGCACAGAACCCAATTTGTGTAAGAGGCGGAAACAAAGATTATAAGGTGGGTCATATTGGTTACTGAGACTTCTGACCAATCATCAAATCAGAAAGTTGGTGCAGTAGACTCTATCATTAGTTCATCTCATCACTGTTAATTAAATTACCCTGGGGTGTTTCACAAAGCAGGATTACTGAGTTAGCTGGATAATTGCAATAAATAAAACCTGGAACTGCTGTTTTTACTTCAGTCCGTGTTCCAGATTTGGGAGCATTCTGGGTTTTACTCAGTGCGGTTATCAAGCTAACTCCGTAATCCTGCTTTGTGAAACAGGGCCCTGGATAGAATGGCAGCGTGGGTATGGTTCTTATGAACCCTGACTTATGGCCTAAGCACTGCGGGGTCAGTTCCAAGATACAGATATTGTTGCTTATTCTTCTGCCTAGTTGGCTTTGCAGAGGTTAGGTCTGAATAGTGTTCACTGTGTGAACTAAACTGTGTTCTTGGCTAGAAATAGCAGTACAAAATAAGTATTGTACCTTACTGAACCTGTGTTTAGCAGTTGTCTATGACCATGAAATGCACTTTTTGTACGTCGCTTTGGATAAAAGCGTCTGCCAAATAAATGTAATGTAATAATGTAATTGTGACCTTCAACAACTTGTAATTCATGGATAATAATAAGCCTGCGCAGACCTGGTCTTACTAGAGGCAGGTGGGTACAGTGAGTGGAATCCAACTGCAGGTTTCTTTCATTTAGAGTGCTGTCCTGCATCTAGCTAAACCAGGGATGGCTCAAACCAGTGTGCTAATACAAGCATTTCTGTGCCTGTGGTTTCCACTAACCCTGCTTCAGCAAATACCCAGGCTTATAAATGATAATGTGCCAAAATATCTGTTAATAAGGACAAGTGTGTCTGCCATGAGCATAGATAATGTACTCAATATAATATTAGGTAATATGAGAGGATAAATATGATCAATAAAAATGGACGTGTGCATTGTTTCACCCCTCTTGTTAGGATAGCTGGTTAGTTTACAGCACTCGCTGATATTGAACTCATTTAAATCTTCCATTAGAAACCTGAAGCGGAATCGACGATGACCACTTTCATGAACTCTGTCAACTCTGTGTGTGTCTTTCCATTTCTGCCTACTTCTCTGTCTGTCCACCTGTCTCCATCTCTTCCTGTATGCTTCACCATCTCTGTCTGTCTGTGTGTCTGTCTGTGGCTGTGTCTGTCTGTCTGTCTGTGTCCATTTGTCAGGCCTGGAGGGGGGGAAGACGGTGAAGCTGGAGTCGAACGCCCAGCTGGGGTACTTCCTCAGAGTCACCTGCAAGGAGGAGAAGAACCTGCGCAACAACAAGAAGTTCACCACGCTGGACGTGCAGAAGAACGGAGTCCGCTTCACCAACAGGTGGCGCCATTACGCACGCACGCACACACACACACACACACACACACATACTCTTCCCTGTGAAATGCCTACACCCGTTCCCACCTGGACCATCGGTTTAGTGAGTCTGATAAGAAAAAGTGTACATTTAATATGATAATGAAAAACCAGCAAGTGAATGATGTTCATTTATTCCATGAGACTAGTGACTAACAAGTGACTTTGCAAGCTCATGTTACACACACACACACACACACACTAACAGGGGCCTACGCATACGAGGTGTCAGATGAACTGAAGCTGTGTGTGTGTGTGTGTGTGTGTGTGTGTGTGTGTGTGTGTGTGTGACTGGCAGCAAGCTGAGCTCTCTGAACGAGGAGTACACCAAGAGCAGGGAGGAGTACGAGGAGGCCCAGAACGCCATCGTCAAGGAGATCCTCAGCATCGCCTCCGGTGAGGGGGGTTGACTTGCTGGGCCAATCAGAAACCCTCACAGTTTTTTTTTTTATCCACCACTTGGCCCACAAGGGAAAACCCTGGAAAAAAATTGTGCAAATATGCAATGAGATACCAAATGCCGTGTGAGTGTGAATGTGTGTGTGTGTGTGTGTGTGTGTGAGAGAGAGTGTGAATGTGTGGTTGTATATGTGTGTGTGTGTGTGTGTGTGTGTGTGAGTGAGAGAGAGAGAGAGATAAAGAGAGAGACTGTGGTTTTTTGGGTGTGTCTGTGTATGTATGTGTGTGTGTGTGCGTGAATATGTACTGTATGTGCATTTGTATCCACTCTTTCTGACTCCCCGTTCCTTACCTGTACCCCTCTCTGGCCCTCTAAGGCTACGTGGACCCCTTGCAGATGCTGAACGACGTGATCGCCCAGCTGGACGCGGTGGTGAGCCTGGCCCTGGTGTCCCACTCCGCCCCTGTGCCCTACGTGCGCCCCAGGGTCCTGGAGAAGGGGTCCGGGAGGCTGCTGCTGAAGGGGGCCAGGCACCCCTGCATCGAGGCCCAGGACGATGTGTCCTTCGCCCGAGGAGAGGAGATGTTCCACATCATCACCGGTGAGGAACACTGCGGCCATGCACTTCTACCGTACGCGTTTAAGCAGGCCCTCTTATCCGGAGCGACTTGCTATTCAAACACAAGGGCAAAGATCAGGGATCGAAGTCCCCAGAGGGTGAAGTATAGCCCCAAGAGAGACAACTGCAAAAAGACTCTTTAGCCAACTTGCCAGCTACTCCGTTTAACAAGTATAAATAAGAACTGCCCAAATGAGCATTTAACTACATTAAATGAAAACCAGTAGAGGTACTGCAGACATGCATGCACATATAATACACCCATGCACAGACACACAGACACATATGCAAAATCATACAGAAACTTTCAAACACATCCCTAACACATGTACACTAACAAACCCCAATCCTATACAAAAGACCCCAGACATACATACAGAATGCTCACAGAAAAATGCACATAACACACAAACACACACACACACACACCAATTATTTATATTATCATTTTAATTTTTATTGCCATTATGCCGGTGTGACCTTTGACCCGCCCCTGCCCCTCCCCCTCCCTCGGCAGGCCCAAACATGGGCGGCAAGTCCACCTACATCCGGCAGGTGGGGGTGATCGTGCTGATGGCGCAGATGGGCTGCTTCGTGCCGTGCGAGGAGGCGGAGATCAGCGTGGCGGACTCGGTGCTGGCCCGCGTCGGCGCCGGCGACAGCCAGATCAAGGGCGTGTCCACGTTCATGGCCGAGATGCTGGAGACCGCCGCCATCCTCCGGTAAGGGTCGGGGAGGCGACTCGGCACCGTGACAGTTCAGCTGTGGTGATATTTACTTTGCCCCTTCCGTTCGGGTTCGAATTTTACCTCAAGCGGTGTGCAAAAAAAATACGACCTGTGGTAATATCTGTATGAAAGGCAAAAAGCTGCCTCTGTTCATGTTATGGACCACATTTCATTTTTTATACAATCCACATCTCCCTCAGTTTTGCACCCTCATGCTTTCTGTTATTCTCTTGCACTATATCTCAATAACAGTTTATTGGCTATTCAGTAATCTGACTAACCGTTTATTGGCTATTCAGTAATCTGACTAACTGTTTATTGGTTATTCAATAATATCAGTCAACGTGGATTAGATATTCAATAACCGTCTCCATCTGCCTTTCTCTGTCTGCTTTCAGCTCAGCCACTGAAGACTCCCTCATAATCATCGATGAGCTCGGCCGCGGCACCTCCACGTACGACGGCTTCGGTCTGGCGTGGGCGATCTCCGAGTTCATCGCCTCGCGCATCAACTGCTTCTGCCTGTTCGCCACGCACTTCCACGAGCTGACCGCCCTGGCCCAGCAGATCCCGACCGTGCGCAACCTCCACGTCACGGCGCTGACCACCGACAGCACTCTAACCATGCTGTACAGGGTTAAGAAAGGTGAGCAGACACACGCACAGGCACACACACACGCACACACACGCACACACACACGCAGACGCACACACACACACACACACACACACACACACAGACGCACACGCTTGCACGTGATCGAGCTCTGTCTCTCTCTCACAGACACATGCACGCAGACACACACATTCAAACAGCACATTATGGACTTGTGCATATTTTGTGTAACTTGTGTTTATATAAGGTTCACACTGACATCTAGTGGCCACCTGATACTTGTTCTAAACAGGCATGAACTATTGGAAAATGATTGTAGCTCGTCATGCCGCTGATGGATTCGACTGTGAATTTGACAGGACTGACTCGCAGCTTTGCGGCTGCTTTGAATGCAGTTTGAATGGCTGTTCGGTTGACATCGCTTGGCAGATTGAGTAGTTTCACACTGTGATGTTGGTCCTGTTCAGTGGTGTGAGGGCATCTAAGGCTCACATTTAAGGACAGACGACCACATGTAATTGCTGCGCTACTCTGAAGTACGTTGAAGTTTGTGCCAGCAAATCGATTGCTGTGGCTATTCTAGTGCTGAGGGAATTTTTTAGCTCGTTTTTTCTCTCCTCTAAAAATTGGATCTCATTCCCTTTCCCTTCAACCTCTTTTTCCTCTCTCCTTCTCCTTTTCTCTTTCTCTCTCTCTCTCGATCTATATATCTATCTGTGTCTCTCCCTCCTTTGTCTCTCTTTCCTTTCTCTCTCTTTCTCTCTCTATATATCTCTTATCTATCTATCTCTCTCCTCTTTCTCCTTTCCTCTTCCTCCCTCCCCCTACTCTCTCTCTCTTTCCCTTCTCTCTCTCACTCTCTCCCTCTCTCTCTCTCTCTCTGCTCTCTTTCCCCTCTCTCTCTCACTCTCTTCCTCCCTCTTTCTCTGCTCTCTTTCCCCCCTCTCTCTCTCCTGTCCTCTCCTCTCTTTCCCTCTCTCTCTCTGTTCTCTCCCTCCCTCTCCCTCTCTCCTCTCCCTCCCTCCTCCCCCCTCTCTCTCTCCCCCATCTCTCTCTCTCTCTCTGTTCTCTCCCTCCCTCTTCCCCCCTCTCTCTCTCTCTCTCTCTCAGGTGTGTGTGACCAGAGCTTTGGGATTCACGTGGCGGAGCTGGCGAGCTTCCCGAAGCACGTGATTGCCAGCGCGCGGGAGAAAGCCCTGGAGCTGGAGGAGTTCCAGGACGTGACCCAGGCGGGCGGGGAGGAAGAGGAAGGGCCCGAGGCGAAGAGGCGACGTTTAGACAGACAGGTAGGAGGGCGGGTGGCGCAGCGGTAAAGAGCTGGGCTTGTAGCACCGAGGTTTTGGGTTCAAGTCTGCAAGCGTGGAGTCGTTCTAGCGTTGTCGTTGTACCCGTTAGCACTGTACTTTAGCTCAGCTTATTTCAGTAAATATCCAGCTGAATATCCATGCAGTGCTGGTAGATGCTGATAGTGTTGTTGTAATGTGCTTTAGTAGTATATAGTTCAGGGTAGGACTGAGAAATACACCGTAACGATACATATTGAATACAATAACGATTATCGGCACCATGTGCTGTATTGCCTTTCTTTTCGTTTGTTTCTTTATTTATACCTAAGGTGGTCGTAAAAATCTAGACTTCAGAGGCCACATGAAACGCTTCCGGGGGAAGACAACATCTCCGGTGTTATCTGTTGGGTGTTGATAAGAAAGCCATATGATCTAGACTTACTGTTTGATATTTGGCTAAAATGGTTAGCGCTTACTGTAGCAGCTGGGAACAATTTTGTGGCTCCCACGGTCAACTGCCTTGAGAAAGCTGGCAGCGCAAGCGTATCATTAAGAGTGATGTACTCTGGATTGATGTCACAGAATTTCTCATCCGTATCGTACACTTATAAAACTTATTATTGGATAACACCAGCCAAAATGTGACCGCAAATCAAAAGTTTGTAAGTTTTATAAAGCTTTTTGTCAGCAGGATTCTCATTGTGAATTGGAAATCTTTTTACTGATTGCTAACCTATTCATCACATTAATCACAATGTTGATTAACATAATTTACTTGACCTTTTTGCAATTGCATAACTGTGCCGTCATGTGACAACTTAATGGCTCAATATGTATAAGTTTGTAGATAAGTTTGATAACTGTGTATGTTGCCATGGTATGACAAAGGAAGCTAATCCTGAGCTAATACTTTGGGGAGTTGTTCAATACAAAATGCGTGTTATGACACTTCCATGCTTGATGGAGACATTTGCTTGATACAGGGGATCTGTCTGTTTACAGTCGGCACTTGTATGAGTATAGTCAGTGGGGAGGGAGGATGGCGTTGTGGTTTTTGTTGTGTCTTATACGCCCGAGTTCACACAGGTGACAGTCCTCTAAAACGTTCAATGATTTCTGGCGGTCCAGCGATTTCTGGAAGCTGCACGTGGCTCCAGCAAGTTGGGCGGTCCATACAAACATGCAGTTTGAGTTTACTGTTTTTAACAATAACATCCGCTATAAGGCTTAAAGTATTGTGATTGGATGCTTACTGTTGATCACCCACTCCTTACATGTGTGAGCATAATCCCTTGGGTGTATTTTACATGAGTTTTATCTTTACCTTGGTTGACATTGTTATTTTTTTTCTAGGAGGGGGAAAAGATAATCGAAGGTTTCCTGGCCAAGGTGAAGGCCCTGCCTGCCGCAGACATGTCTGACCAGGCCATCCAGGAGGAGCTCAGGAAACTGAAAGCCGAGGTTCTGGCCCAGAACAACAGCTTCGTGAGCGAGCTCACGTCCCGGTCCACAAGCAGCGCTTAAAGCAAGGGCCCGACCCCCCAACCCCCCAAAAACCCCAAAACACTCTAGATAATTATCTGCACTCCTAGCCCCAACAAACATGTGCCAGTCCAGTCCAAACCGGGCCTGTCCGGTTCAGTCCAGTTTGCTAGTTTGGGGCAGGTGGGTTGTAGGTAATGGTACAGTACGTTTGTAGATCTTTGTTCCATTTTAGAACAGTCATTTGTCCATTTTATTTTCTCCTGTTTTTTCTGTTGTGCTGTTAAAAACTCTCCACAACACACAATGGAAAATAAAGCTTGTGTTTTCCTTATTGCACATCCTG
Organism: Anguilla anguilla; assembly: GCF_013347855.1. Classification (NCBI taxonomy): domain Eukaryota; kingdom Metazoa; phylum Chordata; class Actinopteri; order Anguilliformes; family Anguillidae; genus Anguilla; species Anguilla anguilla. The sequence continues at coordinate 20,359,024 of NC_049202.1, forward strand.
CAGTTTCCTTTCTGCACATTGGTGTCACAAAGACTGGCAGCTACTGCTAGGTGTGCTGCGTTAAGAGTCGAAGAGGAATGCCAGGTTTAAGTGAATGCAGTGTATTGTACAGTGTGTTCAATAATGGCAATTATCAATGGTGCAAAATGTGTGTAGTGGAAATGGCTTTATGAGAATGGTGTGCAGGTGACAGTGTTGACAGGTCTCCCCGAACCATTCCACTTTTCTTATATACCCAACGATCAAAAGAAAAAACCCAAGTCATCAATTAAAGACTTAATCAAAACGGTAAATCAATTATCCTGCTTGTGCTATCTTTGTAAGCCTATCACACTGGGTTAACCTCTGTATCTGGCTGGGCACTGACCCGTAGGTATCAATATCTTTAGTCAGTGCCCACTATATCACACCATTGAAGATACCAACTTATTCCCCACAATATCGGTTTTCCTACAATACACTGTATTATGGAGCAACTAAGGTTTACGTAAAGCTGATCCAGTAGGGTGCTTTGCAACTGAACACTCCCTCTTTATCATGTCCTGCTGTGACTCCCTGTCAGCACAGTAAACAGAACTTTCTTTTGGGAGTCTGATAAGGTGCATACTTCTGTAAGCCAATAGCATACAACAGCAAAGGAAAGCAAAATCTGTTTGAGAATTGATCTGTAATGAAAAGTCCTTGGATGTGAATATGGAATACGGAATTCTTTATGCCATTTATGACCTAGTCTGAAATTGAGAGGATTATTATCTCAGAAGGCAGAAGTGTCTCATTAAGAACAATACAACTTTGTACTATTGTGATTTGAACAAAAGTCAGTATTACCTTCAGTGGAATGACATCACTGTTAGACATGTTCAAAGGAATTACATGGGCATGTCCTCTAATGCTGTCACTTCTAGACATGTTTACTGGAATGACATCACTAATAGACATGTTCACTGGAATGACATCACTGTTAAACATGCTCACTGGAATGACGTCACTGTTAAACCTGCTCACTGGAATGATATCACTGTTAATCATGCTCACTGGAATGACATCACTGTTAAACATGCTCACTGGAATGATATCACTGTTAATCATGCTCACTGGAATGACATCACTAATAGACATGTTCAGTAGAATGACATCACTTAAACAAGCTCACTGGAATGACACCGCTACTATCGACACGCTCCCAGGGCATACTGTCAGAGCCCCAGGGTTACTGCCATCTTCACTTAGATAAGGGGACAGAGAGGGAAACATTCTCTCTCTAAATGTACCTTTGCAGGTGTAGATCTGTAGGGGAGTGGGCGTTTATCTCCAGTATTTCTCACTCTGGTCAGGTCATCGCTCAGAGAGAGACACGTATGTACAGTGTTGGGGTCAAGAGTCAGTGGAACCAGGAGACCAATGTCAGACAATGCTTTTTAAAATCCTGGCTAAAATGAGTGGTAAAGTTTACTGTCCTAGGTAGGCAATAAGGCCTGGAGCAGAGGCGGGTTAGTGAAGGCCATGTCTGTTTATGGTTTTCATGCCAACTTCTGGCCTTATTTGCTTAATTAATTATCCCTGACATTTATGGCACCTGACATTTTAGCTAGATTTCTTGATAAGTACATAAATGATCGCCAAAGACTTCTTGTCTCCCCAAATGACACGTTTTGCTGAGATCTAATCTATGAGTGAACCAGTTTTGGTGTACAGTATATGGCCATTTGGCTCATTTAGCCAGTGTAATTGCTGGAAACAAAAACTGTATGCACCGGCCCTCCAGAACCAGAATTGCCCACTCATGGAGGCAAGAGACAAGAACTGTCACCAAAAAATGTGCAGGTTTGAATACCTGAAGAGGTATTCATTTAACATTGAACAACCAATCTATCTTTATTCTATATGATTTGCAAACAGGGTGTCACACAGACTCACAGTGGCTATGTTACAGAGGGAACTGAATAAAGAACGAACACAATTTTATCCAATGTGGAGTATTCCTGGACCCCCAAAATGGCAGTTGAGCTGAGCTGGAAAACTGGGTTTGACAGAAGAGCACATTCACATGAAGCAAGTAAAGAATTTTCCTGTTGGGAAAATGAATAGCATGTGTACTATAATAAAGAATAAGAGGCAAATACACGTGCCGTATTGGAATTATATTCATATGGTACATTGTAATGCAGTTTGAAATAGCAGATTCTGTAATTCCAGCTGAAGAATGGTTCACCTGTTCACTATTATGCAGTTAAAACTAAATCTGAAATATCCCGGATTGTATTACATTTGCAGTGTTCTGGCAATCACATGCATTGGTTATGAAACAACTGATTGACCTTTTGTTTCGCCTTCTGCATCACTCAGCAGCAATTGTGCAAGTTCTGTGATCTGTGTCCCAGATACTGTACTCACTGTACTGCACCACCCCCAGCATTTTCTCCCAGACTCTAAACTTCAGGTTGCCCAGGTGTTTGGCCACATCTATCAGTGCCCCTGAGAGCAGCTCTGGATCCTGCAGTGTGAATTGGGCCCTGTAATGACAAGCAGGAGTCAGCAGACTTTGGATTTTGAATTCAGCTAAACAGACAAGAGGAAGACAGGCGAGAGTCTGCATACCTTCTCTTGGTATCCTTATAGATCTGTAAAGCAATAATAAATTATGCATTTATTAGTTAAATTACACATGACAAAAACACAAAAAATACTCATCACCAGCTATTGTCGAAGATAAGCAAAGTCAGTAGGGGTGGGCCTCCAGAAAATACTGAAGGACAGAGGTGCATTCAACAAACTTCAAAGTCTCAAAATCTAGCCTCCCATTAGTACCAACAGCATGTTATGTGGCAGAAAAGAAACAAAAATAAACACTTTTGCATTAGTATATAATTGAAAATAAATTGATTCGCACTCAAAAAATGGCTACAAAGCTTAAAAAAAATGTCATTGTTTTTTTATTTGTTTTCAATGCAGAATCATGCACAAACGTTTCGGCATGTTGCCTTCTTCAGTGTGCAGGTATGATCATTGTACTTGCACACTGAAGAAGGCAACATGCTGAAATGTTTGTGCATGATTCTGCATTGAAGAAAACACATTTCTTTTAAATAATGATGTTTTTTTGAAGCTTTGTAGCCATTTTTTGAGTGCGAACCAATTTCTTTTCAATTGACGATATTTCACTGGTTTCAGCGCACCAAACAAATGAAAACGGGTGAGCGCAGTGATTTCTCCTCCTATAAAATGAGTATATAATTGGCAGAATTTGTGCAGATTGACATATTCACATCATCAGCGTGCCCTAATTCGGCAGAAAACAATACAAGTATTTAAATATCTGTATTGTTTTAAATATCTGTGTATTTAAACAATATGCAACTATTTTAAATGCTTCAGTATGTTCTCATAGGAAAGGCTTTTTAAAACATTAACTTTATCAGCTGTAGTGAAGATGTGGTTTGGCTAGTTTTATATATTATATAGTGGATATTGTATGATCCTGGTAAGATAGCAAGTATGTGATTATGTTGTATTATCATGAAATTGGGAAAATCAGGCTCCTACCTTTAAGAATGAGATGTCTTGACTTTCTATGGCCTGCTCTATAGCTGTGATTTTGTCTGAAAGGCTGGAGATGTGTCTTGCGATGTTTTCTATCTTCTCCTCCATGATCTGACTCTTCTGCTCCTCTTCCTCCCTCAGAGCAGCTAGTCTGACCTCCTCTTCCTCTCGCAGGAACTGGTGGAGCTTCTCAAACTCTGCCTTCATCTGCAACTTTAAACTCAAATCATCATACTCAAGTTCATCATACAACTTTTCTCATGGTATATGTTTGCTTGTTATATGGAGAACATACCTAGACTGCAACAGCGGTATAAACAAATAAATAAAAAAACAATGTGAGACCCATTGTTGTTTTTTGTAAGAAATTTAAGACCGCCTGTAAATTGCAGTCTGATTTGTAAAAGATTCCAATACGTTAATCTGAGAAGAGTTTTCTGGCAGTGTTTCAGGAACAAGAGTTAGCTCTGTGAATGTTTTGAACACATATTCCAGTAGCAAAGCAGAGATTTCATAGCTGTATGTCATAATAAATTACATGATTTTCACATTAAAATAGAGCTAGCTGAAGTCACTGTCACATATTATAGATAAATCACAGCATATAATCATAATGAGAATAATAATGAGAATAATAATAATAATAATGAAAGTAGGGGTGGCACGGTGGTGCAGTGGATAGCACTGTTGCTTCGAATATTGGCTTGGGGCCTTTCTGTGAGGAGTTTGCATGTTCTCACTCTGTCCGCGTGGGTTTCCTCCGGGTATTCCGGTTTCCTCCCACTGTCTGAAGACATGCAGATAGGCCAATTGGAGACTCTAAATTGAGTATGAGTGTGTGAGTGAATGGTGTGTATGCCCTGCAATAGATTGGCGGCCTGTCCAGGGTGTATTCCTGCCTCTCGCCCAATGCATGCTGGGATAGGCTCCATCACCCCCCACGACCCTGCTCTAGATAAGCGGGCATAGATAATGGATGGACGGATGGATAATGAAAGTAGTTTCCACTCAAAATGTCAGAAATGCCTTCATATTTTTCATGTGAATTGTGAATAGACCATTGTAATTGGACATTTAAATATTTTATCTAATATAACATTCATAATTTTAGTTAAGAATCTGTGTGTGACATAAGCCAGGTGCCAGTTTCCTTGTCTGGTACAATAAGACATTTTCACCTGTTCTCAATGTCCAAGCATGATGCGCTGAAGCAGTGCTTTGGTAAAGACCATGTTCCAATGCTTATCTTAGTAGCAACAGTATGCTTTAAAAAAATAAAAAAAATTTAAGTAAGGCACATAAGGTTTTCCATTTGTTGAAGTTCATCACATCTGATAGTACACACAGGTAATAATATAGTAGAAAATAGTTAAAGTTTCTATTGAATATGTGAATATGTATTTTAAATGATCCTATATGTGACCTGATAATCACAACAATAAACCAGTTCAACAGAAGAGCTGCAAGCCAAGCAATAACATTTACAAGCATTAAACCTTAACAAACAGAACTGTATTTATCATTTGCTATCAAATGTATTTATTCAGTAAAATAAAATGCATACTAAAAGAGTACGTATGCTATATGCATAGCTGTAAAGCTATTCCATAAAATATTATATTATGAAGCAAGCAATGTATTAACAGCTACAACAAAATGATCTTACTGTACATCAATGTTACAGACACATTCACTAGAATGACATCATTGTAACAGACTCCCTCTCTGGGCAGCTCTGCAAGGCTCCAGGATTATTGCCATCAGTGTATAAATCAGCACTGAAATACGGGGGGAGTTTCTCAGTAAAGGAGTCTCATTATTATTGGCACCCTTAATCAAAATGAAGAAAAAAGGCTGCATATAATAAATAACACAGATAATAATCTATATGTTATGTTCAAACATATGGGAAACCTATATACTTTTATTTCAATAAATTTACTCTCATGCTTCAATGTTTTTTTTTTTTTTTTTTTTTAATAATCTAATGTTTTCTGAAAACCATAGGTGCAATAATTATTGGCACCCCTAACAATTATTGTAAGTGAAATCAAACAAAATGAAATTGGCAATACAATTTTACTTAATTTAGTTCATCTCAGGCTAAAGGAAGTATATTGTGTCATTCTATCACTTCCAGTTTCACTAGAGAAGAAAAATGAGGTAACAAGCATACAAAATCCCTTTGTCATCCATCAGCATGGGAAAAGCCAAACAACTGTCAATTCAGAAGAGTTGGTATGGTTGGTAATTTACCGTCACAAGTCTGGTAATGGGTACAAAAAAGACATAAACGGTTAAACATACCACTTAGCACTGTAAGGGCAATAATAGAAAGGAGTAAAAAATATGGAATGGTTGCAAATTTGCCAGGAAGAGGAAGCAAGTGCATGGTGTCCCCACGGACGATGAGGAAGATTGTGAGGGCCATTAATAACCCAAGGATCACTGTTTAAGAATTGCAGAGATTGGTTTGTTCTTTGCAGGCAACAAGTCTAAAAAAAAATGGCACCTCCATACCAACTAACTCCTTGGAAGGGTAGCACAAAGATAGCCCTTACTGAGCACAATAAACAAAATCAAGAATCTGGAACTTGCCAAACCTAATTTGAATTATGACTGGAAGAGAGTGCTATTGTCAGATGAGACCAAAATTGAACGTTTTAGCCATGCACACCATCAACATGTTTGGCAGCAAAAGAGGAATGCATACAGGAGAAGCACCTCATACCTACTGTCAAACATATAAGTGGGTCATTGATATTTTGGAGATGTTTTGCTGGCAGTGGTCCCGGGGCACTATTTTAGATCAACGGCATAATGAATTCAACAAAGTATCAGGAAATTCTGGCAGAAAATTGGGTTGTCTCTGCTAAGAATCTAGGACTTGGTCATAGGTAGATCCAAGCATATATCAAAATCTAAACAGAAATGCTTAAGTGAAATCAACATCCATGTTTTCCAATGGCCATCTCAGTCTCCAGACTTAAATTCCATCAAAAACCTGTGGTCTGAACTAAAGAGGGGAAATCCATAAGCGCAAACCCAAAGATATCAATGATTCTGAAAAGTTCTACATGGAGCAATGGTCAAAAATACCTCCAAATGTGTTCTCTAACCTTATCACAAAGTACAGGAAAAGACTCATGGCTGTCATCTTTGCCAGGGGTGTTCTCACAAAGTATTAAACCAGGGGAGCCAATAATTGTGGAACATGTTTTTTGGGGAAATATATTTTTTATTTAAAAAATGTAAGACTTTGGTTGATTCCAATGAATCATTAATCAAGCACACTAGTTTACACATGTTGGAAAATAAAGCTTATGTCAATAACTGTATTATTTTGTAGTTTAGCATTTTTTTGTTGTTGTTGCATTTTTGTGCATATTTATCAAGGGTGCCAATAATTCTGGAGTGCACTGTATGTCTCAGCCCCGTCCAACAGTCATGGTGCCTAAATCTGTGGTTTCCATTGGGCTCCGCCCACAGTACCCCTTCCCCTTCTAATTAGTGCTTGTTGCTCTTAGGACACAAAAGTAGTGGAGTAGTTAGCACAGACACCTCTGACCCAAGTGATTTGGGTTGATACTGGCTCTGTACCAAGGTCTTGAGTGTAGGATATATTTATTTTATTATTATTTTTTTTTTTTGTTACCAATAATGAGTGTAATTACAGAGAAATGTTCATTAACAAGACCATTTTCAGGTTGTATAGTACTTTGCTGATATATATTTGTAAAAAGACACAGATTTTGTTAATGTTTTAGCCAACTATTACAGTAAAATAACAGGCAGAATATGAAACTTTTGGGAGAAATGCTGTACTTGAATTTATTCTTTATTGTTATTGCCTTATGTAAGTGCAGTCATTGTTTAAAAACACAGTCACTGACTTTTTATTTATTCTTTTGTGTTATTCAGTGTGTTAACTGTGAAATAATTAAACAAAAAATAACAAATTGCCAATAACTGCCATTTTAAAGTCACCAGACATGTTCAAAAATAAGCATTCATTTGAACTGTGCAGATATGACCATATGAAGCTATAGAAAATCACTGAAGTTTATTTTAAAGACCTTAGTGCATGTTGCTATATGTTAGTGTGCAACCCAATGAGTAAAGGGATTTAATTAAAAATACTTTTTTGTGGAATCCTTTTTTGTAATTTACATTCTCTGATATGATATAAGAAAGAGAATACAATGAAAGGCACAATCAGAGAAACCTTTGTGATTATTTGCCAATGGCAATTATTTAATCATGGTTGAAGTTTGAAGGTGAGGCTACTTAAGGCCCAGATGTACAGTAAATCCTACAGCATTGTACTGACAGGGTGAATTGCAAAGTAAAATCTGAAAAGAACACAGGAGGACTGATGGAATCAAACTAACGAACACTCACTATACTCACACATTTCAAGCTTCTACACTACCTTACAAACCCAGCTAGACAGGAATGACTTTAATCAAATATAAAGGTATTTGACTACACTACAGGTGCACATCTACTTTATGAGCAAAAATTATATGAAATAATTTTGTCTAATGATTTGGTACAAAACAAAACCCAGAAGATACTACCTGTATATGTACATTATCAAAAAATGATAAATCTCAACTAAATTATCAATGATGAAAAGAAAATTAAAATGAAAAAACTAGAATCATTACAGAGGAACATAATAGTTATAGAGGAATATGGATTTCCTCTATAATACTCTTCCAGTACATGTAGTTTGTTCTTTTTTTTAAAACACCTTCAATGGGATGACATAACTGTTACAGAAACTTTCACTGGGCATATCTGCAGGGGTCCTTCATTCTTATCTTTTTTCACACAGGGAGAGAAGAATGGGAACACTCTCTCAGTAAATGTGTCTTTAAAAGTGTAGATGAGTGACATGTCACTGGAGTCGAAGAAGGACACCTCCCCCATGTCATAGTCCAGCTGCACTCTGATGCTCTGGGGCTTCCTCTTCAGTGTGAGGTCAGCAGCTCCACCTGCTCTGTACTTATCACCATTCCTCAGCGTTAAGACCCAGAATCCTTTCTCTGGGCTGGCTGTCATCTCTCCCTTCCTACTGATGGACTCATTCACCACTCCTATATTCCACTTAGGTTTATTCCCCACCTTCACCTCCCAGCTGTGTTTCCCTGAGGTAAACCCCTCAGATCCCAGCACATTCACATAGAGTTTAAACCTCTCTGGGTTGTCAGGATATTTCTGGCCTGTACCTGTGTGTCTCACAGTGGTCAGATCATCAGAGAGAGAGAGCCAGGGAGCTGCAGTGTTGGGATCCAGCACCACAGGAGCTAATATCAAGAAAGAAAGATATTTGAAAGTTGAAAGAAGACACATTTCAAATACTCTATTCAGATCAGGTCACATACACAGTATATTGTACATATTAATGATGGATTTTATACTGTAATGTTTTAGGTTTTATTCTTAAAATATAAAACATGCTTATATTATGAAAATGAATACATCAGTTAACACGTTTCATAGTGAATTAAATGCAGACAATTCACACAACTAATAAACCATATTATTAATGACATTTTATATATTATGTTAATTCTTGTGTTCTGAAATTAAATCGAGTGTAGTGCAACCATAAGAACTTCCTAAACTTGAAGGAACTGTCACGTAACGGGTAGGGGGGACCCAAACGCAGAGGGAAAAAAAACACAAACTCAAAAAGGGAAAATTAACAAAGACTTTACTTACAGGACAGGCAAACAAGCAGGGAACAGAAAAGGCCACGATGGGCAAAAACACAAACTCAAAATATCTAATAAAACAGAAAACAACAGGAACTCAAAAACACAGGCAGGGCAGAACACAGGGAGGCAGAGTACAAGGGCAAACAAACACAAACAGGTCAAAAACGCAGGCAGGTACATACGGTCTGAAACACACGTTTGAAACAAACACAAGGAACCAGCACCCGAGTCAAGGGAACAAAGAACTTAAATAGACAGGGGGTAACAAGACACAGGTGAACTCAAAAAACAATCAACCCAGAAAAGGAGGGGATAACAAGACAGGTGGGAACAATGATAGAATAACGAGACAACAATAATACAATTAACAGGGGGGAGCAGGACACAAAACAGAAGTTCCGCCATCTGGCGGCCCAACAAGGGAAACACAGACAGGAAAACACAGAACCATGACAGTACCCCTCCCCCAAGGGACGGCTCCTGACGTCCCAGGAGGCCGACCCGGGGAGGGAGTGAACAGAGGGTGGGAGCTAGAGACAGGACTCAGGACTGGGACGAGACAAGACCGGACTCGGGACTGGGACAGGACAGAGGGGGGGACTCGGGACTGGACTCGGACGGGGGAACAGGACTCGGGACTGGACTCGGACTGGGGGACAGGACTCGGACGGGGGGACAGGACTCGGACGGGGGGACAGGACTCGGGACTGGACTCGGACGGGGGGACAGGACTCGGGACTGGACTCGGACGGGGGGACAGGACTTGGACGGGGACACCGGGAGACCTACAAGGACAGACAAAGGGACAAGCAGGCGGGGAGACACATGGCAAGACCTATAGACACGCTAAGGGACAGACAGAGGGAAGGAGAGGGGTGAACCCTGACACACAACCTGACAAACAGGCAGACATGACAAGAAACATGCAGACTGACACACCGACAGACAGGCAGACAGGCGGGAGAACAGATTGGCCGACGGGTCGACAGCCTGGGGGGCAGACAAACAGGCCAACATACTGGCTGACAGACATGCGGGCAAACAGGCGGACAGGCAAGTGGGCAGACAACTAGACAAGGGGGCAGGTGCACAGGCAGACACACGGTGGGGAACATGGACAGGGCGAGGTCTCGGGGCACAAACGCTAGGGGGAGCACGAACGCTAGGGGGAGCACGAACGCTAGGGGGAGCATGAACGCTAGGGGGCAAGGCAGGTGGCTTCGCCAGCGGAACAGCGGCCAGAGCAGGCCGCGGCGGCCCCTACGGGACAACAGACGGAGCAGGCGGCCTCTCCAGGGCTCTGGACGGCTCTGGAGGCCTCTCCGGGGCTCTGGACGGCTCCGGAGGACCCCTCGGGACTTGAGGCGGATGCGAAGGCCCCCCCCGGGGCTCGAGGCGGATGCGGAGGCCCCCCCCGGGGCTCGAGGCGGCTCCGGAGGCCCCCCCCCCGGGGCTCGAGGCAGAAGCGAAGCACAAAATTTGGGTTTAGCAGGCGGCAGTGGCCCCTGCGGAACGAGGGTCAGAGCAGGCGGCCCCCGCGGAACGAGGGTCAGAGCAGGCGGTCCCTCCGGGGCTCGGGGCGGCTCTGGAGGCCTCTCCTGGGCGCGGGGCGAAGCAGAACGCCTCTCCTGGGGAACGGCGGGCAGAGCCGGCGACGGAGCCCGCTCCGGGACTTGGGGCGGTGCAGGCCGTGAAGGCCCCTCCGGGACTTGGGGCGCAGCAGGCCGTGAAGGCCCCTCCGGGACTTGGGGGCGCAGCAGGCCGTGAAGGCCCCTCCGGGACTTGGGGCGCAGCAGGCTGTGAAGGCCCCTCCTGGACCTGGGGCGGAGCAGGCCGAGGCCCCTGCCGTCTGGGCTGGGCAGGGGACAGGAACACAGACCCCAGCTGTAGGGAACCCGGCTGGGCAGCCGGACGGGACCGGCGGGACCTCCGCGGGCCGGACCCTGGAAAGATCACCAGTCGAGACCCTTCAAATGACGCAGGGCCGGGAACCGCTGGCTGGGCAGCTGGAGGTCTGGCCGACCGGGAGGCAGCCCGACCACGGCGCCTCCGTGACCGTCCGCCCCGGGCGCTGGGAAGCTCAAGGGCGAGGGACTCCCAGTCGCTGGGTGGCGAGTCCTCCGGGTCACTCCACCACCCCGGTGGCACGATAAACAAAAAACACAAAAAACACTAAAAATAAATTAATAAATAAAAAAAACTCTGCTGGGTCCAGCGCTGGCTGGTTCCTTCTGTCACGTAACGGGTAGGGGGGACCCAAACGCAGAGGGAAAAAAAACACAAACTCAAAAAGGGAAAATTAACAAAGACTTACAGGACAGGCAAACAAGCAGGGAACAGAAAAGGCCACGATGGGCAAAAACACAAACTCAAAAAATATCTAATAAAACAGAAAACAACAGGAACTCAAAAACACAGGCAGGGCAGAACACAGGGAGGCAGAGTACAAGGGCAAACAAACACAAACAGGTCAAAAACGCAGGCAGGTACATACGGTCTGAAACACACGTTTGAAACAAACACAAGGAACCAGCACCCGAGTCAAGGGAACAAAGAACTTAAATAGACAGGGGGTAACAAGACACAGGTGAACTCAAAAAACAATCAACCCAGAAAAGGAGGGGATAACAAGACACAGGTGGGAACAATGATAGAATAACGAGACAACAATAATACAATTAACAGGGGGGAGCAGGACACAAAACAGAAGTGCCGCCATCTGGCGGCCCAACAAGGGAAACACAGACAGGAAAACACAGAACCATGACAGAAACTGAGACTGGCTGACTCTGTACTGTTTATCTTCAGCACCATTTCAGTATACATCTTGTTTCTATAGTTTTATGGGTTCATTAAGTGCTTGAAAAAAACATGATGTCACCATCTGCCCTAGATACTCACTGTACTGCACCACCCCCAGCATCTTCTCCCAGACTCTGAACTTCAGGTTTCCCAGGTGTTTGGCCAGATCTATCAGAGCCCCTGAGAGCAGCTCTGGATCCTGCAGTGCGCACTGGGCTCTGTAATGACAAGCAGGAGTCACTCAGGCTTTGGGGTTTGAAGTGACTTAAACAGACAATATGAAATGAGATGAGAGTCCACATACCTTTCCTTAATGCTCTTGTAGCTCTGAAAAACAAATCACAACAGCCTAAATGTGATAGAATGTACAGTATGCATGTATAAATGTATTCAGTAGAGACCATTATGAGAGACAGGCAATAACAAGTGAGAGACAGGAGCCATGCTAATGACAGTGATGTAGATATTAACAGTGAACACACGTGAATGAAGGTACTGTAATGTACATGTAACTGCCAAAATAAAGGGAAAATGAGGCATATTGACATGGTTATGCCATCACACCAGGTTACATCTTGGTGGGGTAGCATGCCCCATACCTATACAGCACCGAGAGTTTGGCATTTTTCAGGGTTCCTTACAGAAATAACCACAATGACCGCAGACTCTCACTTCATGTCAACAGACAGAATTCTCAAACAACTTCACACGTCCACATAATAAAGCCTCTAACTTTGGGGATTTCAAGTTTTTGTTTTCCTTCTTCTTTTTCCTGCCAATTACAATATCACAAATGCTCCAGGCCCACAGAGAATATGCCTCCCCTTTGGACATGTAGGTATACCAGCCAATAAAAACATTAGATACGCACTCAAATTGGACAACAGAAATTTACACGTTTAAAAGAACAAAACTTTGCAGCCCACCAACTACTTCACTAGCATGAGAGTCTGGCTCCCAATCGCGTGGTCCCAGTTCGACTTTGGCTTCCATTTCTTTCAATCACGTGCTCTGCCCTGCGCAATTTTTACCAATCAAATCTCCCTGTCTTTCTGGTCTATTTCTTACCAATCAGGACTTGTCATGCCTGTCCATTTCTTGCCAATCAAATGTGGCAATGCAGCTTTTAAACGCATCGTGGTAGAATCCAATGACAATGACAGCATTCAAGAATGCCGTGGAATATTGCCTGACTCTCAGGGTAAGAAATCAAATTAGATAGTTAAATGGTCAAGATGAAAACCTAGCTAACAGTCATTTGATAGTAACAGAGACAAAGTTTATTCTGTTGTCTTTGAAAGTAATTTTGCTGTACTAGGTTGCTAACGTTATGTTAATGTTGTTAAGCTAGCTAATGGAGATTTACCTGAAAGATCAGGTAATTTAAGCACATTAAGTGATCATAGGCTAGGCAGCAAAGGAGAGATCACAGGCAGGACAGCACAGGGGCAGATTGCACTGCTGGTGGGAGCAGGTTCAGGCCCAGCAGCAGCAGATCCACTCTGACAGTATAGGGCATATACAGACAGTGTGACAAACACACACATATACATGCACGCATGCACGCACACATAAGAGCACTGTCAGCTGAAAAGTAGTCCAGGTGGACTGGAAACGTGCTAGGAGTAAATAGTATTTTGTAGTAAATGCTGAATTTCAAATAATTTCTAAATAAGTATTTAAAAGTAATTAAAATACTTTATATGTATATCTATATTTGACCCAGGTCTGATGCCTGCTGTCTACCCTTTTTCAAATGGATACTTCTTGTTGGATAATGCGCTACGTCACAAAGCACGACATCTCAAGCTGGTTCCAAGGATTTGACTTCAGTTTACTCCAGTGGCCTGCATAGTCACCAGAACTCAGTCCAATAGAACACTTTTGGGATGAGGTGAAATGGGAGGTTTACAGCATGAATGTGTGGCTGAAAAATCTGCTGGATCTGCGTGATGTTATTAAGATGGCATTGGACCACAATCCTTAAGGAATGGTTCCTGTACGCTATTTAATCCATCTCAGGAAGAAGTTTGGCTGTTCTGGAGGGGTAAGGGGGTCGTGCTCAGTGCTAGGAAGGTGTACCTAATAAAGTGACCAGTGAGTGTAATTATATTATACATATTTTAATAATATATGTTCAATAATATAAAAATGTGATATTTTGCTTGCTAGCAGTTTATTATCATCTTCCCCATTCTGCTGGTGAGGCCTTGCTCCACAGACCCATTACTGAAAATGGTACTGGTGCTCTGTATCACAGTAACAGACTGTGCACCTCAATATACTGTAGCTGGAAACGGTCATGATAAACGCAGAGCTCTGTCAGTAAATCAAGATCCTACCTTTAAAAAGGAGGTGTCTTCAGTGCCCATTGCCTTCTCTATAGCTGTGATTTTGTCTGTAAGGGTGGAGATGTGTCTTGTGATGTTTTTTATTTTCTCATTCATGATCCGACTCTTCTGCTCCTCTTCCTCCCTCAGTGCAGCTAGTCTGGCCTCCTCTTCCTCTCGTAGGAACTGGTGGAGCTTCTCAAACTCTGCCTTTATCTGCCTCTCTGTGTGCTGGGCTTGACTCTGCAATTCACAACACACTATTTAAAACCTGAATAGTGTTGCTATGTTTAGTAATTGTGAATGTAAATGTAATAGTAAATGTGTGGCAGTCAGTGTGTTTGTTATTTCTATAAAACATAGCATAAACCAAAAATTATGTTTTTTTGGATTTGTGTGTTGCTAAAACGTACTGCTTTACTCACCCTGATGTGTTTTGCTGTTTTCTCACATTCTTGTTCAGCCTCAGTAAACCTCTTTAGTTTTTCTTGAATAAGATTAAGTGCAGGCTTGATTTCCTCCTGGAGTTAAATGAATCAGTTATTATTTACAGAAAGACACAAATGGCGCAGCAGTACCCCTGCTGTAATGCAAGCAGAGGTCAGAAGTACATGGGAAATGTAGCAGAGAAAATAGTCCTGCTACAAGAAAAGACCAGTGGAACTTACTCATAGTGCATCATAACATTTTATGTTATGTGTTTTCAGTCAAATAAAAAGTTACATTTTCCAGCGTGTTGGATATCACATACCAACTATTACTGGGTTGTACTTCATTGAACTTGTAGAATAGTGTAAGAAATGTTTAAGCATTTATAAACCAGTTTGACTTGTTGGTAGACGATTTTCTTGTGTGTATACATAGCCCTTGTCTCTGCTGGTTATACACTCATTTCAGACTTTTGTACTTCCTGGTTCTTGTCTAAGCATATAACCAAATATTTAGTACACAATATATAACAGTACTTTATTTACATCTTCACATTTATTAAATTAGAGTTTTGATAAATTTGTATGAGTCTTGGGTGATCTCTATTTGCATCAGTACATCTGATGTGACACATCATTGCTATATATTTATAAAATTACTCTGTATATTTCAGTGCTTCCAGTTTGGATCCATATTCCTTATAAAACGCCCCCAAGCACAACTGTCAATCAGGACTTTACCATGCCTACACTTCATTGATATTTACTCCTACATGCTTTGACGGTTGAAAACAACACTTTCAGATACAGCACTGCTTCTTCCACTGAATGTATTTACAAGACTTCATACCACAGCTGTTTGTCAGAACTGAATGTTTTACACGGTGACATTGTACTCAAATTAAATCTTGCCTTGAGAATATGAAATAGATGACATTTAAAATGGAATACCTTCAGGTCCAGTACAGCCTCTTCCACTGGACAGACCGGGTGGTCTTTGTGTTTTTTTGAAGTCTGACAGACAAGACAGAGAGGCTCTTGGTCATGTTTGCAGAATAATAAAAGTTTCTCCCCATGAAGACTGCAGTGAGCACCTCTCTTGTCTGTAGTTTCTCTCTCAGTCTTCTGCTTCAAATAGGACTCCACAATGTTTCTTAAAGCCAGGTTTGCTGGAGGTTCCCGCATAGAGGCCTTTCTCCTGCAGATGGGACACTCTCGAGAGCTCTTCTCTTCCCAGTACTGCTGCACACACTCTCTGCAGAAGCTGTGGCTGCATTTCAGTACAACGGCCTCTTTAAAAATATCACAACATATAGAGCAACAGAGATCGTCCTCAGGAATCAAAACTTTAGCTGCCATTTTACAGACTCGGTCTGTCAGTGTGAAATTTTCACTTTCGGTTTTGCTGAACTTTCGACAGACCACACCTCATGTGATTAAAATCAGACCAGGCTTGTTGCATTCAGTTATTTTCTTAATCTTGCAGGAGCTTGACAAACTTTGCCTTCACCTTAGTCTTTATCTGCCCGACACTGCCATCCAAACAAACAGTATTAAACGTGAATAATGTATCTCCTGTATATTTCAGTTAAGCTGAAATATTTTCCTAACTGATCAACTCACCCCGAAATATTTTCACTCTCCTGTTTAACTGCATTATGATTTCCTCCTTGAAGAAGATGAAATAGCCAGCACTTATAAAAACATTAAATTCAAAAGTAATAACAGGAGAGAATTATGGAATTGGGAAGTAGTATTGGGATTGTAAAGTAATTTAAAATTGGATAGTGGCTTATAGTGGTTTGTATGCTGTTAGTGCATTAGCACATGCTAGTGTAGCAGAATAACAGTTTGCTACATGGATAAAATAGCAATAGGTGATGTCATACAAGATATATTTTCTCACAGTAAAGCACTGCATATTTTGTACAATACAGTATTGCATTGTGGGGAAATTATCTGGAAGCTACAACACTAGAGTACTTCTACTATTAATTCAACAGGATTTATTTCACACTTATGAATTGTTACTGCATTACTGTGTACTTACCTGAGCATTTGTAGCACTTTTTCTTACTTTATTTGGCTGTGTTTGTGCAGTCTCACTTATATGCATTAACTGTGCATCTATGTGTTCCTCCTGTAAATATCCCTTAATTGTTGAGTCAATTATTTGCATTGAATATATTATTGTAGTTTGTACCCTACCCTACAATTTTCAAAGCATAATTCTTCATTACTGAATATCACATACTAAAAACAATTAGTTTAATTCTACCAGACTCCAGTTATTTTGAGAAAACTGAGTCACATTTAAAACACTATGGACATCACAATATGGTGTGTATTTGGTGCAGTGAATCAGAAATACTGTAGAAAACATGCATCAAATACAATATGCATACAAATAAAATATAATGTATAAATGCATACATACTATTTATTTTTTAAAGAATTAGTGACGTTCTACAGCATTCAAAATGCAATAAGAAAAAAAAAAATCAATATCCCTTGTGACAAGTTATTCGATGTAAGTATTTAATTTTGTGGATATTGTATAAACACACAGTAAGGACAACTCACATATTTAGGCTATATATATTAATGAATATGCAAAGTAATTATTTTTAGTTTGGCGCTGAATGGATCTGCTTTAGGTACGTCTGTACATGCACAGACATGCACTAACCTATCCAACAGGGATCGTGATATACATATCCCCTACTTAAATGGGAGAAATTTGAAAACCCCCCATGTCACGGTACGGGTGCTGGGACCCAGGCGCAGAGTGGGGGGGGAAAAAAAAAAAAAAAAAAAAAAAAAAAACACGAAACTCAAAAAGGGAAAATTAACAAAGACTTTACTAACGAAAGGAACAAACAGGGAACAGACAAGGCCACAATGGGCTAAAACACAAACTCAAAAAATAATCTAGTGAAACAGAAAACAGGAACTCAAAAACACAGACAGGGCAGAACACGGGAAGGCAGAGCACAAGGGAAGGTCAAACAAAACACAGTCAGGCACAAAATACAATGGTACATTGTACATACAGTTTGCAACATCGGAAACAAACACAAGGAACCAGCACCCGAGTCAAGGGAACAGAGAACTTAAATAGACAGGGGTAACAAGACACAGGTGAACTCAAAAAACAATCAAACCAGAAGGAGGGGATAAGACACAGGTGGGAACAATGATGGGATAACGAGACAATGAAACAATCATACAATTAACAGGGGGGGAGCAGGACACAAAACAGAAGTGCCGCCATCTGGCGGCCCAACAGGGGAAACACAGACAGGAAAACAGGACCATGACAGTACCCTCCCCCCAAGGGACGGCTCCTGACGTCCCAGGAGGCCGACCCGGGGAGGGAGTCAACAGAGGGTGGGGGCTAGAGACAGGACTCAGACAGGAACAGGGACTGGACACAGAACTGGGGCAGGAACTGGGCGACACGGGGAGACTCAGGGCTGGGCAGGACTCGGGGAAACTCAGGGCCCGCACATCGGGCGACACAGGGAAATTCAGGGCCCGCACATCGGGCGACACGGGGGAAACTCAGGGCCCGCACATCGGGCGACACGGGGGAAACTCAGGGCCCGCACATCGGGCGACACGGGGGAAACTCAGGGCCCGCACATCGGGCGACACGGGGGAAACTCAGGGCCCGCACATCGGGCGACACGGGGGAAACTCAGGGCCCGCACATCGGGCGACACGGGGGAAACTCAGGGCCCGCACATCGGGCGACACGGGGGAAACTCAGGGCCCGCACTCCGGGCGACACGGGTAAATTCAGGGCCCGCACTCCGGGCGACACGGGGAAATTCAGGGCCCGCACTCCGGGCGACAAGGGGAAATTGGTTGAGTATAAGAACATGTAGAGATGTATGCAGGTGATTGGTTGAGTGTAAGAACATGTAGAGATGTATGTAGGTGATTGGTTGAGTATAAGAACATGTAGAAATGTATGTAGGTGATTGGTTGAGTATGAGAACATGTAGAGATGTGTGTAGGCAATTGCTTGAGTATGAGAACATTGGTCGGCAGCAGCAAGAGTTTTTTTTGTTTATTTTTATTATTTTTTAATTCTAAGATGCACATATAAGTAACATAAAATATAACACTGCATCATAAAATACCTTTGAGAAGCATGCACAAAGCCTGCTGTAAGAGCATTAAGATAATATTCTTTCTGAAAGCCAATGTAGAATTATATACCTTCTTAATTTATGCTTATTTCATTGCTTATCAGCCATCAAAAAGCAATGCACTCATTCACAAACTCATTATACACGTATAATGCCAGGCATATGGTCCCATGTATGTTTTCAGGCTTAAATAGCTATATTTCTTAAAAAGGGTGTAAATATGTCTGAATAGTTATTTGCATTCTACATTTGCAGTGTCAAAACCCAAATTGAAGTTAACCATATACCAAGGGCTGGCAACTAAGATTTGCCCACCAAACATTTCGACAATGGTTATAAGTCTGATCAACCTTGGTCATGGAGGTCAATATGATATTGATTAGTGTGGTAGAAAGAAATTAATGCTTTTTGACATTGGTCGTTTGATAAGTACAAAACACTGATCTATTATAGGTTGAGAAGTGGTTGCACCATGTCTCGAACAGCCTTGCAGCTGATCAAAAAATTGTTTGAAGGGGGTGGCTTCAGATCAAAATTGTTTTTTTTTTTTTTCCAAATTACTAGTTGGTGATCCAGAACATAGCCACTCAGTTAATAAGCCTATAATTCACCGTACACAACAAATTGTGCGGATTATGGGAAATATTGTACATAGCCTTGCTGTCTGTGTGACAATTAGGCTACTGTCGGACAACAGTGTTGGAGAAGCTAAAAATGAAAATGTAGTCAACTAAGCTATCAATCACTCGACACAGGAAGTAGTTAAGCTGCAGCACAGCTACCAATAAGAGAAAAGTCAACTAAAGCTACTTTTAGAAAGTAAACTCCATTGACCTACTTAACTTAGGTTACCTATAGACCAGTGGTCTCCAACCCTGGTCCTGGAGAGCTACAGGGTCTGCTGATTTTTGTTTTCACCTTAAAATCAGCATCCAATTAAGACCCAAGACACCAGGTGAGTTGCGTTAACTGTGTAATCAACTGCTCTAATTGATTCATGAAGTGCAGAGTCACTATGAAAACCAGTAGACCCTGTAGTCCTCCAGGACCAGGGTTGGAGACCACTGCTATAGACAATGCCAGACATTGGCTGTCACTTCTGTTTTTGCTGAGATCCTCTTTAACTACCATATAATTTAATTTATAAGTTCATTTAGCTCTGCATTTTTAAAGCTGATTTTTGGAGAGAAATGTTCAAGATGAGTTCATTCATGTCGCCCCGGACCAAGTCTGTTGAAATTGGAGTCAGACGAGTCTGACTACACAGCCAAAAGTATGTGGACACCAGACATCGAACATCTCATCCAAAAATGGAGTTGGTCCACCCTTTGCTGCTATAACAACCTCCACTCTTTTGGGCAGTTTTTATACTAGATATTGGAGTATTGCTGCAGGGATTTGCTTCCATTCAGCCAGAAGAACATTAGTGAGGTTGGACACTGATTGGACAATTAGGCCTGGCTTGCAAATCGCTTTCCAAGTGATCCCAAAGGTGTTGGATAGGGTTGAGGTCAGGGCTCAATGCAGGCCGGTCAGGTTCTTCCACCTCACAGTGTGCCTAGAGGAATTGTCATGCTGAAACAGGAAAGGGCTTTCCCAAAACTGTTGGGGAAGAACAGAATCATCTAGAATGTGATTGTATGCTGTAGCATTGAGATTTGCCTTCACTGGAGCTAAGAGACCTAGCCGAAACCATGAAAAACAGCCCCAGACCAAGGGGTGTCCAGATACTTTTGGTTATATAGTGTATGTTAATCCAATTTCCTTGTTTCATTTTTATTTTGTGCACAGTGTACAGAGTAGGCACGTCTATAAAAACTCCTTTCTGCCCTGTCTCTCTGCACTGACTGCTTGTGTTGCCTACACAAGCGGCGAAGCATCCCTGCAGCAACATCAACGTTCAGTGACATCACCAGAGGAAAGTGTATCACAAGCCACCGTACACAGAACATTTTGAGAGCAGGATTATAGAGGCTACACAGCAAGACACAAAAGTCTCATCAGCAGAAAGAATCGAAAGATCAGATTAGAATTGCCCAAATAATACAGAAATGAGCCAGAAGAGTTCCGAAGTTTTATGGACAGATGAAACCAAAATAAAACCTTTATCTACGCAATAGAAAGGTGAAAGTGTGCAGAAATGAAAAACAGTCCATCGTCCAAACCACCCCCTCATCTGTGAAATGGAGGAAGTAGTGTCATAGCTTGGGCATGTCTGGCTGCTACTAAAACAGGCTCACTGATCTTTCTTGACGATGTAACAGGGGATGGCAGCAGTAGGATGAATTTGGAACGATACAGACAGATTTTGTTTGGCTATTGTAAGGCCATGAAGGGAGCTGTAGTGGAAACCCGGTGTTTTCCATTCCGGTGGCTCCACCCCCTTCCAATTGCCAGCTCCGCCTCCTTGTTAAACCCACCTGAAAACCATTCTACCTAATGAAGCTCAGTATAAGTAGGAGCCCATAGAGCTGTGAAGGTGTGGGAGTTTGCTTTGTGAAAAGACTGTGTGAGTGCTAGAGATATTGTGTTGGAACCTGTGAATGACCCGTTTTCTGTCTGAGTGCCCGATTACCTTTTGACCCATTTTCTGTGTGAGGAACTGAACCGTGTACTGAACTGTGCTTGTTTTTTGACCACTCTTTCGTCACCATTTGTCTTGTCGGTAAGCAGCTTAGCTGCCCGACTTTAGACAGGGCCCAAAAGACCCGTATAGTTAGACTCACTTGGAGCTAGCGTTTTGTTTGTATTATTTTGCTTGTTTTTTGTTTTCAAAATAAAAGTCCCGGTTACGTTGACCGGGACAACCATATCCGTTCTGGTGTTTGTGTTAAATTATTGCGCCCGTCACCCCTCCCCGATTGCGCCTCCTATCGTTGGGTTACACTATGTACAAGAAATTCCTCCAACCTCATTGACTGGAGCTTCATTCTGCAGCAATGACCTCCAAACTGCCGATGCAACCAAAGCATCCCATCAATGGGAAAAAGTGGAAAGTTTTGGACTGGCCAAAATGGGTTTTAGGCTTGATGCAGTTATTGTATTTAAGGGCCATTCAACCAAATATTAGACTTTATTGCTTTGATTTACTTTCAAGTTCATCAGTTAACTTAATGTTACCTAACCGAAAATGGGAGACTCAACAAAAAAGTGTTGTTTCTGTAAAATGTTAAAACATATACATATGTTAATACCATGAAATAAAAGATGATTGTCTGTACTTCTGTCTCATATTCATCTTTTGATCTCAAATCCACATGCTTTAAGTATATAGAGAAAATAAATGTAACTACTATCATCAAACAGCAACTCTTTTAATTAGGTAGAAAAACATTTGATGTCACAAAAAAGCATCTGCTATATGAAAAAAATATATAGTTTTGTCCAATGATTTGGATCAAAACAAAACCCAGAAGATAGTGACTGTATGGGTACATTATTAAAAATGCATATACAGTGTATTGACTGACATTAAGAAAATGATTAAAGATTAACAAAACATGAATTAAGTATAATTATTAAATTAATTTCCTCTATAATACTCCTCTAGTACAACATCTATAGATCTTTTTTTAGACACCTTCATTTTTTACAAATGATGGGATGACATCACTGTTACAGACACTTCAACTGGACATATTTTCAGGGCGCCATCATTCTTATCATCGTCATTCAAATCGGGACAGAAGAATGGGAACACTCTCTCAGTAAATGTCTTTTTAAAAGTGTAAATGTGGGTCATGTGACTGGAGTCGAAGAAGGACACGTGCCCCCTGTCATAATCCAGCTCCACTCTGATGCTCTGGGGTTTCTTCTTCAGTGTGAGGTCAGTAACTCCAGCTACTCTGTAATCCTTACCGTTTCTTAGCACTATGACCCAGAATCCTCTCTCTGGGCTGTATGATATATTTCCCTTCCTAGTGATGGACCTTTTCACCACTCCTATATCCCAGGCCAATGCATTTCCCACCTTCACCTCCCAGCTGTGTTTCCCTGAGGTAAACCCTTCAGATCCCAACACTCCAAAACAGGAGATAAACCTCTCTGGGTTGTCAGGACATATCTGATTTGTATCTGTGTCTCTTACTGTCGTCAGATCATCAGAGAGCGAGAGAAAGGCACATACAGTATTGGGGTCCAGTATCACAGGAGCTAAAATGTCAAGAATGAAGATGAAAGAGGCGCATTTCAACAACTCGATTCGGATCAGGTGACTCACGGAATATATTATATTATAGATTCAAATTTCTGTTAGTTGCAGCGATTTATGCTTTACATTTTAAACATATTTATGTTATAATTAATAAATCAACTAGCATTTCATAGAAAATTCAATTCACACCATTCACACAGCTAATAAACAATATCATTAATTACGTTTTATATTTTATGTTAATTCTGTGTTTGCTTGTGTTCTGATGTGTCTTTCTAAACTTGGAGGGATTGGAGGCTGGCTGACTCTGTATTGTTTATCTTCAGCACCATTTCAATCTACCGCTTGTTTCTTCAGTTTTATGGGTTAATTAAGTGATTGCAAAAAAACATGATTTCAACATCTGCCCCAGATACTCACTATACTGCACCACCCCCAGCATCTTCTCCCAAACTCTGAACTTCAGGTTGCCCAGATGTTTGGCCACATCTATCAGTGCCCCTGAGAGCAGCTCTGGATCCTGCAGTGTGCACTGGGCTCTGTAATGACAAGCAGGAGTCACTCAAGCTTTGGAGTTAAAAGTGACTTAAACAGACAAGTTGAAATAAGGTGAGAGTCCACATACCTTTCCTTGATGTTCTTGTAGCTCTGAAAAACACAATAACAGCATAATTGTGATAAGATGTATGCATGTATAAATGTATTCAGTAGGGACTATTAACAATAAGTGAGAGAGGAGCCTAATGAAAGTGATGTAGATTTTAACAGTAAACACACGTGAATAAAGGTCCTGTAATGTACAGGTAACTGCCAAAATAAAGGAAGCACTTGAGTAAATGGGGGACAGGAAGTACGTTGAAAGCATGGGCTTCCACACAGGTGTGGTTCCTGGGTTAATTAAACAAGAACATCCCAGCATGCTCACGGTTGTGCATTACAATACTGGGCAGGCCCAGTTTATCATTATTTTGGCTGGAAGAGCAGTTGTTGGGGAACTTTTGGCAGGTGTTTCAGCAAATTAAGTGACTTGCTGATGTTTCATGAGGAACAACGTGAAGACAGCAGGGAAGTCTGAGGGGAAAACATCATCAGGTAGGCACAACTGTGGAAGCACATGCTCCTTAATGTGATGTCTGTGCACTGGTTTGAGATGCAACAGACAAGCAACACGGAATCAGTTGACTTCAAATCTACAGCGTGAGCATGCAGTTTCATCAGTCTGTCTTGAACTTCCTTGTGTTAGTTACACATATGTAATCTACTATGTCATTACTATTATAAAGCAAAGAGTAGCCAAGACAGATCTATGATGAAAATGAAGCCTTGTGTAAATTATACCGTACATTTCACATGCAGCAGTGGGGATATTTTTGCATTGAGGTTCAGCTGGGGCACACTCAGGCACAAGTGTAATGCACATTAATCCTGTAAGTGTGCTCCTTACCAGAACTCCAAAAGAAAACTGAATGTTAACTGTGCCGACAGAGAGTCAGCAAGTATGATAAAGAGACAGTGCTCAGTTGCAAAACATCCACCTGGATCAGTATTGTGTGAAACTTCTATAGAGTGTAATCATGTTTTGTATTGTTGGAAAGACAAAGACAAAGTCATGGGGGACAAGTTTGTGTCTCAGCTACAAAGGTTAACCCAGTATGTTATGTTTACAGAGATCAGGATCATTGTTGTGCTGTTTTGCCATGATTGTGTCTTTATTTGAGGACTTGGGGTTTTGCCTTGCATATAAGGAGAGAATTTCAATGGTTCGGGGAAACTCGTAACGCAAATAGCCTGCAGCTCCAAACAACAAATTGTTGGCTACATGTGGCTACAACTTAACTTAGCATGCAGACATGGAGAACCGGTTTTGTTTTTTGTTTAACCAAACATTGGAATGGGCAAGTACATGTGATCTAAATGACTTTGATATGATTGTTGGTGCCAGACATGGTGGTTCCAGTATTGCAGAAACAGCTGCCCTCCTGGGAGTTTTACATGTTAGTCTCTAGAGTTTACCGAGAATATTATAATAAAAAAAATAAAATAACAGTGAGCGGCAGTTCCGTGGCTGAAAACACGTTGTTTATGAGAGAAGTCAGAGCAGAATGGGCAGACTTGTTCAAGCTAACAGAAAGGCTACACATGGTCAAATAACAGCTGCTTTTTTACAACAGTGGTTCGCAGATGGGAACCACATTGGGTTCCAATCCTGTCGACTACAGTAAGAACAGGAAGTTGAAGCTACAATGGGCACATCTTCACTTGTGATAACTGACCATTGGCAATACTTTGCCTGGTCTTACAAATGTCGATTTTCGCTGTGACATGCAGATGGTAGGATCATAATTTCATGTAAACAGCATGAATCCATGGATCCATCCTGCCTTGTGTCAACAGAGCAGGCTGGTGGAGGTGGTGTACTGGTGTGTGGAATATTTTCTTTACACACGTTAGGCCCCTTAATACCAATTGAGCATCATTTGATTGACATGTCATACCTAAGCATTGTTTCTGACCATGTGCATCCCTTTATATCCACAGACTACCCTTGTTCAAACGGATACATCTAGTAGGATAATGTGCCACGTCACAAAGCACACATCATCTCAAGCTGGTGCCACGAACATGACAGTGACTTCAGTTTACTTCAATGCCCTGCACTGCCCCCAGATATTAATCCATTAGAGCCCCTTTGAAATGAGATGGAGCAGGTTTGCAGCATGAATGTGGCTGAAAAATATTCAGGAACTGTGTGATGCTATTGTGTCAACATGGATCAAAATACCTAAGGAATGTTTCCCGTTCCTTGTTGAATTCTGGCTGTTCTGGAGGCAAAAGGGCGTCTTACACTGTACTAGATCATTTTATAACATATATTTTTATAATGTATGTTTAATAATGGGACGGCACTGTTGCCTCACAGCAAGAAGATTGTGGGTTTGAATCTCGAGTTTCTGTGTGGAGTTTGCATTTTCTGCATGTTTGCCATTGATACTCTGTATCACAGTAACTGTGCATCTCAATATGACTGCAAATAGCATAAACCCAAAACACTGTCAGCAAATCAAGCTCCTACCTTTAAAAAGAAGGCATCTCCAGTGTCCATGACCTTCTCTATAGCTGTGATTTTGTCTGAAAGGATGGAGATGTGTCCTGTGATGTTTTCTAATTTCTCCTTCATGATCCGACTCTTCTGCTCCTCTTCCTCCTTCAGTATAGCTAGTCTGGCCTCCTCTTCCTCTCGCAGGAACTGGTGGAGCTTCTCAAACTCTGCCTTTATCTGTCTCTCTGTGTGCTGGGCCTGACTCTGCAATTCAAACACACAATTTCAAACCTGAAGAGTGTATCTGTTTTGTTATTTATGTGTGGCAGCCAGTGTGTTTGTTCTGCCTGTCAAAAACGTTGGATATCTAGTCTTTAGATGATAACCTTAGAGAAACAGACAATATTATTTGTATGACCAAAAGAATGTATAAAATATCATTCACCTGGCTCAACAAGTTAGATGACGTAGTACATAATAGGGCCAATCACATGCAAGAAACCAGCAACAAACAAAACTCAAATAAAGCAAGTCAATGATAACTCCTCATTAAGGTCTTTTGGCATTGATGTATCCAAATACATCATACATCAATGCCAAAACGCCTTAATGAAGAGTTATCATTGTCATCTAACCTGAGCCAGGTGAATGATATTTGATTGATGACCAGCAATTCATTTTGCTACTTTTGACATGCAGAAGAAAGACATTGGGCCCAAAACATTCATGCATATAAAAGATATATAAAAATATTTTATGGAAGTGCGGTCCTTGTCTCATTTGTACCCTTGAGCAAGGTACTTAACCTGCATTGCTTCAGTATATATCCAGCTGTATAAATGGATACAATGTAAAAATGCTATGTAAAAAGTTGTGTAAGTCGCTCTGGATAAGAGCGTCTGCTAAATGCCTGTAATGTAATGTAATGTAATTTGCATATTTAATGGCGGATTGGCATCCAAGTTCACATATTATTAAGCTGAGCATGTTTCTTTTTATTTATTTCTGGATTCAGAAAAAATGTAAACATATTTCAATTAATCCTCAGTTTGCTGACAGTGTCAACCAAACTTTTTTTGTTGTTGCTTTTGTGTAAAAAGAATTCCTAATTGCTTTACTCACCCTGATGTGTTCTGCTGTTTTATGACATTCATGTTGAATCTCAGTAAACCTCTTCTGTTTTTGTTTAATAAGATTAAGTGCAGGCCTGATTTCCTCCTGGAATTATATAAACCAATTATCACTTACACAAAGACACAAATGGCACAGTTATAGTCAGGCTCAACAGATGCAGGTTAACCTACTGATACATTATTTTTAATACCCCTGCTACAAGAAAAGTGTAACTTTATATGGAAGATGTTGTAGGGAAAATAGCCATTCTATAACTTATATAAAGATTGGCGACACAAAGAAAGATTTCCTCAAAGAAAACAGCAGAAAATGTTATGTTCTTGTGTGTTTTCAATGCAGTTAAACCAGTTAGCTTTAGTATATAGGATTATAAACTGCTTTTTATAGTGGTGTGTAAAACATTTGTGAAGCCTTTACTGTGTAATAATGGTTTGACTCATTGATACAAGGTATATCTTGTCTCAGCCAGTTATACACTCATAGTGGATTTCTGTATTTCCTGGTTCTTGCTCAATTTTTTGTCCTAGCATATAACCAGATATTTAGTATAAAACATATAACATTACTTCAGTTAGGTATTGTCCTTTATCATAATCATTTTCTGGTTTTCAAAGTGTTTGTGTGATCTCTATTTCCACAATTAGTACAGCTAATGTGACACATCATTGCTACATATGTATAAAATGACTCGGCGCATTTCAGTGCTTCCTGTTTGAAGCCATATTCCCTATAAAAGGCCCCCAAACAGTTGTGTCAGTCATTGTGGACTTTACCATGCCTACATTTCACTCATATTAAATAGTACTGAAAACATAACATACTTCAACATGCTTTGAGGGTTGAAAACAACACTTTCAGATACAGTGCTGCTTCTTCCACCGAATGTAATTTACAAGAGCCCACATCACAGCTATCTGTCAGAAGTGAAAGTTTAACACAGAGACATTATACTCACATTTAACTTGGCCTTGAGAATATGAAATAGATTACATTTAAAATAGAATACCTTCAGATCCAGTACAGCCTCTTCCACTGGATAGATTGGGTGGTTTCTGTGTTTTTTTGCAGTATGACAGACGAGACAGAGAGGCTCTTTGTCATATTCGCAGAAGAACAGAAGTTTCTCCCCATGAAGACTACAGCGAGCATCACTCTTGTCTGCAATTTCACTCTCAGTCTTCTGCTTTAAGTAGGACTCCACAATGCTTCTTAAAGCCAGATTTACAGGAGGTTCCTCCATGGAGGCTGTTCTCCTGCAGATGGGACACTCTTGAGAGCTCTTCCCTTTCCAGTACTGCTTCAGACACTCTCTGCAGAAGCTGTGGCTGCATTTGAGGACAACAGGTTCTTTATAAATATCACAACATATAGAGCAACAGAGCTCATCCTCAGGAATCAAAGCTTTAGCTGCCATTTTACAGACTCAGATTCTTACTCTGATACTCTCCGCTTTGTTTTGCGGCACATTGGACAGACCACGCCTCATGTGGTTAAAAACATGATCAGGCTTGTTGTACTCAGTTGTTTTCTTCATCTTACAGGACCTTCAAACTTTGCCTTCACCTGAGTCTTTGTGTACTAACCATTCAAACAAACAGTATTAAACATGAATAATGTATTGCCTGTATGTTTTATTAGGCTGAAATATTTTCCTAACTGATCGACTCACCCCGGTATATTGTCCCTCTCCTGTTTAACTGCATTATGATTTCCTCCTTGAAGGAGAGAATTATGGAATTGGGAAGTAATACTGAGATTGTGAAAAAATGTAATATTGGACATTGGCGGTTTGTCTGTACTGTACATCTATGTGTCCCTCCTCTAAATATCCCTTAATTGTCTAGTAAATCATTTGTGTTAAATAGTATTGTAGTTTCTACAGTACCCAACATTGTTCAAAACATAGTTATTCATTTCTCAATATGACATACTCAAACTATTAGCTTAATTCTATCATTTTAACTCATCAGCTATGTTGAGAACACAGAGTAACATTTAAAACACTATGGACAGCACAATATGGTGTGTATTTTGTGCAGTAAATAAGAAATACTGTAGAGATAATATGTAAAATACAGTTAGCATACAAATAAAATATGATTTATAAATGGATGCAGGAAATATATTTTCTTTAAGAATTAGTCACATTCTGTAGAATGCAAAATGCAGTAAGAAAAATTATCAATATTTGTTGCCAACTCTGTGGTAGTTATTAGTTGTAAGTGTATCAGTGTTTAATTATGTGGATATTGTATAAACACACTTCAGTCAGGACAAAACGTATTTAGGTTAAATATATTAATGTATGTGCAATGTAATTATTTTTATTTTTGGCACTGAATAGGATCAGGATACACATCCCCTACTTAAATGGGATAAATTTGAAAACCCCCCAGTACCTACAAGCAGATCCAAACGACAGGTGGAAGCTGGGATGGTGGTGGGTGAGCGCAATTCTGTAAGCTGGATCAAGCATAGTATGCAAGAAAACTGTGCCGGCAATGAGCATTTTAAACTGCCAGTTTAAAAAAGGCACTCCATTAGTGATGTGTGCATGTGATAGGTTGAGTATGAGAACATGTAGTGACGTGTGTAGGTGATTGACTGTGTATGAGAACGTGGCTGCAATGCAAGAGTTTCCAGGCTGAATTTGTTCCATTGTGTCTTTATTTTAGGACCTTGTTTGAGGTAAACATAGAGCTCTCTAGTTTCAATGGATTGTCTATGGACTTTGGACTATGTATTATTTTTCTATATTTTCATGCAAGCTGATCAATTTCGTCATAAATCAATGTTGTCCATCCAGTTTATTGCGTAAAATTGAAGTGTTTCATTAAGCACCAAGGTGGCTGTGCAGCTTTTCACTCATCGGGTGGGCAGAAAGGGGTTGGAGCTGCATCTTTCATGCAAATATGCCTATTAATTAGAAATAATTCACTTTCGATTGGACAACATTGTCAGGTTCAAATCCAAGAGTAAGCCTTCCAGTGCAGTGAATTAGAACATATGTCTCATGATGAATTTTATAAATTCACTCTGCTATCTCAGCTATCAGTCATTTTACAAAAACAAATATACAGTATAATACATTTTGATTCATAGGAATTCTTTTAACCTGGCCTTACTTTTCCTTCAGGTGTTTAAGACTTTCTCACCTCATTAGATTGTGCATTGCATTTCACGTTCAACTGGTTTAAGCTCGTCAGTGACTAATGTTCAAATACGGCCTCCTGGGGAAAAAGTAATACTGTTTCCCAGGAGTGTACAGAAAGGCAGTGTAATTGCAAGTATTGCAAAATGTGTTTGGGCTGGGAAACACACATGCTGTGATCTGCTTCAGATATTGTCAGAATTAACACAATGTACTGTAGGACCGTAAGAAACCTGTAGGTGGCAATGCTTGCCAATTTATTGAATAGTAATCAGTGCTCTGTTAGATTCATACACCAACGAGGCACTTTGTTACTCTTCAAGAAATAAAAGGGGTAAATGGTGAAATGGTGGATTTAGTATTTTATTTTTCATTTTTAAAAAATCCAATAATGCACATTATATAAAATATAACTTGGTATACCAACTAAAAGTCCTTTGAGAAGCATGCACAAAGCCTGCTGTAAGAGCATAGTTTACAATTATAGTTCAATTATAGCATAGTTCACATTATATACAACTGATGTGAAATTAAATACCTTGAAATTATGCTTATTTCACTGCTTATCAGCGATCAAAAAGCAATGCAATTCATAAACTCTTTATACACTTTTGATGCCAGCCTCATTATGGTACCATGTACAGTCTACAGGCTTAAATAGAAGCATTTCTTAAAAAAAAAAAAAAAATCCTAATCCTAATCCCAATATAGCTGCAAAAACAAACAATTTGAGTTAATTTTGGACCACCTTTGGACCTTTAGTGTAAAATAGCCTACAGACTTTGAAATGTCCTGCGGTCAAAAGACGCAGCATTCCATGGGCTAGCGAGAGCACTGATGTCGTGGATTGGGGATATTCATTGTGCATTGCTCCTGTCACTTTTGAGATTTCGAGGAGAGCAAAAGTGTCAAGGCGGTAACTGGCGGCTTTTACTGTAAGGTGATTCTTAGCTAGCAAGAATGGTTAAACTTCATGCAGGTTATCGCTGTAGCAATACTTAGCTAGCTGGCAGATGAACTCCTAACCCAGTAATGAGTTGGGAAATATGCATCTATGCATAGCCTAGCCTACTACAAGTGAGCCACTGTGCCCAATTATGCTTCTTTCTAGAGCTTTTTGGACAGATGTGTAGGTCTAAGCAAGCTATCGGCCTAGCTAGTTGTGATGTGTTTTGGTCACTGTTTGTTAACATTTCGACTACAGCCAAGCACTGGCCAGCTTGAGACCCGTTCGTGGTTCTGATGTCTACCTTGACCTACTTTCTCAATCACCCAAGTTGTACAACCAAACACACTGTTGACTGTAGAATACATTGGCCTAATGGTGTCGTGTGTGCACCTGTTTGCTTGCTTCTGAAGGCTGAAAGGGGGTCAGTAATAAAAGCAAAAACTTGCATAGGGGCCTGTTGTAATTAGCCTTGCCACTAGCTCTCTTTTTTTCCATGCACAGTAACTTCTTGATGTTACAGAGTTTTAATTGACCACAGTACAATGATGACATGCACGGAAAACAAATCAAATGTGTTATTTCAAAGCAAGACAAGCATGTCTTTTCCACTTTTCATTCAAATGAATTAAGTGTATTTTTTCTGTTCTTATCCTTGTAAGACAAACACAGAATCCGACATTGACGCAACTTCTGCATCTGATATTAACCTCTTGACCACAAGCACGTAATTTGGCATGTGTGCAAAAACAAACAAAAGAACCGAGTCAATGATCTTGAACTCAAAAGTGCCAAAAGCAATGCAGACCTGTAAACTGTATGGCACACGCTGTGCCGTGAATAAAAATTTACCCCTCAAAATCTCTGTTTGCCCCCCAATCACAGCAGTCTAGATTCAGGCCTACAATCAAGTCACCTAATAGCCCCCCAAAAGAATCAGGCACCAGTGTTCACACATCCAGTACTCAAACTATCTTGCTACTCTCCCCCTAGGCCTGCAGGTCAGGCCTCTTATAGAGCCCAATCATTAGGTAATTGGCTGCAGCCGATGTGATTCCAATGAACCACAGCTGCTGCCCCCTGCTGGACAGCACCCCAATTCTCTTCCTGGCACCATATATCCTCTCCTAGCTTCGAGCCCTGGGAGGAGGCAATAATAGAGAGCCAGGAAATCACACCTGTCAATGGCCTCCCCCAGGATGGAACACCAGGTGTCCTGACATTGGTGGCCTGGGTGGACGCATCCAGCAGGCTATGGCAGGCACCTGGCCTGCAACTGCAGCAGGCATTAAGGACCTGTTGTGGCTGTCTGTGGGGGAGTCCCTTCTGAAGGGCTCTCTGGGCAGAGTGACAGGATGGCGTGCTCCATCAGCTCCCCTTGATCAGGCAGAGGAGCTGCGGCCTCCGGTGGTACCTGGAGACAGGGTTGCAGGACACTGGCTTCTGGCAGGTTCTCTGGTAAGGCAGAGTCCCCATGGTGAGAAGAATTTCCAGACCACTCCCAGAACCTGAACCCATCCCACTCGTCCCAGTCCTCTTCCTGCTCTGGGTCCCAGGTCAGGTAGAGGACCCACTGTGGCAGGCTGAGGGGGCTCCTCGGCTGGAAGGCCCACTGCAGCTGCCTGCAGGGGTTCCTCAGGATGGGGTGCCAGACCAACTCCCAGCTGGTGTAGTTTCTCACAGCTCTTGCCCTAAGCCTTTAGCCAGGCATCTTCATCAACTGAAACATAGAAGCATACCAGACGTGTCCCAGGCATGGGCCCAGTTCCTCTGGGGCCCAGACCTACCAGCTGCTGCTGGGGGTGCAGTAGGCCTCTGCCACCTGAGTTAGAAGGTCCCCCAGGCAATCCAGGGGGCAAGCCTCGACATTCTCCTCTGTAAAGGCGCTGGTATAGGGCAGGTGGGGAGGCAGGCTGGCTCGCTGTGACTTCTGTCGGTGGTGCATCTTGTGAGGCAGGACTCACCAGGGGAAAAAAAATTATAATTTTGTATTTTAATTTTTTTGAAAAGCTGTCTGTCCACCAGGCGCGCTACCACTGCATTTTCCACCAGACGTCATGCATGGCTGGGGATGACCTTAACATCACGTGGTGAACAGACACAGAAAGACAGTTGGTAATGTTGCCTTGCCGCCTTTTATTAGCTCCAACTCAAAATAACTCAGGAATACTTGATAAACTAAGAAAAAGGCTAATCTGGCAACCAGAACTTCACAAAAAAGGCAAGCAAGAATTCACCAAATAGCCCCCAAAAGAATCAGACACCACTGTTCACACAACCAGTCCTCAAACTGTCTTCCCACTCTCCCCCAAAACTCAGGCCTCTTACAGTATAGAGCCCAATCATTAGGTAATTAGCTGCAGCCAATTAGTCGCAGCCACAGCACAACACATTACAAAGGAAAAGTGAGTGAGTGTGGAGAAAGGAAGAGTCCATGATCCAAATCACTCCCTCATCTGTGAAATATGGAGTAGGTAGTGTCATCCCTTGGGCATGTATAGCTACTTCTGGAACAGGCTCACTGGTCTTTATTGATGATGTAACAGAGGGTGGCAGCAGTAGGATGAATTCGGAACTGTACAGACAGGTATTATGTAGGTAAGTACAATGAATTCCTCCAAACCTCATCGACTGTTGCTTCATTCTGCAGCAAGACAATGACCCCAAACTCACTGCCTACACAACCAAAGCATTCATCAGTGGGAAAAATTGGAAAGTTTTGGACTGGCTAAGACAGTTGCTTTAAATCTAATCGAGCATGCATTTCATTTGATGAAGAGACTGAAAACAGCAACCCTCAAAACAAAGATCAGATGGAAGCGGCTGCAGTGAAGGCCTGGAAAGGCATTTGCAACAAAGATACCAAATGTTTGGTGATATCAGTAAATGCAGTTATTGCATTTAAGAGCAATTCAATCAAATCTTTAAGACTTTTTTGCTTTGCTTTTAAGTTCATCAGTTAACTTTGCCCAACTGAAAATGTGGTGACTCAACACAAAAGCTGCTGTTTCTGCAAAAAGGTAAACATATGGACATATACAGTGCCTTCAGAAAGTATTCAGACCCCTCTACTTTTTCCACATTTTATGTAACAGCCTTATTATAAAATTGATTAATTAATTTTTATTCTCATCAATCTAAGTCAATACCCCATAATAACCAAGTGAAAACATTTTTAGAACTTTTTGCAGATGTATTAAAAAAAAAAAAAATTAATATCACATTTACATAAGTATTCAGATCATTTGCTATGACACTCAAAATTGAGCTCAGGTGCATCCTGTTTCCATTGATCATACTTGAGATGTTTCTACAACTTGATTAGTCCAGTCCACCTGTGGTAAATTCAATTGATTGGACGTCTGGAGGAAATCAGGCACCACTCATCACCTGGCCAATACCATCCCTTCGTTGAAGCATGGTGGTGGCAGAATCATGCTGTATGTTCCTGCCGCTGATGTTTTTCAGCGGCAGGAACTGGGAGACTAGTCAGGATCGAGGGAACTACGAACGGAGCAAAGTACAAAAATCCTTGATGAGAACCTGCACCAGAGCGCTCAGGACCTCAGACAGGGGGAAAGGTTTACCTTCTAACAGGACAACAACCCTAAGCACACAGCTAAGACAATGCAGGAGTGGCTTCGGGACAAGTCTGTGAATGTCCTTCAGTGGCCCACCCAAACGAACATCTCTGGAGAGACCTGAAAACAGCTGTGCAGCAACGCTCCCCATCCAACCTGACAGAGCTTGAGAGGATCTGCAGAGAATGGGAGAAATACCCCAAAGACAGGTTTGACAAGTTGTAGTGTCATACCCAAGAAGACTCGAGGCTGTAATCGCTGCTAAAGGTGCCTCAACAAAGTACTGAGTAAAGGGTCTGAATACTTTGTAAATGTGATTTGTTTTTTTATTTTTAATATATTTGCAAAGATTTCTAAATCCGTTTTCGCTTTGTCATTATGGGGTATCGTGTGTAGACTGTGAATAAAAATGAATTGAATCCATTTTATAATAAGGCTGTAATGTAACAATGTGGAAAAAGTGAAGGGATCTGAATACTTTCCAAGGCACTGTAAATACCATGAAGCTCATTGTCTGTACGTTTGTCTCATTCATCTTTTGATCTTGAATCTAAACGCCTTAAGTGTATAACAAAAATATATATATTTTTTTACTCTACCACTCTACTTCATTAGGTACAGCTATGTAGTACTGGGTAGGACCCCCTTTTGCTTGCAGAACACAGTTCCTGCAAATTTCTCAGCCACAAATGCTGTGCAAACTTCTCATTCCACTTCATCCCAAAGGTTCTCTATTGGATTGAGATCTGAGGACTGTGCATGCCATCAGAGTTGACTGAAGTCAGAACCATGTTCATGGAACCAGCTTGAGATGGTGTGCTTTGTAACATGGCACAATATCTTGCTGGAAGTACAAAAAAGGGCAGAAGGTGGCCATCAAGGGATGCACACGGTCAGCAACAATAATTTGGTATGCTGTGGCATTCAAATGATGTTGGTGAAATGACATTGGTGTTAAGGGTCCTAATGTGTGCAAAGAAAATACTCCCCACACCACTACATGACCTCCAGCAGCCTGCACCATTGGCACAAGGCAGGATGGATTCCTGCTGTTTACGTGAAAATCCTGACCTTACCATCTGCTTGTCACAACAGAAATCAAGATTAATCAGACCAGACATTTTTCTAATGTTCAACCATCCAGTTTTGGTGATCATGTGAGCTCCACCCATTGTGTGTTCAGAGTTGCCCTTCTGCACACCCCTGTTGCAAACTATTGTTACTTGAACATCTGTGGCTTTTCTGTTAGCTTGAATCGACCCACTCTCCTCTGATGTCTTTCAATAACAAGGTGTTTTCCCCCGCAAAACTGCCGCTCACTGGATGTTTTTTGTTTATCAAACCCTACCCAATAAACAAAGACAGCAGCCGTTTCTGAGATTCTGGAACCACTACGTTTGGCATCAACAAACATACCACAAAAAGCTCTCATCACACGTCTTGCCCCTTTCTTATGCGGTTTTCTCAAATGACTAAACCTCTACATGTATGCATGCTTTATATACTGAGTTGTAGCCACAGGGTTCACTGTTTGGAGAAGGTGTACCGAAGATATTCATAATACACACGCAAACACACACACAATCTGGTTCTTAACGGAATCCTTGTGGATAGATGGATGTACTTGCCATTTGAGAATGTGATGACATAACACATATCTTACAATAAAATACAATAAAAATATATCTTACTGAGCCAATCAATTGGGTAAGATTATTTCGGCCAAAATTTGTAATAGTCCGAGATGCAGCTGCTGACAGTACAGCCACAGCCTCACTAGGTTTAAAGACATGCCCACATTCAGTGTTTTAAAAAAAACCCCAAAAAGGTTGTCAGGAACACACATTGCTGCTGTGAACACCTTAGTCTGTCACTTCCTCCAGGTTTCTCTCCAGTACAGCAATGCTTTGCCAACTGATAGACCAGGAGCCTCAGACAATCTGACTGGTTCAGACAATCAGAGAAGCCAGCATATTTTCTTCCATGTGTCCAACCCCTCACAATACACTTTTCCCATTAACAAACATTCCCAACTTCTGAAACATTCTAATAAAGTTTATTTTTTTATTTTTTTAAAAAATGACCAATTTCCTTTTTTCTTTTTTTTTTTTGGAAATCTTTCATAGGAAATTAAACCCCTTTAATTCACACTAGCATCTACATAATGGTTATTGGATACTCCACAATATATTAAGTCTAGATGTTATGGTACATGCATACACTTCAAGCAGCAGAAGCCACAGTCACCAATACACATGGATGAAGCAAAAAAAATAAAAATAAAATCAGATAAAAGGAAGCTATCAACAGGGCATTATGGGTACACGTCTTTGCTTCAATGTACATAGAAGCTTCAGATTTTATCTCCAGCAATGTTTTTTTTATTTTTTTTTTTATAAATTTTGTTATTTTTTAAACACTCAAACAGTCGGTGGCACCCAGAGGGCAGCCTCCATTAACACAATGTTCTCAAAATGTCGCGGTGACATTTCAGCAACGCCGTGCCGCGGCTAAAAACACCGCAGCGACGTTATAGCGTCATGTCCCAGCTGGCGGAACCATGAAGGCTTGAAATGGCAGCGTTTTCAAGAGACGGATTACACTTCTACAGTGGCTACAAAACTTTAAAATGGGGAACCGCTTAAATTAATACAAACGATAATATTAAAACAACCAATTCACTTAGATGTATCCCCCTGGCTTAATACCCTAACATATCTATGTTTTTCATTAGTTTGTTCACTCCTTGAATCCCTGAAAATACCACCGGGCCTAAGGATTCCTCTGTACATGTACTCAGGAGGCAGTGTTCACCTTTCCATTCTTACAGGCAAACTGCATTGACAATAAACACCACAAATGGCTCCAAATCTGCTGTAAATGTAATTTCATTTAGTAATGAAAGGTTCTGAACAGTATTCACGTTTACGGTCAGACGTATGCTGCATTTAAAAGGAAATGGCCATTCTCTGAATACTTCGTTTCACCAATGCCGAATACAGATCAGATGTACAAATGGTGCCAATGTTATGCAATGAACCTCAGAAGAGTGTTCGGCTGGACACCACTCATTCTTAATGGGCCTTGCTAGGCTGACTAGTAAATGTTCGATACACGTCAAACAAAGACCTTCCTTGGGGTTGCTGTTTTGAAGCGGAACCCTCTTTGTCTGACTGAAGAGCTCAAATGCAGAAATGACCGTGTGGGCGAGAAACTTCGCTTTCAAACGACCGCCTCTCTCAGTCTCATGAAAACCCGCCTCGCCTCACTTGCTTTTTTTTTTTTTTTTTTCCTTTTCTTCAACAACTTACACTTAAAATAACATTGCTGGAAGAAATTTTTTTTTAGTGTTTCTTTTCCAAAATTATTATTTTTTTGTTATTCTCTTTCACAGAAAGAACTTATATACTGGGACACGAATATGATTACAGCAAGCCTAAGGTGAACTAACAAAATAATAATAATAATAATAATAATAATAATAACAATAATAAAAGACATTCAAGTACAGTAAGATTTTTGCTGGAAAATACAAAACTACATGAGAAAAGCATTAAAATCATATTTGTGAATCAGAATAACATATTTTTAAAAAAAAGCTGAAGTGCTAAATCACATCGTTTCTTTTTTATTATTATTTTATGACCATACACATATACCAGCACGCTCGTTGCCTAGAGACAGTTGCCAGGGCAGCAGTGCGGGGATGGCTCTGCTTCCTGTCGAGGAAAGCGCCCTCTCACGCTGTGCTCTCTCTATGGCTCCACACGTCTCTCCATCCGTGTCGTTCTGTACAAAAAACCCGTCGGCCGGACGACTCCGCTTCCGTCCCCCGTGTGACTGGCGTCGGGAGGGGGGCGGGGCAGTGGGAGGGACCGAGGCAGTCTCTCGTTAGCCCCTCCCCCAATTTGCTGCTGCAGCCGTCGCCACGACTCCCCAGTCCTGAGTCAACATATTGCTTCTCTTTGCCGTTCGGGTATCTCTCCCTCTCCTTTTCTTCTTAGAAACAACGCAGGAACAGAAAAGATCAGAAAGGCTTCACATCCACATATATCAGTAAGCTTTTTTAAATTTATATATATATATATATATATATCTATATATAAATGTAATCTCCATTCTGAGCCTGGCAAGCTCTTGCATTGTCCGAGTCTGTATATTTATATATTTATATTTGTTTTTTTTGGAGGTTTTTTTTATATATACTGGTTGAAGTTTCTTTTTTTAATAACCTAGATTTGCGTTTCCTTCTCACGCCATAACTGTACACATGGAGTTCTTCTGGGTTTTGGAAAGGCAGAAGCACTCAGTTTTAAAGGGGCGGGGTTCCCGGGCGGGAATGGGGTGGTTCATAGTGGTGGGTTTGTGGCTTTTCGGGGGGGTGGGTGGGGGGGGGGGGGGGGGTAGGGCAGTGGGAGGGGCTTGGGGGTGTGCTGTGCACGGCCCGCTTAGTTGTGCTGCAGCGTGTTGGACTCTATAGGGGGGGCGGAGTCGTACAGAGTGTCCGTGTCGTGCGTGGGCTCTCCGGCGAGGGTGCAGGGGTTCGACAGGGTCCCAGCGCCGCAGTCGCAGAAGAACCTGGAGGCGAAAACAGCGGGTGAGCGCGCGAGACGCAACGCACTACGTTCCCGCCAGGTTACCAGACAGGTTCAGTTAGATCAGTGATTAGCAGGAGGGTGATGCACTGCCACCTGCAGGCTGTCTGCATAATACAACCCATCACCAAGAATTTGGAGAAAACAGGTCATTTTCAGCAGTCAGCTCTTCTTTCATTTATGCTGTAAATGGGTACACACACTAACACTATGAAATGTTACACGGAAGCTCAAATATTACAGATTCATTTATCATCCAATTTCATCGGCAAAAGCTGCTACTTTGAGTAACAGAATAATCCCATAGTAATTGCAATAATACAAATAATAATGTTGAAAAAGAAATAACAACAGTCTTACTTTCAATAGAAATATTATCCTATGTTCACCTGCTGGAATTACTAAAAACTACTACAAAGTCAACACTACAATTCCCAGTATCCTTTAGCCAGCACAGCTGGAAAGGAAGGAATCACTACAACTCCCAACGTCCTTAGGGAAAAGGAAATGGCACACTCACCTATCATGCCTTATAAACTCTACGTCATGCCCTTGGTGGCACTTCTTAATGCAGTTCACACAGATGGCGTTCCGGTCTGTCGTGTTACAGGTGTGACACCTGAGCGGAGAGCAGAAAGGGGGGGGGAAGAGGTGACCTGGTGAGGTTCTGACACATGTTTGGACAGTGACAGAAGGAGCAGGAGGGTACCTTACCTGTAGAAATCGTGCATTGGGTAGCTGGTGTAGCTGGATATCTTGTAGAGGCACTGGCCTCTGCTCACAGCTTTCTCGATGGCATCCTGGTTGTTCAAGATTTTGTTATCTGTGGGGAGGTAGAGATTCTGTTAAGGAAGGAAGTACCCCAAGGGCGACAGTGCTGAACTCGGCCAAAGGGACCACCGAACATTTCTAGGGTTGAGGTGGGTTAACCCTTTCACACAAGCCCACTAGTGACCAGCAATGCTGAAATAACTCAACTCAGACATTCAGTGCTCCTGCGACCAAACTAGAAGTGCAACAACAAACATGCATTCTAGCTTCATTAGTAGAAAATACAGAACAACTATGCCAAATACTTGGCATAGTTTCTAAGTGCCTTTGTCGTGCACGTTTTCCATTTAAAAAGCACCCCCTCCCTGCAGTCTCATCTGCAACCCCCAAGCACGACATACTCCCAACAGCGACCATCTGGGAGTTCATAAAAAATTTTCTTTCACCATCAAAAATTTGTATTCCGTCACAGCAGCAAGATAAATGAATAGGAATCTTGCCATTGGGTTTTACACATAAAGATGTCCCTTTCAATATTCAGTGGTCATTTATTGTCTTGAACAATCCGTTTGAGAAATAAACACGCAAATAGAAACTGGCATGTGCAAAACCCCACTTAGACCAGAGTAACTGTTCAGTTCATTCAGGTTTGACTGATGACCATTTCATCTAGTAAAGGACAGTACCAGCTAGCCCAATGGCATTCGCCTGTCTCATTTTTAATTTATTACGAGGACTAAGAGCAGCGTGCAGTGCAACAGCTTGAACTCTTACTTCCTCACAGCACTGTGCAGTAAACTGTAACATTTCACGTGGTAATATACAAGCACTTGTTGTGGCAAAATAATTTTTTTTTCCTTTGGTTTTTGGAAGATTTTACTAATTACCAACTCATCAGCATGCCTGAAACAAATTCTCTGGGGCGTGGGTAAGAAGAGGAGGAGGAAACAAAGTCTACCCCGTATACATATAAAGATGTAAGTATTTACTGCTTGTAACATTTCAATTATCTACAGTGTCATATTTTTGATATTGTTACATTCG
The DNA here is from genome assembly GCF_013347855.1 of Anguilla anguilla. NCBI lineage: Eukaryota > Metazoa > Chordata > Actinopteri > Anguilliformes > Anguillidae > Anguilla > Anguilla anguilla. The sequence goes on from NC_049202.1 coordinate 20,400,422, forward strand.
CATTGGTTGTAAGAGACAACTGTTAGCCTTTGCTAATAATGCGCAGAACATTTGTATTGGGGGCTAACTAACAGGCCTAGCTGTTTGTATAGGGCCATTGTAAGTGTACCATGGGCAGTGTCAGCGTAGTGTAACGGCTGGCAGTGGCCCGCTTTGTTAAAACAATGAAATGTGAAGTGCCTCTTAAGAGGTTTGCGCTATTCACAGATGCAGCGATTTCACAAGCACCTAAGCATTATTTTACATTATAGGAACATTATTTTATTGTAATCTTATTGTACATTATGTGGGCTATTAGTATCTCCACTTGTCACTTAGCACATTGAAATACTCAAACTTAAAATTGAAATTTACCGTGTGCTGATATGTACTAGATGAACGTAAAATTTCCCTTGGGAGCGATAAATAGTAACATTTGCAAATGCTGTCCCATCCCCATGCAACAAAAGATTACATTCCGTACAGTATAAAAAAACACATACAAGAGTGAATGGTTACATATTCAGGTATGTGTTCCACAGTGTGTCAAAATGTTTTTGCATTATTTTTATCAATGTGATATCAATTTTTCATCTTAAACCATCATAAAGGGCACATTTATATGCTTTATAATAGACAAAAAGCATTTTATTCATTTTGGATAGGTTTTTGGACCCCTAGATATCTCAGACCCTATACTGATGAAGAGATGTCATTCCCACTTGAAAATTAAAAAGTGAGTTTCATGAGTCAAAACAGTTGATATAGGAATTGAAAGTGATTTAACCGAGTTATTGAAATATAGGAGTAAGTTATGATTGGCAGCAATTCTCACTAAGGGACACCAGGGTACACTGCTTTTGCTTCATAGATCTCATATCACGTCCACATATCTCCCTTACATTCCGTATCTCCCTTACATTTCGACTAGTGGTCAAGAAGTTTATGATCCAGGACACGTATAGTTTTACCTGTTATACATAAGTGATCTCTTAGTACTTCATTTCAAACTGAAGGACAACTTCATTTTCGCATTTCCGCCAAGATAATTGCGTGTGTGGCACTTTTTTTTCAACATAAAATATTAATATAACCTAATCTAGTATTGCACATGGTACAAGTGTCTTGCTTCATTTAAGCCATTTTCCGAGTCTCTATGATGCTCACATCTGGAGATATAAAGCCTTAAATAGAACACCCCCTAAATGGGTGAGGATTGCCCACAGTTGCCATCTGCGTGAAGGAGTTAATAATGACCCAAAGGTGCACCAGTGCGTAGCTTATGAACATATATGAACTTTACATCAACTCGAAGCTGTAAATTGGCTTATATTCCTTTTCTCAGGTATCATTTTACATTTTCCCTGTTTGTTGACCCCGCTGTTATTCTGGAAAGTTATTTCCTTCTTCTCCTTTTGAAAATGTGCATTAGCAGCCTGTTTTCAAGGGGTTAAAAGCTAAAGAAAAATCGCATTTTACCTTTCATGGTAACGTTGACTCCAGACGCCAGGAAAAGCCCTCCGAAACGATTGTTGAAGATCTGATTGCCCTCTAGTGTCGCCGTGGCATGGTTCGTGATCTCGATACCTGACAGCGAGAGTCAAACAGTCAATTTAAAACACTAAATTCATCTTTATAATATTCTGTTATTATACTATGATGGGAGGGTGAGGTTTCATGAAACCCACAGAGGTGGAGCTACAATGAGCAGCCAATCATCGACTCGTTTGCACCGAACATACTACTTTGCCCTCCACAGCAATCCATTACGATTGGTTCAAATCAAAGTGACTGATAGATTATGGTGCTCTATCCTTTTTGGTTTAATGACACACCCTTCTCCTATCACTGAAGTCTTTCTTTCCCTCTGCAGTAAGCTTAGAGAGAATATAAGGCCCAAGAAACCAGAGCTCACGTAGCCCACGGCTTTCAATGAGCAACAGAAAGCGGACTCCCCGGCCCATTAACAGGAAGCTAAAAAAAGGCTCACCGGCGGCGAAGCCGTCGAATATCCTGTTCTTGCGCAGGACAGGGTGGCTGTTGGTGCTGATGAGCACGCCCGCCTGGGCGTTCCGGAAGATGTCGTTCTCTTCCAACAGCCCTGTGGGAGAGAAGCAGAGAAATAAGGCACTACACTCAGATAAACCAGAACTGTGGAGAGTCATGTCTTCCATGGCAAGCCACTGGCATTTTAAAGAGAGTTCTAAGAATTTTTTTTGATGCAATACTGAAGCGCTCCCAAAATTGTGCAACAGTACATGGAATAGAGGTTAGGATTGTTTCTAAAAAAGAAATGTCAGTATAGACACTCATGGATGCTTTGGGCTGTGAATACTATTCAGCAGTGTCTAATGTTCCCACAGCAAACAATCCAGACACGACTGTACCAGAAAGTAAACAATGTGAAGTTAGTAGGCTGAAGAGAAAGATGAACACATTACATACAGTTAAGGGATTAAATGTGTCCCTAACATTTCAGCAGCTGCCTGTGGCTTCACAGAATGAAAGCACTGAAGGTTTTTCAAAGATCAAGGGAACTGCAATTACAGCACGGAACCAGTAGAGGGCCCAATTGAACCGTTATTCAGTCAAGCCCTCTGCACTAATTATTTGTTCAACAGGACCTTCACTTATTTTCACTTATTCTGTGTGCGTGAATTTGAGTGATGGCTTTCACATTTTATGACATAGCCAAAAAAATAAATAGATAAAAATCATCTGAACTAACGTCCTCGTCTCATGACCGTGCAATCTCTTCTATGAACAAGTAGCTTTCCAGTACAGACCATGATAATTCAAAACAAGGGTAAGGCCAACAGCGTAGTACTGTTGCTACCAAACAAAAACTAACAGTGTAAACAAGAGGACAAACTTATCTGGAGTCTGACATACATCTGCCTGTCTGTCTTAACCGTAACTTCGGCACAGAAACAAATTGGTCTTGTGACACCTCCAACGTGAGCTCCCAGTCACTATCCCCCCTCCCACACTGGCCTTACCTCTCCCTCCATTGAAAATGCAGATCCCTCCATCTCGTCCATCGTGGATTTTATTCCTCCGGAGTGTGGGGTTGCTGTCTGTCTTGATCCAAACCCCGGCCATGGCATTGTCGAAGATCTCGTTGTCCTCAATGAACCCCAAGCCTGGGGGTTAAAGCGAAGGTCATGGTTCTGAACTGAGTGGAGTGTGATTCATGCAGTGATAATGTGGTGCAACTCAATAATGATGGCACAGGGAGAGTGTGGTAAAACACTACAACACCCAGAACCCCTTGCCTGTGACTGAGCAGATCAGAGGGGGCATGGTACCCGACTTCAGTTCGGAGGGGATAAGGTTAACTGTGACTGCAGTTCAGAGGGGCATAGTAACTGTGACTGCAGTTCAGAGGGGCATAGTAACTGTGACTGCAGTTCAGAGGGGCATGGTAACTGTGACTGCAGTTCAGAGGGGCATGGTAACTGTGACTGCAGTTCAGAGGGGCATGGTAACTGTGACTGCAGGTCAGAGGGGCATGGTAACTGAGACTGCAGTTCAGAGGGGCATGGTAACTGAATGCAGTTCAGAGGGGCATGGTAACTGTGACTGCAGTTCAGAGGGGCATGGTAACTGAGACTGCAGTTCAGAGGGGCATGGTAACTGTGACTGCAGTTCAGAGGGGCATGGTAACTGTGGCTGCAGTTCAGAGGGGCATGGTAACTGTGACTGCAGTTCAGAGGGGCATGGTAACTGTGGCTGCAGTTCAGAGGGGCATGGTAACTGTGACTGCAGGTCAGAGGGGCATGGTAACTGTGACTGCAGTTCAGAGGGGCATGGTAACTGTGACTGCAGTTCAGAGGGGCATGGTAACTGTGACTGCAGATCAGAGGGGGCATGGTACCCGACTTCAGTTCGGAGGGGATAAGGTTAACTGTGACTGCAGTTCAGAGGGGCATAGTAACTGTGACTGCAGTTCAGAGGGGCATAGTAACTGTGACTGCAGTTCAGAGGGGCATGGTAACTGTGACTGCAGTTCAGAGGGGCATAGTAACTGAGACTGCAGGTCAGAGGGGCATGGTAACTGTGACTGCAGGTCAGAGGGGCATGGTAACTGTGACTGCAGTTCAGAGGGGCAGGGTAACTGTGACTGCAGTTCAGAGGGGGAATGGTAATTGTGACTAAAGGCTAGGGGGTATGGTAACTAAAACTGTAGTTCCGAGGGGGTATGGTAACTGTGACTGCAGTTCAGTGGAAGTATGGTATGGGGGTAGGGGGTATCGTCACTGACTATTACTCACCAGAGTTGTAAACCAGAATCCCACCATTCTGACCGCCCCAGATCTTGTTCCGCCGGATCTTGGGGTTGCTGCCGGTTCTGTGAACAAATTGGACGTCAAAAGTCTTGGTCAGATCCACCGGCTCGTGTCGGTATACCACAATATGCCACTCAGCACAGCCAGAAAACTCTCAAACAGATGCAAGCATTAATACACTTTTGAATATCAGTGACAGCAAAGACTAGCCATTCAAATTTTTCAAATTTGCACGACAATTTGAACTGCCTTGGTGGCCGTGCCATGATCACCCCCAGGGAAACTCTGCAGACATCTTCATCCTAATGCAAATTTCTATGCACAACAAAGATGGATCAATTTATCTACCAAAGAGTGGCCAGCAACAGCAAAAATAAAACTGCGCCCACCATAAGCCCAGCAGTGTGAAATTTCCAAGAAACTACTGGCGACTGCGAGTGAACTTCCGTGCGCTGTAGCTTCACCCCTCACTCAGGCCAGACTCACCTGATCTGAACGCCCGAGTACATGTGGTTGTAGATGTCGTTGTCCTCCAGTACACCGTGCCCGTTGTCATAGAAATACACACCGACCTGTTTGTCAGAAAGGTGTAAAAAGAAGAAAAACCAGGCCTTAGGTTTCTGTAGGGAGGGACGGAATGAAACTGACGTGTGCGGTGTCCAGGGTTACTGTAACAGACGGGAGGCAAGCCCCGCCCTCCGGCCCCGCCCACTGTACCTGCTTGCCGCTGTGTATCCGGTTCTTCCGCAGCACGGGGGTACTGCCCGTCGTCACCCACACGCCCGCCAGGGTGTTGCTGTACACCTCGTTCTCCTCGATCACACCCTGCCCTTTCTCGTGCTGGAGGGAGAATGGTGAATACACGTGCTCGGGTGAGATTGCACCCCCTTTCTGCACAACATCGATCTCCCTAATTAATGCCGTCCTCGTAAAGTATGCAGGAAGACCGGTGTGTGTGTGTTCAGCGTGTGTGTGTGTGTGTGTGTGTGTGAGAGAGAACTGCGGCTGTCAGGATGTGTATGTGTGCGCATCAGCACATAACTTCATTCTTTTTGTAGCAAAAAGAGCTTTTATACATAAGAAAACTGCAGTATGTGAGAGTGAGTGTATGCAAGCACTTTCTCTGCTGTGTGTGTGTGTGCGCGCTTGCACACGTGTACAGAACTCCACTCACCACATAGATGCCCCCATGCTGACCATCGTGAATCTTGTTGTGCCGGACGATGGGGCAGCTGTTGGTTCGGATTTGGATCCCCGCCAAGGCGTTGCCGTAGATGTCGTTGCTTTCGATGAGGCCCCGCCCATCGCCAAATATGTAAACGCCTCCTTGGTTACCGTTGAAGATGGAGTTCCCTCTGGATTTAGAAAAAGTTGATCAGAAAGTACTATTTATAATAAAGCAGATCTCCACAAGGAAGTTATTTCACAAGGGACAGGAAATCACACCATTCATTTGCCAAGATTGGCTGTTTCCATGGCAACGCCAACAGAATGCTTATCTGAATAGCAAGGAGTAGAGTGCTTTATCTTAACCAATGACAGGCTGACCCAATTAGACAGAGTTGCAAAGGTTTGTTCCAACTGCCATCTCACTCAGCCAAAATTCTTTATAAAAACCGAAGAAAACCAAACTTTCACACTCCCAGTGACACTGGAATTAAGTGCTAGAAAGTTTAGGAGCCTCAGGCAGGGTGACATCACAAAAACCACGGGTGCAGACCTTATGGTGGGGTCGCTGTTGGAGGTGATCCACACGCCGGCGAAGTTGTTTGCATAGATCTTGTTCTCGATGAACTGGCCCCGCCCCTTCTCATGCACGTAGATGCCGCCGGTCTGGCCGTGGTGGATCTCGCAGTGCACCACCGTGGGGTTGGCGTACGCCTTCACCTCGAAGCCCGCTATCCGGTTCCTGTGGATGTTGCAGCTCTCGAAGTAGCCCTGCGGCGGGAGACGGAAGTGAGGACCCCCGGACTCGTGCGGCCGCGCTCACAATGCGGGACACGCCCCGAACCCCGCGCACGCCACGGAGACTCAAATCTGGACCTTGAATCCAAATCACGCCCTGGTTTTCTTTTCTACCAGGTAATTAACAGAACAATTAGAGCTACCAATTGGCTAGACAAAATGAAACCTGTAAAATAAAAATAAATGTGGACCAATGGATGTTGAGTGACTCGGGTGTCTCCAAATCAGACTCCAAGGCCCACCTCAAACCCCGGAGACTCCGCCCCCTCACTTCCTAATGTTAATCTGACCCTGGGCTCTGTATGGTGGGTGAGGATGGACACAAAGGTTGACTGTTCATTAAGTTGCGAAAGGCAGCGGCATTGTCATGGTTACCATGCCATGGTCGAAGGTGAAGACCCCAACATCTCTCCCATGGTGAATGTGGTTCCGCCTGATAATGGGGTTGCCGTGGTTCTTCACCCAGATCCCCGCCAGCGCGTTGTTGGAGATCTCGTTGTCCTCATATATGCCCTAGTGGAAGAGCGGCAGGGAAACAGACTCATCAACTCATAATGACGCAACTAAAAATTAAGCGATTAGCATAGCCGATACTCTTTTCCTGGGCTTATGGGTCGTTCACAATTTATCATTTGTAAACAGGTGCATATTTTAATAAAGCTGTTGGGTCACCTGCCTTCATCTGCGTGTAGTATATATTACTTTCAACAGTTTCCTTGCTGTGGTTCAGTAGAGTTTCTGTGGATGGGTAGTGGTGTACCTCTACTGATTGTGTGTGTGTGTACCTGACGTGTTGATATTACTGGGCATGACGGGTGACGTCGGCTGGCTCTTACCTGTGCGTGATCCGTGATGTACAGCCCCACGTTCTCACAGTCGCTGATGTTGCAGTGCTTGATGGTGGGACACGCCCCCTGGCCACTCACACACACTGCTGAGCCCACTGCAGGGAGAGGAGAGCAAGCACAGTTATGGACTACAATACCCACAATCCTCCATAGAGAAATGCACTACAGTGCCTATAACACTTTTGCAATCACGTGATTGTGCGACGCACTGCAGTTACGGTGAATGCGGCGCTTACCTGTGCAGGTGCTGCGGATGACGCAGTGGTCGATGATGGGGCTGCAGTTGACGGTGATCTCCAGGCAGTGGTGGGCGTTGTGGTGCTGAGCAGACTTGTCGTCGGGGTTGAACTGCAGCAGAGAGGGAGGGAGACAGCAGTTCAGGTACCCAATCGGAGAAGAGGGCGGGGGCGGGGCCAAGAGAGGGCAGGCAGCCAGACGGGGGAACGTACCCTGATGGTCATGTAGCCCACGTAGGCATCCTCTGACCCTTCCATGAACACAAACGTGGAATCTCTGGTGTTCTCAATGATCACTTTATCCGCCACCTTCCCAGGGGCTGCAAAAAGTGAGGGGGAAAAATATTTCCACACATTCAGCCAACAAATACTACTTTCAACTCAAACACACGTACAGTAAATCACTAATGGCAGCGCGTTGCAATGGCTTGAAGAGCGTTTCCAATTCCATCGGTGTATCGACCTGGTCACCATAGGAATTCTGCATCCTGCACACCAGCACGCTGCTTTACATGTGCCTGAATACTGCTTCTTGTTGGCCAGAACTCAACTTCCCTTCTACCAGAATGCTGCTTGCTGTAGGATAAAATTCTGTTTCGTACCTGCGCCGATCATTGTTATTGGCGACTCGATGTAGATCCACTCGTCGGTGTAGATCCCGGAGTGGACGAATATCAGGCCGTCGAAATGAGCCTCCTGCACTCCGCCCAGGGCATCTTCGATGGTGTCGTAGTACTGGTGGGGAGGAGCCAGCGCCAAGGGGGAGGGGACAGAACAGAGAGGGAGGGACCAGAGGCGTGAATGCTGGGAGAACACGAGAAGGCAGCCACGCCCCCAGCTTTCAGCTCCGCTGGGCCTTCTGTCTGTGTCATTTCTGCCTATACAAGTTTTTTTTACTTTTTTTTTTTTTTAAGCCCAGCACTATGACACCAAATTCAACCAATTAATTAACCCTGGTTTTCAATCAAGATGTTAATATGCAGATATCGAAGATAGGAAAAAGTGTGCATCAACCAGCAGAATGAAGAGGAGTGCTGAGCCCAAATACACATTAACCCATCAAACAACTCATAAACACGAGTGAGGTAGCACATCCAAAAATAATGGAAAAAATACAGACTCCTTACTTTTTACTGCTTATTTATAGGCACACATTAAAATAACGCTAACGCGTTTCGGCATTACTGCCTTCATCAGAGCATCGAAGTTAATATGCAGAATCAGGTGTCTCAGTGCTGGACTAATGCAAAAACCCTTCACCCCCACTGGCCCTTCTCGCGTAAGATACCCCGGACATGTGCAAACGAAACTGCAGATGCACCCCGTATCTCAGACGCATCGTTACAATCTCTCCTCAAATGGACGCCACAGCGTGGCCAATTTTGAGCAACGTCAGTAAAGACGTGATAACGTGCGTTTGGCGTTTATCAAGAGAGACGGGTGAGCGAAGGGACTGGAGTAGAGATCGCTTACCAGCATGTGCTCTCGTCCTTTGTACCTGGCTGGGTCGCTGTAGAAGTGTTCAGCAAAGCCTGGCTTTACGTGTGCTCCTTTGTACTGCAAACAACGCCATTTCACACAAATTTCAGCTCAGCATACAGATGATGGTTGAAGGAAATCACACGTAGGATCACTTCCTGATCATTTAAGATTTCAAGGTGTTTTTTTGATCATATATCATGTAAATTTAAAATCATCAGCGTTTCCTCCTTCAGGTCAGTATTCTGGCATGTGGAAAGCACTACAATTGATCTCTGTAGCATTGTCCAGTTTGAATGTACAACACTCACACACACACACAGACAAATATCCACACAAGCAGACATCTTCCCTCTCACACACTCCCTCACACACTTAATCACACCCGCCCCCCCCCCCCCCCTTACCAGCTGCTGAAAGCTCTCCTTCCAGGGGTTGGGCTGCTCGTACTCTTCAGGGTTGATCTGGTAGAACTTTCCGGGCTCAGGGTGCATCATGGGACGCGTGTACTCAAACACCTCCATATACAGCCTCTTCCTGCAATGTCCAGAAATCACAGGGCTCAGGCCCACCAACAAAAACACCAAGCACTCTGGGAGGGAAATGACCTTTCATCCACACAAGTTACTAGCAACTGGGATATTGATGAGCTCATGTCAACAAACACAACGAAACCTGCTTTGTAGGTTTGCTGTGAATGGAGGACCGGCAGTTTGATCTGGAATCATTTCAGGACGCCAAAATCCTTTTCACAACAATTCAAGCGCTTCAAACTTCTGAAATTTAGACAGGGGTACACTGAAGAACGTCTGGACTTGAAGCAGGACTGGGAATGAACGGTGCGGAGGGTGCTCATTGTGTGGGTCTGTATTGTGGACATAGCGGCGTGCGGGACGTGTTTCCGACAGCGATGCGGCTCCGATTCCTAGCGCGCTGCTGCGATTGTTCCGGCTCCGCGGTTTCAGTGCGGCGGCCGGACGGACGGACGGACGGACGGACGGACGGACGGTCGGGGAACGGCGCTCACCAGAGGATGGGGTCGTTGGCGAGCTCGCTGAAGCGCTTGCACACGCAGGCGGCCTGGCACAGGTCCTGCTCCAGCAGGTAGGAGAAGATCTTCAGCACCACCTCGTCCGGAAGCTTCTCCTGCAGGTACTGCTCCGCGGGGGCGGCTGGGGAGCACGGGGAACGAGCGGACCGTCAGCGTCGCCAACGCGCTCAACGCCGTCAACCCCCTTCACCCCCCCGCCCGCCTCCCACCCACCCACCCACCCACGCTCTCCCACAACACTGGCGGACGAGGGTGAAGGTCACTCGGAAAGGTTACCAGGAAGAAAGATGCTCACCTGGCAGGTCTTGTGATTTTCCCGACACTCTGGCGCGTTTTGCACGGTGTCCGAAGTTCTCCGTGGTCGAGGTGGAAGCACCCTACAAAAAGAAAGAAAAATTCAAGTCTCTACGGCAGCTGGCTGTAGCACGTTTCAGAAACCCGCGCTCGGTTTTAGATGTTTGTCTATTGGTCGCACAGAGGCGAACGCCGGGCGGAGCGCGGTCACGGGCGCGGTCGCACTGGGGCACACAGACCTCCATGCTGCTCTTCGCTGGGCACGCGGTTCTCTTGGGCAAAAGGGACTTCCTGCGCAGTTGGTAGGGACTGTTCTGAGCTCCTGGACCGGATTCTTCTGCAACCATATCTGCAGGTATGTCCTCATCTAGGGGGTGAAGAGGGGGGGTGGGAGAGGAGAGAGAGAGACAGAAAGAACAAACCATTACAGCACTGTTTCACTGCACCTGCCTTCACAAGCCCCTCACCACCGCCCAGTCTGAGGCATCTCTGCGAACGTTCCTCTGCTCACTGCGGCCACAACGCAGCCAATAGTATCCCTCAAACCGTTAGCTCTCCATCACCAAATTTTCTAAATTGAATTCCCAGCATGTAATGGAACCAAAATATATTAAAACACTTTCTGCAGACATGAGCTTCTTCGCACGCAACTAGCATGTTCTATGAGCTGAATTTAACATGGATATTAACTACTAATATTAACTTTGTAAACATTTCATATACAAAGAAACATTCAGAAGCAAACTGCAAACTTGCACCACAACACCTTAGTTATTTATTTACAGTACACAACACACACACACACACACACACACACACACACACACACACACACACACACACACACACACACACACACACACACACACACACACACACACACACACACACACACACACACACACACACACACACACACACACACACACACACACACACACACACACACACACAGGCACAGGCACAGGCACTCCCCAGGAATACCCCATCAGTAAGAGCAGAGCTCTGAGGCTGCAGTGAGAAGTGAAGGCATTTGGCTGCCTCAGAAAGACGGGCCCTGTGCATTACGGACACGGAGTGCTTTGGTGTTCATCACCATGATTACCCTGCCTGAGTCATTCTCCCCCTCACATCCTTACCTCTCCAGCCTACTTCAAGCCCTCAGCCTTCAGCTTCACACCAGCGCTTACAATGGCACAGCCTCTGGAGGCATAACACCACTGCACACACAGTCACCTGAAGTGTGTTTTCACCCACTGATGGCCCTGGTACGTACTTCATCGCACACAAAAACTGACTGGGTCCATCCGTAAACTGTACTGTAAACTGTACAGTAAAACTGAAAAACACGTCTCTTTAAAGGCTCCTTAACTGAGAACTAAAAGCCAGGAAGCCATGAACGGCTTCGACTAAAATTAAACTGGAGACTCAGATGTGAGGAACGTGTGGAATAGTGACAAGGGTAAAGATCAGATTATTTAAAACTTAAGCTGATTTTTCTTTATTCTACTGCGCAATAGTAAAAAATATGCATGTATTTAGCACATTTTCTGTGGAATCCCATTTTTGCCTAAATTAAATTAGTAAATGTGCCTTTATAGTATAAACAGTCATATGAATTAAGGCGGGGATATATATACAAATCAATAAATAGCGAAATAATTCAATAATTTAAAAACTCAACTCATCATTACAAAATATTTCCTCATACTCATTCTGACAACATTGTTACATATTTCATTTTGTAAAAATGGGTTTTATTTCAAAATGGCCTTTTTATTTTAAAAAAAGGTCATAATGGCACTTTTCCAAGTAGTCTTTTTTTTTTTTTTTAGTCGTAACTTTTTTCATTTCATGGCAACAGTTTATAATGGGACTTTTATTTCATAATCACGCTGTTATTTCAAGTTGTGGAAATTTGCCAGTCAACACGAGTGGCACAGGATCAGACAAGATCATTGGTTGCTCACACATTCAGGCCAAAATAACAGCATGCCAAATACCTATCACGCCAGATAGCCTACCAAAAATGGGACTCCAATAATTTCCTACATCGAAGCTGAAATAGAAATGAATGAGTGAATACTGGAATTGAAATTAAATGTGAGAAATTAAAATGAACCAATGAGTTCATCACAGTATAAAATTTTTTATGTAATTAAAAGAAGCAGAAAATAGAGGAACAGGAGTGAAACGGAGGACTAAAATTAAGAAACAACACCAAGAACAAAACTCAGACACCTGCAGTTGCAGATGACTGGATATTCCAGTCATTGGGGTGGGACTTGGAAATGCTCAGCCCCATGTTGGGCACCAAATTTATTTGAAAAGAATAATAATGAAAATAAAAAATTACTTGAGACCTTCACGATTACATTTCGACTCATTACTGAAGACACCTCGATCCAGAGTGACTTATAAAACCAAATCCACATCTGTCCATACATGAAGATAACAGTGTATCCATGCAGTGCTGGACCAACTTTACTGTTAACATAGTCAGCTAACCTGATGAACATTTTCAACCAATCAGCAAGCAACCGTCAGCTAATCTACCATGTTCAACTAATATAAACACACTCAACTGACCCTAAGACATTAAACTAACCCGACAATGTACCCAGAAATAAGGTGCTTTTCATGTTCTAGGAAAACGACTCAGGGACCTGTCATGCTGTCTGAAGGGGCGGGGCTTCAGCCTGCAAGGCCGTCCCTCCTCACATGACCTGAAAGACGATGCCGCGATGCAGAACAAACCGAAATTAAAAAGCCGGGTCATACCCTCGTTTGACAACCGGGACAACAGCTGCTGCTCTCCCCTCTCTCGGCACCTGAAAGCAGCCGGGTTTCCTCGTGGTGTACTGCCAGCCCTGAGCCACGCGGCCCCCCAAAGACGGCACCACAGATCACGTTGCCCGTGCCTTCCAGGATATTCCAGCTATGCACGAGAGCGCCTCCTTGTGACTGGCGCAGGGAGCGTCGGTGACATTTTGCCCGCGTTCCATTTTTAGAGCGCTGGACGCAAACTGTGACATACCTAACCACCGACTCTCTAAAATAACCAGACAGTCAACTTCTGTGTTCCATCAGTTAACTCGACTCTAGGAAGTACCGTCTGTAAACAGACGTTTGCAGGCTCTATTGCACTATAGCTATTAATACTCAATGTGGCGTACTCCAGAACAAACTTCCACCAATAAACACACCCGTTATGAACATTCAAAAGAACCTTTACCAGGTTACTTTTCAATATGGGTTTCAATGTGTTAAATTATTTACTTCGTGTTCTGTGCATCACCACGACAGTCTCCCAGTCAGTGGAGCCCAAACGAGCAGATAAAAGGGGACTTCCTCCAGTCGCGAGTATAATTAGATGGCGTTTCGCGCTCGTTGTCTGTCCCTCTTATCTGACTGCAACTCTGCCGTTCGTCGAAAGCACAGCTCGTGGAAATAAGCCACGCTGCCACTGATTTCTTTCTCCCCCTCGACGGGCTGACTGGACTTATCTGGGCCGCGGGCCTGGTGACGGTACGGGCTAGCGCAGCTACGGGGCACGGGAGAAGAGCAGCCTGGCTCGCCGACAGCAGGTCAGGCCTCAGCGATGCGAAAGCGAGCCGGGATTCGGCCCGTGAGCCAGACCACAGGCTGGAACTCTGGTACGCCAAACGGCCTGGGCACACGGGGGTCACATGACCACAAGTGCTGAATTCCTGGAAGTCCATGGCTGGCTACCCCCATCAATAACCCAGAATACCATCACAGAAAATGCCTTGACAGCCTCTGTTTTCAACAGGGGGTGCTAAAAGGTACTGTAGGGAGTCCCTGGCCAGTCTTAATATGCAGATACTTAACTATACAGATTTAGAAAATATTTCAAAGCATAAAACCATTTTTGAATATAAAAAGCCCAAACCCTTCAGGATCTGACCTTAATATTTTGGGCACAGATTGTTTACTTGTCCGCCAACTTACTTGACTGAAACTGACAGTGTCATCCTATTAAAACAAACATTTCAAACATCCACTTTTACAGTTACTTTGATTTCATGAATACAATACATACAAAATACACCATAATTAAATGGGCTAAACCATTAAGAAATTCATTAAACATAATTCACTCATTGCATTGAATGCACTCCAGCATCATAATGGAGTTAGCATGATATTAAAGGTAAATGTAAATGTGTTTCATATTTGGTTAAATTTCCCAACAGATATAAATAAATTAAAAGCTCTAAGAAAAAATCCAGTCTCTCTAACTGCACAAGGCTCTGAAATCAGTTACTCTAAATTTCACCACGCCTGAATCCTAGCAACCATTCGTGACTGCTCTCTGCACAGAGGCTTCTAAACCTGCCTGTCAATCCTGCTCTCACAGTGCTGCCACAGTGGTGCTTCACAGCAGAGCAGAGATACCACAGATAGTACTGAAACCCGCCTCCGAACAACGCAGAACACTTCTTGCATTTAATCTTGCATTAAAAGCCTTATCTTAAAACGATATCTTACTCTTTTATTTGACATTTAAACAGGATTTTTTTAGCCATGCTGTAGTCCAGTGTTTACAATCAAAGAAGACTCCTCTGTCTTCAGCAACCAGTCCTCCAAAATAAATTTGAAATAAATATGTTCGTGTTTGAGGTGGTGGATAGATGCCCCCCCCCCAAAGCCCGGTCGATAACAGGCGTTAGAGGAGCGCATCAGACTGAGGCTCGCCTCACTCGCTGATGACAACCGCGCACACACGCAGCTCAGTGTTCTCTAACCCGTGCCTTTGTAGCGAGCAGACGCAGCTGGAAAACGGACTGAGCATCGAAAACAAAGACAGGCTAGGGCTACAATTATATGTGCGTATATATATTACAGATTTTTAAAAAAATCAGGTTTATTTTTTACTTGTATGATTAGTCAACTGCAAAAACCATCCCACTTGTCCAATCATCAAGTTCGACTGTCCCGGACAAGCGAACAACCGTTCATGTCAAGCCCTTCTTTTTTTAACTTATGAAGGGGGTCCCTGGATCAGAAAAAGCTTTAAACCACCGCTTAACGGCAAAAAAAAAAAAAAAAATGAAACAGTTTTGGGGTTTTGAGGGAGTTTTTCTTTTGGTAGGGAGCATGAAATGCACAGGGAAACATTTCGCTCAGACGCACCACAGAGTGACACATGGACTCCACACACAGATATCTGTGGGGGCATCTAAAGCAAAAGGAGCTGGGTCATGTTCTCTCATTCTCTGTAGCCTGAAATCTTTCATAGAAGTGCGCAGATTAACCGATTATCGGTGTCCATTCAATCAATTAACGGCAATGGAACAAGAGTGAGAAAATATTAAGGCATCTTAGCTACATATTTGTGCACATAACTTAAAATAGCAGCGACAACAGAAATAATCTAATTCTTCAAGAAAACAGGCACAAAGTCAGACTGGTTTAAGTAGGATTTTAAAAAGATACATCCTGTGGTGAAAAGTAGGCCTAGTTTTAGTGCATATACATTTTTCCACAATTAATCACACATTTTGAGCTGTCACACTATGAGATCACTGGCCTGTCCCCCAATAGCGTTCAGGAAGGGCTACACTGAAATGACTCAACAGCAATGACATCACTCATTTTAGGTCCCAAAGGTTTGCCTCGCAGAAACAGTGCAGGTTCTGCTCTAGAAACCCAAGCAGAGAGGGGGAGGGGGGGGAAAAAAGTCAGGGCTTGAGTAACACCCAAATACAACACAAAGACAATGGAGAACAGAGGCGTGCTAATACCACAGTGGATTCATCCCACGCCACTGAACTTCCAGTTCGGACATCTCCGGAGCAGACGACAATTCCTCAAATGTCAATACATTACAATGTCAATACAATACGCTTTTAACATTCATGGATATTCTCAGATACATGTTGTACATCGCCTTGCATGCTTGTATTAGTGGCTTGGGTAGAAAAGAAACTCCATTCCGCTTTTAATATGCCAATGTTAATTTAGAAACACCCATGCATTCAAATCTAGCTACTTTTCATTACAGGCATTTAGCAGATGCTCTTAACCAGAGCAACTTATGCAACTTACGCGGCATTTACAGTGCATCCATTTATACAGCTGGATATATACTGTAGCGATGCAGGTTAAGTTCCTTGCTCAAGGAAACAAAGGCAGCGACCTACCTGGGAATCAAACCTGCAACCTTTGGGTTACAAGACCAGTTCCTTACCCATTCTTTGACATGTTTATAATGTAACCGCACTTTCATAAAGACAAAGTCATTTTGGTCTAATACTGATCTCTTTCAAACTTTTTGAAATAAAAAGCTTTGGCCAAAAAAACAGACCATCCTGACTACAAGTGGAATCTGTTATTTCTTTTTTTATTATCATTATTTTTTGGAGTCTGGGGGACATACATAGACAGTGTGAAAGAACTGCAAAGCACAGGCCTTTCCAAGAAACTGCAAAAAAATAAATAAATAAATAAATAAATTAAAAAAATAGGCTAAGTACTGCCCTGTTTTTGCCATTGAAGCCAGTCTCTAAATCCAGAGATGATACTTTTTTGTGTATGCCTGAATTACCTGAATTCAGGAGCAGCTATTTATGCAAACTTGTTCATCAAATTTATAAACTGTGAGAGAACTGTAGGGAGTGAGGGCACTGACAGTACTTACAAGGTCTAAGACAGCATCACAGATGTGGGGCACCTTGATAAGTGTAACTGATCCTAATTAAAGAACACACCTTAAATTGTTTGTACATTAGCTTAGCTCTGTATATTCTCTGTTGCTCTAACAATACCAATAACAAGCCAACTTCTAATTAAAATGCACTTTCTGCTTAGCTCAGCTTGTTATCTTACTAGTCTATAATAGAGAAGATCTCCAGGAACCTCCGCAGGGAAGAGGGGGGTCCCCTATCGGTGGAACCCAGGTGATCCACTGACTAACCGGGAGTAAAACATGAGGCCCCCTCCCTCTGGGGTGCTGCAATGGTGACAGCAGGCCCTGAAACCACCCCAAGACCAAACAGAAGAGGGGGGGGTATGAAAGATGTAATCTTGGGTTGATGACAGGCATATTCAATTAACGTAGGTGAGCGAAGAAGAGGCTCCATTGTCCTTCTACAGTGGGCGTTAATGATTAAGCTGATCAATCTAATTCAGAGAGCAAGAGGAATGGTCATTGAGCCAATCAAAGGCTTCGGCTGTGTGAACAACAAGAGTGGTGTGGAGCAGGGGGGACGGGGGGCATTCAAGAAGTGACACCTTAAGATTGAGTGATGAATTCAAAACAGGAAGTAAGCCATAGTAACCTCAAGTACAAGAAAAGCAGCCCCTCTATCCCATCACTAGGACGCCTCTCTGACTAAACGTATGTTTTATGGAAAATCAATGATTCTTGTGAGCATTTGCGGTTTCCTGCAGAGCTGCACTGCTCCTAGTGTTCCTCAGGTGACACATGCAGTTTAAACACATTTCTCCAGGGAAAAAATACTACAACACTGCCTGCTAAATGAATGTTATGTAATGTAGTTAGCTAATGTTAGCCGTCAAGTAATGTACTAGCTCCGTGGAAGCCAGACCTTCTGTTTGTTTTGATGATTGTACTGTAGCTCTCTATGTGACACAGTAGGTAAGGTAGCTGCCAGAAGATACAAGGGTGACTAAGGCTACGTCCACACTAATACGTTTTCATTTTAAAACGGCGTTTTAAAACGAAAACGATCTCCGTCCACACAAGCATTTTAGCACCGTTTCAGAAATGATCTCCATCCATCCTAACACGCCTGAAAACGCATATCACATGACCATTCACGTACAGTGGGCATGCGCGTGCCGGTGTAAACAGGAAGCACACGCAGTCTTTTGCGAAGGTTGATCAGGGCCGATTGAACATTCGAAAGTTCTCTTGCCATTCCTCAGGAACCACAACCTCATTGATAAAATTATCCCACCAGGCACTGGTCCTTCCGGCCTCACTCAACACTGGCGCTCCATGTAGGGCTGATAACACCGCTGGACACGGGAATTGCCGCAAATTGCTCGAATAATAGCTTGACTCCTGCGCATGTAGGCAGTAGTAGCATCGTAAAATGCAGAATTTAACTGCGCAACAGCTGCTAGCATAGACAACAAGGTCAGCAACGCCTGTAATTCGTTATCCATGTTGAATTAACTGCTGGTAGTCAAGGCTGATAGTTGTCGCTTGTTCTATTCCGGAAAAGGGTCACGTGATAGGGGCGTGACGAATCAGGGAAGGACACGTCGTGACTGACAAGACCCAATCAGGAAGCCAACGTGGGTTCATGTGATTGTAGTAATCTCCAGTAAAGGGGTTTGAAAACGCCGGAGTAGTGTGGATGGTTGGACGCTAGGAGTAAACGTAGCGAAAGTTATGCGTTTTAAAACAAAAACGTATTAGTGTGGACGTAGCCTAAAATAGTTTTAATTGTAATCACTTCACTGAACAGTATAACAGTACTGACCAGTACTAACGTAACTAGCTATTTAGATGGCAAGCTAAATTGTGTTATAATTGCATAACGTCATGACAAGACAACTCCGATGAAAAAAAAGTATGAAAAAAGAGGGAGTGAATGAACAGACAATTATTTCACACAGAACCTACCAAAAACAAGAAACTGCTTCACCTGTGAGCGACATAGCTCAGGAGGTAAGAGCAGTTGTCTGGCAGTCGGAGGGCTGCCGGTTCGATCCCATGTCGAAGTGTCCCCGAACAAGACACCTAACCCCTAATTGCTCCCAATGAGTTGATTGGTACCTTGCATGGCAGCCTTTCACCATTGGTGTGTGAGTGTGTGTGAATGGGTGAATGAGAGGCATTAATTGTAAAGCACTTTGGATAAAAGCGCTATATAAAATGCAGTCCATTTACCATTTACCTTGAGATGAGTGCTTGGCAAAGGAGATTCAGAACGTACTAAGCAAGATCCGCAGCACTATCACTACCTTAGCGACTTGTGTCAACCTGGATCATTGGCTTGAACCAGCCATATGTCTTGTAATTAAGCTTTACTGAGTCACCCAAATACGATTCTACTTCAGTGCCAAGAGTATGCATATTTTACAGTTTGATCAATTCAGTACCACAGCCACCACAGAGGCATCGACTTCACCATGAACAACTATACACCCTATGATGGCAGTTGTGCTTATTACGCTTATTACACAGTGCATCTCCTACAGCAGTGTCCCATCACTGTACTGGGGCATATGGGATTATTCAAACAGAGGGAAGATCAACACCACTTCCAGCAGCAACTTAATTTTCCTAGGAGATATCCCAACCAAGTACTAACCAAGCCCATACCTGCTTAGCTTCAGCCATTCAACAGGAGCAGGGTGCATGGTGGTATGCTGTTGGTGCTATAAAGGCTGTATAAAAGGAGTAAACAGTTTACAATTTCATTTGAGGTGGGGGTCTCAGCCAGATGTTTATTTTACACCGAGATGTAAAAAGTGGGGAGCCACCATTTTAGGGGAGCCTTCAAACCAAAAGCGCATGATCTGTCTTTCACAGCCCACTTCTGACACACAAATCTAACACAACTGATCTACCCTCCTAGTAACAATCCACAGATTTTTTCAATCTGTCTCCCCTAAGCTGTATGACTGCATGAATAAGATATCATAACTGACATAACATAACTGCAGAGATATGCATTCAGTGTAAAAGCTCTGTAGACTATGTTGAGTTATGCTTAACCTAGCAAAATTTATAATGTTATCAATGGGGCTCTCAGGCTTAAAAATGTGGGGGCAACATAGCTCAGGAAGTAAGAGCGGTTGTCTAGCAGTCGGAGGGTTGCCGGTTCGATCCCCCACCCTGGGCGTGTCGAAGTGTCCCTGAGCAAGACACCTAACCCCTAATTGCTTCCAACGAGCTGACTGGTACCTTGCATGGCAGCCTTTCACCGGTGGTGTGTGTGCGTGTGTGTGAATGGGTGAATGAGAGGCATCAATTGTAAAGCGCTTTGGATAAAAGCGCTATATAAATGCAGTCCATTTACCATTTACCAAAAATGTATGCTATTGAGCAAAACTAGATTTTTCTAGAATTTCCACAAAAAATGAGATGCAAGTTCAAATAAAAATCCAAGAAATTTGTTAGTGGGCTCAGGGGTAAATTAAATACTCAGATATCTAACAATCAGCCTCATCCCAAACATGCCCAGCACTGAGAGGAACTCCTACATGCAATAAGACTGCAGTTACACATTGACACCATTAGGCAGCTAAATAAACATCAGTCCAGATACCTTTCTCCTTAGGACAAATTTATTTAGAATCCGTATAACTGCTTGTCTGCTCCAATAAGAGGAAAGAGAGTACAGTTGTGTAGTCACAGGAGAAACTAGTTCTCTGAAAGACAGCTTGTCTACATTTACTTGCGCAGGCGTGGCTGCAAGCAAACCACAATTCCCATCTATCCACAGAAGCGCAGCCAGTAGTTTCGCTTGCCCAACTTACCGACAACAGAAGAACATTGGTGAAATGGGACTCCACGACAACTTGCTCCTCATCAACTGTGTGACTATGGCAACTTCTGAAACGTGTGAATGTACTGCAAGTCCACAAACAGCCCGTGCTCAATGAATAACATTTCAGAAACGAATGCTGCAGAAGACTGCATAATCGTAATGAAATATTTAGATGCAATCATTTTAAACCAAATACACTTCACTTTGTTGACTGAAAGTAATGGTGGAAGGTGTGTATATCCCCCTCCGTAGTGCAGGGCCTAATTATATTACGAGTTATGGGGCCATAACCTTCACATATTGCGCAAAGAAAAACGGTTTCTCAAAAATGGTCCCTTTGTTCTAAACTTTCAGTTATAAATGAAATGATGTAGGCTATGCGAAAATGAACTGAACCAAAGTTAATGAAAGTTTAAATTGCTTTGTTCTGGAGACAGGTTTTCAGGAACCGGCAGTCCCATCTCATGAGTGTGCTGCCTTTTCTGCCGAGTATGGTTAAGATGTCAAACATTGGGAAAACGGAATGAAGTCCAGAATCTTTTTGCCTGTGCGTTTCTCAACACGACGCAGCAATTGCAATATCACTGAGGAGATCGATCAAGCAAAATTAAGAGTCTGAGTTAAGAAATTTCTTATTTCTGTGTAGCATAGCTAGGCTAAATGTTAATCAACATGGCCCCCAACCCCTATTTTGGATCAGAGCCCATTTCACAAGGTGGCCAAACAATTAATCAATTTTGAAATGCATGGGTTAAAATGCCCTAACCCATTTCAAAAGTAAAAATTAAGTTTCCAAAGGGTGAATTCTGCAATTTTGTGGGAGAGCCTACAATGATGAAATGGCAGGGTCTTTAGTTGTGCAGAGTAGCAGAGTGACAAAGCATTTCAATCAAGCATAGTATACAATGATTATGGAACTAGGCATTTACCAGGCTCAAATCAAAACACTGCTATAGTACCCTAGAGTGGGAGCGTAACAAAACATTGATCCGGACTGACACAACGGTTCACAGATCAAATCTATAAATACAACGTGCAAAAATAGATCGGTATTGTTAGGAATCATGGCAACCTTATGGTGGTTTGCTCTCTAGCAACATCGCCAACATTACCGAAGTTACCAACATATTCTCTCTCGGTGAAACACTATGGCAATTTAATATGATTGACCACAATTTTGCCACACCAATAAAGCTATCTGAATTGGAAAAACTGTGACATAGCCTCTGATAGAAATGAGTGGTTTCCTGAATAACAATACATCAAGTATTAATGATGTAATGATTTGTATTTCCGATACTATGTGACACACCCTGAATTGGTTAGATGTAAGGCGATAACATAATTAGAATTTTTTTCTTGAGTAGCTAGCTAGGTATCACCAGCACAACATAGAGAAGCTAACTATGTTGGCTATATTGTGTGTAATATGGGGTTCAAGATGATTTAAGCCTTTCTGAATCAGCCTGTATAATTGCGAACAAGCAGCAGCAAATAAGAAATCAGTTTAAAAAACTGAAGGTGGACTGGGAATTACAAACAAGAAGCTGCAAATAATAAACATCAGCCAAATAGTTAACATAGCTTAATAATCCAAACTGGATTTAGCCAACATTGACAGCTTCTCGATTTTGAGCAAACCAACCGATGTAACCACAGCAACATGCCAAAACTGTAGCCTCCTTGGCTTCAAGTAGTTAGTGCCAGCAAGAAAGTTTATATTTTGAGGGTGAATCAGGACATAACAAAGGGTTAATACTAACACTAATTATAGCCTAATAATAATCATAATAATACTTTTAGATGTATACACAGAACATTCTCATGCAGGTAGCATTGCACTCTCTAAGTGTTCAGTCATTATCACATTCTGATAGAAAAGTCCTAAAACCACAGGAGGAATTGTTATGCAAACAGTAGAAAAGCTATGTCTAGTGTTTTCCCAGGCCATATACTACAGAAGACTTCGATAAATGAAAAAGCAAGCACGAAAATAAAAAGCTAATAAAATGCATATCTTTTACACCCTACGACCATTACAATCAATGCCGTGCGGACATTTACAGCCTTACTAAACTTGCTAATGTAAGTGGATGTAAAACCACCCTGTTTCAATATGTGGCCCACTCAACACAGTACTTGTCTAACTACCATCAAAAAGTCAACGAGTTGAGGCTACTTGGTCATCAATCCTGTTAAATAACTCATTTTCAGTGCAGTAAAATGCCCCAAGGCCTAGAAAACAACCCTTACTATGTCAGTGCCTGAGGACTGAAACTAATTGTTGTCATGGAAGGACACTTTCCTGACAGAGATTTTCCCATTTTTATTTACATATTTATGAGTAGCCCATTCATTGTTTTTTTCTTTAGTTCTTAAGCACCATTGGTTATACAGACATATCAGCTATGTATTTATACATTATTTCATTTGCTAGCTATTACAGTATGCAAAGCATATGTTATTAAAAACAAACATCAGTGCTGCATATTGGTAAATTGACAGATTATTTTTTTTAAATATGTCCTTGACCAAAATGCTAATTCAGCACATGTTAACAAAGAATGTTGCTCTATCAAGACATTCTCACATATTTTGACATAGCTCATACAATGATGAAGACAATTGCCAAAGACATATACAATGCACCATGCAGGACTTTGAAATTTGAAAAATTTGCAAATCATCTCAAAATCTACAATAGATTTGCAAAAAAACTTGGTAAATAACTTCATATATGGTCCTTTTCATATTTTTCTAAATTAGCCATAGTTGCTACAAGCCAAATTAGGTACAGTTTTCATATCATATAGGCTACAAATGAGCAAATTAGTATTTTCTAAAATTTGGACACAGACACTGCCACCAAAAACAAAAGCATACATTTGAATGCAATAACGTTTATTTTATTGAATGAAATCACTTGCAAGTGAAAATGTAATATTTCCAGACTTAACTTAAAGAAGTTAAATTCAAAAATATTGTGACGCTCACACTCACTTGAACTTGAGCATTTTTGGGGGGTAAGCCCATCCCTAAATCAACAGACATGAGAGCTAGGTTATAGCCTAATTAATATGATGTGGCCCCAATCTAGGGTCTGAAAAAACACATGACTGTCCCTCAAATGATCTACCAGTTCGCTATACAGCACACTGAGGGGTCAGCAAATCTTTTTCAGCATGTCTCATGAATTTGGTCAAAATGCATCCACTATATAGGTTAGTACACTGGAGCCACCTCATAATCCACTGCAACAACCAGTGAACACACAGCAACAGTGCACCAGGAAGGCTGTGTGATCACTGTCTTTGAGAACAAGACAGCAAAAAAGTTACCAAAGCAATACCAAGAGAAAGTACTAAGATGGCTTCAGTGATGACCTTCCATCCACAGCTATAACATCCAAATGTTGAAGGTTTGTTAACTTCAGTGCCTTTGACCATGTCTTCTAGTCATATAAGTTTACTTTATATTATTTAATATCTTGGCAAACATCCTTATTGAAAATGACTAGCTTTGTTCATACATGCAAGAATATCCATGTATATGGCTCAAGCAAGTTGGCTGCCTAGCACTGATGGAACCTGGACACAAGTTGTGTTTCCCAAACAATATCGCAATTTCAGCCCCAAACTTCCACCATTACATTTTACATCAGCAAGAAATTAAGCATCAAGTTACTACCAGAGAAAGAATGTACTATACTCATATTAAACACTCTCAGAGATCTATAATGCTGATCTTTCAGTGACTGGTTTGGGGGGAGGGGGTTTCCAGGGTTTCAATACACAGCACATACAGATCTTGGTTTCTGTCTGTGAAATAAAACTCAATAAATTCTTCATCATTTTCATTAATGATGGGCAGTCAAAGAAGTGCCATTCTTTGGTTCATTTAATTTTTAAAAGCAAGTTTATAGCCTCAAAATGGATGTAATTGGTTAACATGAATTCGGTATGACGTATTCCTTATCTGGTAAATAAATTACACTACTTCTTACTGCACGTACATTCATGTTAAGCCGAAAATCAGCATGCGTATTACTAGACGCAAGCCATAGCCCATATTACATTATTTTCCTTCGGTTGCAACATTATCCACTGTGCGGGGGAAAATGTTCACAGACTCAAGGCGTTCCTCAACATTACGCTGGGACACACTTACTACCGTTAAAATAATTGTCCAGATCAGGACACTGACATTTCAATATGGATCTTGTTCTAAATAACGCTATTGAGAAAAACATAAACCACATGTTAAGTGTGAAGGACACAAAATTATTTGATGTTTAATTACAAACAACCCGGAAACACAGTCAAAAAATGCACATTATTTAGCTAGTCGAGTCTAGCAATCAAGCTAAAGATGGCCAAACAGCATTTCCATGACTGAATGCCCCCTACTCGCACAATGGCCCACAGTTCGTTTCTGTGAGTGTTTTCTTAAAACGGCAGCGTTAGCTAAATTTGCTTATAACTAGCTATTACTTGCTTTTAGTCACAATGTGCATCTAACGTTAACTATAATCTGGGGTCCGGGATACTCACAATCTTAACGGCTCAGAAGACGAAGAATGATTAGGTAGCTAGCAGGCAAGCTAATGTTAGCTACATTTATGTTACGGAAAATCTGGTGAAGTCACCCGCCAGGAGCAGAAATAGTCCCTCTAATGATTATAACCACGCAGAGTTACGTTAAATACACCTACTAGCCAACGGCCGTTAAATGTACATAGGCAGCCAGAAGTTAACGCCAGCTGGTGGTAGTTTTGCAAGTGAAATGCTTCGCCCGTATGTCGTTTATTAACGTCAGTGTTTATCTTTGAAAATGAGCCATCGCCCGTCCAACTAACGTTAGCAATGTGTGTGATCTCTCGTAACCCCTAGCTCGACAATCCAGATACTACTGTTTTGAAGACAAAGGTGCCAGATGCATTGATCATCACAGATGCCGATCTGAAGCAACCATGGGCCTGGTGAATTTTAGCGGCCACCCGAAAACTCAACTCAGGCTAAACGAACATAACTTTCAGTTGGACTACAGATAACGCTTACTGGGCCTATCAGCTGGGCAACCAACGTAGCCATTAGCGGTCTTTATGTGGATAAAATAGATAGCCAACCATCCAGAGCTAACAGCCAGAGTAAAAACTGAACTGCGTAGCTAGCTCTACGTAAATGACAAATTCACATAAACTAGTTGGTAGACTAGCTAGAAATATCCGCGTTACCTCCATAGCTGATAAACAAAACTCTACAACTCAGTACATATTTCCAAATGATCACAGCGTAACTTGTGATGCCGAATAGATGCCACATTAGTCTAATAGATGAATTACTGGTAAGAGCTGCCAAGTTACCTAGCCAACAAGCTAGTGATCAGCCTAGCTAACGTTAGCCAGCCAATTAGAAAACATTAGCTTGTTAGCCAACACTACACCCCCCAAATATGGCAGTCTGTACGGGAAAAATGCAGGTTTTTGTTAGTTACACTTTCATACAATTCGCTAGTAATAGAACCATCTTAGATTCTAGAACATGTGTGTGCTATTCTCTGGGAGGATATCCAGCTACCACTTATTTAAATAGCTACGTAGCAAACTGTCATCCAGCTACAGTCTGAGCCAAGACCAGCGGGGATTAGTGGAAAGCCTAGCCGAACAAAGCGCGGCCTGGGCTGACTGGGTACCAACTGAGAAGCCTCGGTTTTTCCTGATGTACTACAGGGGCCTTGTTTGAACAGCTAGACGTTCAAAACTCGTATGATGAAATTAGGCACCGGGGTCAACGTACAAGAGCAACGCGCTTTTTAAATACTTTCTCACATATGATGCACTGGGGGAAATACACTTTTTCTCACCTCTTTCCCCGTTGTTCCTTTCCGGCTGCACCGGGCGCGGCCTCGATACTCGCCTAGGTCTTCTGTTGGTTGCTCTGACGGAGTTCATTTGGGGAGTTGATTACTTAAAAGAAAAAAAATCGAACCCTTCTCTCTGATTTAGAATAATATATCTTTACGTGCAAATCGCATATAAAATTCCGTCATTTGCCTACTCTAAAACATCTTGTCTTTGAGGCGGCGAGCTATTGTGGGTTTTTTGGGGGGTGTTATCTATGTTTTTCTAAACTGCTCCCCCCGTACTCCTCTCGGTCAGCTCCGTCTAGCTCTTGCAGGAGGAGCCATTTGCTCTCAGGGACACGATCGGAAAAGAATCACACGGGAAGACTACCCACCAATCGTGTACTATGGTTCATCGCTTTTACTTGGGGCTGCGAATCACAACGGCTTTCTCAAACGCTCAGTGACTCTCTAATCAGGATGCCGAAGAGCAGATGACAGAATGCAACACGAATAACACAGGAGTAAATGTGTTTTTACAGGTCTGGCGCTTGTGAACATTGATTGCTACGTGTCTTTCGCCAAACAACTAGCAACAAGCTTGGTGTAAATGTAGATTTACGTATGTGAGTAAAGTAAACCAATGACACGACATTGCATCTTAGTTCTCATTCTGTTAGGCTATATGACTGTGTCATGTGAAAATGAATATCGCGCTTGGTGTTACAAGGCTGGGCGTCTTCATGGTTCAATGTCACGGGTGGTTTTGTGAATTCAATCCCATATAAAGCAATCTATCAAACGGTTATATTACCAACAGCAAAGCACGACTCCAAACAATACAGTAAGGTTTCACATGTATCATAAAAGCTCCTGATTCCCATCCTATGTCGTTGATACGACGCATCTTCATATTGGAATGGGACACCTTTACCAGAATCACTCCACTTATTTACCTGCTATTTAAATGGGTAACACAGCCGACCGACGTTGTAATCCTGACAAGAATGTCTTATGAGATGTGCGAATAGATTATTGTAATTTGTAGTAAATAGACCAAAATCCCATTATACATTATCCTTTCTAATTGTGTACATTTGACAGTGAAGCCGCCCTACCCTATTATGTTTCAAAGGCAAACACAAATATTAATGTTTTCTCTCTCTTTTTTGATTGGTTAAAACCATCTTGTGCTTTTAAATGCCCTTGATTGTAGCTCCCACATTCAACCAAAGTGCACTCACATTAGACATGAGCTTGCTCTCACAGTCTGTTGAGGTCAACCTCTCTCAGAGTTCTTCACCCATGTTACTGAGCAGCAGCACATTGAATGTGACTGCAGGTCACCGCCACTACAGCCAATGACAAAGACGAGACTGACCTTGGACAGGAAGGTCTGCTGCTATGAATCTATATATAATGTGTGTATGTGTGTGTCAGTCTCACTGGGACCTCTTATGAACTTTCTGTAGTGTGTGAGCAGGCTCACGTTTCCTTAGCAAATGTGGTTCAATGTACATTGAGTGATATAAATATGTAATGTATTCTGTGGGCTCATTCCTCTCAACCTACCCTTCAAGTGTGCACAATATTCTTACTTCTGTGCCATGGCATATTGATGTATTAAAAGTTTTGCATTGTCGGCGTTCCCTAGTAGATGCAGATGGGGCATGGCTTTTGGTTATTCTTTACAGTCAAGAACGGGCAAGAACTGCCCCCCCCCCCCCCCTTTTAAAAAAAAAAAAAAAACTAATTATGTGATGACTCTGGGGGAACTCTGGGATATGTGGTCTTCCTGCAGTTTTAGCAGTCATTTTATCACGCCCTGGGGAAATGTTTGAGTTTTTTTTTTTTTTTTGAGGGAAAAAAATGTGTTTATGTGCTGTTTTTCTGTGGACATTGGTCCCTATGGAGTAAAATGCTTTCCCACCAGTTGTCCTTGGAGATTCTGTGAGCATACTGCACCAGCTGGTATCCATAGCAACTGTTCATCCGTCTCTATGACACATCAGGGCATTGTGTCATGAGTGTTTATGTGCCTGGTACCCACACTGAGTGAACTCTTCACTCACTCCACTGTCTGAAGCCAAGCTGCTCACAGCTTGTTAAACTAATTTGTGATTCAGACAAATTACCTGCTCTACTCCAGAGGCTTGTAGATTATAATTGCAAAGTTTGGCTGTATTTATGAAACAGACAATTGTGTCTGTGATGAAAAACACTTTCAAACACACACTCACAAGCCTGTAAAATAGAAAATGCAGTCACAGCTCGAATGGAAAATGACACAAATAAATTGTGTAATCAAGCTGATAGTGCTGGTGTAGTTTTGATATGGGACAATTAAACTGTTATTGCTTCTATTAGCAATAATTGTAATAAAAGTGTAGCCAAGCCTCTGCTATTCATCCATTAGAATACAACTCTAAAGGCTTGAGAGCAGAAGCTCATATGTTTGCTACACTATTAGCCTTAATATGTATACAGTGAACTGATTTGTGATACCTATTTGTTTACCTCCCCCGACCCCATTTTAATGGGTTTAGACACATATTTTCTTGCTCTCTGTCTGCCTGACTCCTTGTCAGAATTGTGTTGAGGACAGAAGACACAAAGGTACAATTTCCACAATGGCTCCATTATGCATGAGACCCACAAATTATATCCTGAGAAAACAATACATTTGCCCATCAAGAATTGATGTGTACTGATGAGTGACATGTAAAAATATATTAATGTATGTTCCATAGATTTTCTCTTGGTTGCTCATCAGAGCAAGCCAGAAATGAAAATGTATGGTGTGCATATAAAAGCTCAGGAGTTAATTAGCGAATAAAAGCTT
Organism: Anguilla anguilla; assembly: GCF_013347855.1. Taxonomy (NCBI): domain Eukaryota; kingdom Metazoa; phylum Chordata; class Actinopteri; order Anguilliformes; family Anguillidae; genus Anguilla; species Anguilla anguilla. The sequence goes on from NC_049202.1 coordinate 20,429,739, forward strand.
TTTTCCCCACTCAAGTCAAAATATGAAAAGCACTCTTAAACTGCACCTGATCTGATAGCTGAACTTCATAATAGCTATCTAGGAACCATGCAATTAACTGTAGCTAATCTAGCTAGCGTCCATCCATTTAAATGCATTTAGTTTGAAAGCCTAAAATTAGGACAGCTCTCCTAACTTGACAAGTATAACATCACAGATATGGCGGCATTAATCTTAGCAATACATTTGATATATGATGCCAGTGAATGTAGTATCTGTCTCTGAGTCATCTGAACATAGTATTAGCATAGCTTTCTTTTGATCTGGATGGGATAACATTCCTGTTCCGTGACAAATGTATAAAACAAACACCCAGAGCAATGCGTGCAAGCAGATCTTACTGGAGTGCTTTTCAGTTACATTTTGTTCTCACACACATGAAAACACACAAGGCATGTGACTATACAATTAAGTTGTTCATTTGAGCAAAACAATGACATTCCAAACATACAATGTCAAGACAGATGACAGAGTTATATTAAAGGTGCACAGCACACTTGCTGATTTATTTAGCCCATCTTGCAACTTATCTTTAGACCACAGGACAAAGATTGTAATAAAAAGCCAGAAGAAAACAGAAGCCTGAGATTGAGCACAGGTAAGGGCGAAACAGTTGTCTAGAAGCAAAAGGAGAAAAAGGCAATAAGATGCGGCATAATTTAAATGATGATTTCTGTCGGCATTGGTCAGCGCAAACATTCTAAATGAAAAAGTGGATCATCTGAAATGTTGTGTTTTTCAAGAAGCGTGTGGTAAACTTGACAAAACACTGTCAGAGAAAAAAAAAACTAGGAATACAGAACATTGGAGATTTGCTTTTTTATGGAAAGGTTGTTCATTACCAGTTAAACTGTCTGTAAAATAAAGTAGAGCAACTGACGGATGCATTACTGTCAAACACAGGCACAACAGGTTCAGAACAAAGAAAGAAAAATAAAGCAAAATGTATTAAAACAGTGGTTCCCAAACGCAGACATTGGGCCCCCCTGTATACTGTACGCTGGTCTTCATTCCAACGACAATTGCAATCCCAGGATTTTATTAGAGCGGTTCATTTTTCTTCATTAGGTGCCTTTCATGTTCAGAGGGGTTATTTGCCATTTGAAACCACATTATATGAGAAATATGTATGCATGCCATGAAGAATAACATCCCAATGTACATATTGAAAAGTGTTTAATTAAGAAAAATTTAAGACTTATTAAAAATATGGGATTGCAATTCTGATTGTAATGATAACCAACATACACAGGCGGGTCCCAGGACCGAGTTTGGGAACTACTGTATTAAAACATTTTGCTACATGAACGCACCATTAAAAAAAGAAAACATGGTTCATGTTCAAAACAACCAGTTCACAGGCTGTCAGGATTTGTGATCCTGATGAGGCTGAAAAGAAGAAAGCTCACACTTGGTTTTATTCCACAGTTAACAAAGACTGTTACCTGGAAGGTCAAAATGACAAACTACATACTAAAGAAAAATTAAGATCAATTATGGGATACTGCTGAAAAAGTATTTAATGGCAGGCTAAATGTTACATATCATGAATTCTGGCATTGTCTCATGAGCAGGTTTTCACACATCAATGTCAATCCATGGAAGAAGAGACAGTAAACCAACTGACTAGGAATAGAGGACAAAGGATTACATTAAACTATAACACTGAGAGCATTAAATGTTTCCCAAAGAGTGGCCTAATAAAATAAAAATAATGGCATTCTTGAATGAAAAAATAAGTTAATGTGGAAATAAATGCATACATGAATAACTAAAGTATATTGGGAACAATGCATGCATGTAGAAATAAATCTATCCCTAAAAAATATATATATATATATATTTCTTCTGTGTATGTACATATATGCATGCATTTATCTGTGTATTACTTTACAGTATGTTTGCATTTATTTATGTATTGCTAAATGGAACTTTATCCATATTTATTTTAAAATATATGTATGCCTGTATTTAGTTCTATAATATGAACAAACTGCTGTTAAGGCTATCCACATTTTTCTGTGATTCATTTGAACAGTTATCCCATTTACATCTGTCAGCTCCATAAAGGTAATCATATTGAAAAAAAAAAAATGCAAACCAGTCGTTAACATCAAAAGCCATTTGAATATTAGTAGAATACACAAGTAGAAATAAAATGACACAGAAATGAATGAATACAAAACATACATACATACACATTTAATACAATTAATACATACACAAAAATGAATGTATTTATGTATGCTACATATATGCATATTGTCCCTCATATTTTTTTTTATTAATTCAGTTCTGTATTTCTTTGGATTTTTGTTTTTCATTTAGAAGGCTGCATCCTCCAAAAACCAGACTCCTTTTTCTCACTGATGCAATGCTCTTCTAATACCTCAAGAATGATCCCTTGCTGGCTTTAAACTTACAGTCCTGTCAGTGTAGTCTTCCTGGCAGCTTTTTTATGAGTAAGCTTTAGGTTTCTCCAAAATTGACATATACACATTCTTTCTTTTGACATTTCAATTTACAATTGTAATGTTCTTATTTTCTTTTTCATGTTACGGAAGAGGAGGTGTAGTTACGCTTTATTGTGAAACATTGACTTGACATGCACATAGAGTGAGTTACAGTTAACCAATTTAATCTCAACAGCTACATGGCCTGAAACTCTATTGTTATTTGAATGAGGGCTGGTACAAAATGTGAATTAAACCAAGACCATTTTCACAGCATTTATTGGGGTTTGCTTGAAACATATTTATCATATTAGCTTGTTATTAGCTAGTTTGTGGGTTTCACTTTTCTCCCCAGATGCCTGGAAAAAATAGGTTTCCCTTAAGCCTAGATTCAGGCAAAAAATGGAGACACCTTAATTTTTACTGGCAAAACAAGATTCTGTATAACTCTGGTGTACAGCTTCTGGTGGCAAGCAGTCTTGTGTAATATTGAAAATGTCCAGTAGATGGCAATGCTTCACAACAATTCAGAGGATACTGGCGCTGCATGCATAGTATCCTACGTTAAAAATACTGCATCCCAAATGAAGCTTTTATATCGCTGTAAAGCACACTTCTACATTGAAAACTCATGTCTGTAAATCTCTTTTATACTGAAAACCAAAAATCTGAAAAGAAAGAAAAGAGGAGAGATAATACTCAAGTAAAGGGCAATAAACAAGTGTCAAAGTTTACCAGCTGAACCCAAATGTTGGGTCGGGGTGGAGGGTGTGTTACGTCAGGATGAAAAGCGGTGACAAATGTGTGGTTCAGCTGCCACTGCTTGTCATGTGACAGAAAACACAAGAATAAAGACATTCAGAAAAATGGCATCACATTTAAACCGTGGAAGAGACATTTCAGTCTGCTAACCACAGAAAGGCTTTAGCAATCTGAAAAGGAATGCCAGACCGTCAGCCAATGATTTTGAGTTCAAGTGACTGCTCACTGCAGCCTTTGCCCTTGCCATAAGGGTAGATTGTTGCCATGACGCCTGCTCTGACCTTCAACCCCTGACCCTTCTATGTTCCCCTGTAGAGAGACAGAGCAGAGGGAATGTTAGTGTCTTCCACTCTAACCTCTGATTTCCTTTCATGAACAGTGTCCCCCCACACCACCTGTTTTCACAGAGAGCCACTGACCTATGTCTGAAGCCATGGTAACTATCATACAAAGCATATACACATAAATACATGCACGCACACATGCATGCACTTACGTACACACACACACACAATTATAAATGCCCACATACACACACCACTTCATCCTCCTACGCAGCGGAAGAGGACTACTGGAAGGCCTGACTAGAGGCCAGGTTTGCCTGGTAAAGACCTGGCAGACCGCGCTGAAGGTCAGAGCTGTTATGAAAAAATGCCTCTCGTGTATTGCTTGTGTTCAGAAACATTCTGAAACACACAAACACATGCACACACTTCATTTGAACATGGTAAATGGGTCCAACTGGTAAATGGCTAGTTTTGGGTGTGAGTGAATCATAAACAGTTCTGGGGGTCCAGGTGATACGAGCCCTGACAAGACAGGGAAGTTGAACCCATGAACGTCACTTAGAGAAACATGTCATGAGGCAATGTGAAGATGACTTTCTGTTCCCCTCTGTTCCTTCTTTATGAAAGAAGCTGTACCCCACTGTTCCCTCAGCCCAGGAGAAGTGTCCCAGCCTGGGCTGGAGGGTGACAGATGGTCAGGGAGCCCTGCAGGCACAGCAGCTGGGCGTACAGTGACCCAGTGGGGTGATTTTACACCTTGCCTACAGTCCTGGGCACGACAGCAGAGAGAGAGAGCTCTGGGTGCTTCACGCAGTCTAAAAATAGATGCACACATATGAGACTGTTCCATGGACCCCACATTTGATTACCCTCATAGACATACACAAACATACAAACAGACACACAGGAGCTTGCACACTCACATGCAGATAGCACAAGTGAGCCCTCTCTCTTAAGTTAGTTCTCCAGTTACCCCACCCTAATTTTAATCAACCTTTAAATTAATCAAACAGTTGTTGATGATAGTTTCTAAAAGATTAATTCTTATAGAAGCATGTTGTTTACCCATTCACCTGGAGTTTGTTAAATGTTCATTTTGTTTGCATTTTACATTCATTTGAGAATGATGTGTCCCATACTATACTATTTTATACAACTGTTAGTTCTGGTCAAGTAATTGGATTGGACAAGAGGCATTCCATGAGTGCTGATACCACAGCACTGGAGTTTCTTACTTATTACTCCACATTGTTTTAATTGCTATACATTGTAGAATTCTTTTTTTTACATTGTTTTAGATTGCTAGTTTCCCATATGTGTTTGTATGAAGCTTTTTTTACTTTTACATTATTCAGTCAGAAATACACTACTTTTAACAAACAGGCCTATATGCACACTGCATGTAAACAAACAGACACACCCTCTGTCGCATAAATCTTTACACATAAACACACACAGATTCCGCACATATACACACACAAACATGTGAGATGTTTTTGTTTACTTTTATTTTGATTTAAACATGCACTGGAAAATTAGTCAGGGATAGTGAATTTAATTTTTGTTTCACAAAAGCTGCTTTTCCAACGTTCTAGCAAAATTCTGATAATTCTTTCTTTAATAGAAATGCATAGTTTCCATTTAGTCAGTCCTCACAAATTGCAAACTCGCTGTTCATCAAAAACGCTCAGTTTGCCAGTCCTTTCCACGGATTCACCCCGGAGAGGAAATCACTTTAGGAAGGATAATAGCAAATTAAGTAATGGGTATGGAAAGGAAATGTCCATTTTTAGAACGGCCTGGCAGCCTTCCTAAGAAGGGGGTTGGGCTGGGAGTGACAATTTGGCTAAACTGGGGCCAGTTGAGGTCACTCAAAAGAAACCTCAAAGAAACAGCAAGAAACTAACTGAGATTACTCAGCTGTTGCTCAACTTAATGACAACCATGGCAAGTGACCAGACAGAGACTTGTAGTAGGTCTCCAGGCCATGGACTGAGTGTCCAAAAAGCCTAGTGGGCTAAAAGCTATACCAGTGCTTGAGCTGTTGAGTGAGGGGGCAAAGCCCATAACCACTTACACGCATGAGTACTACCCACTTTGTTTAGCAGACAACTTGATTGAGATTGACATACAAGGCTTAAATACAATCCATATATTTATTTGACTAGCTTTCTGAAGAAATTCAGGGAAAAGTATACAATGGCAGGGTCTCACTTGGGATTCAAACCTGCAACTCCTTAGTTACAAGCCCAGCTCCTTAACCATTACTCCTCACCACCAGCATCACGTACTTGATAATTTATCATTGGTCACTTACATGCATCTTAGTGACTGGTTCTGAATCATCCTCCATATGAATCAGAATCCTGCAAGGAAGTGACATCATACGGGAACGCAGCAAGGGTAGCCTGCTTCATCACTGGTATCTATTGGGCGCTGATAAGACAGCCAATCAGAAGCAAGATTTTTCAATCACATAGAAGCTGCAGGGCCTTGCTGTAGATTGGCTGTCTTTTCAGAACCCAATTGATGTCAGCAGAGACAGTTTTATCAAACAATCTCTAATTTTAGTGGTTTTTTTCCGCAGAAGAATTTCACACTGCCTAAAATTCTTGGATGTTTACTGCCGCATCAGGTGTGTTCAAAGAAAGAAAGAAGAAAAAAAGACGAAAGATTACATATATGCCTCACGGTGGTGGTTATTCTGACTGCGTATAAAAAGACCACAATTTGCTGTATCGTGCAGTCCTTGTTGCCTGCGAGTGGTTATGACACCACCTCTATCCACCCATCTATACATTATCTATTCTCGATTATCCTGGTCAGGGTCGCAGGGGGTTGCTGGAGCCTGTCCCAGCATTAGGCGAGAGGCAGGAATACACCCTGGACAGGTTTCCAATCTATTGCACAGCACACACATCATTCACTCACCAGTCACTCACACACGTATACCTATGGGCAATTTGGAGTCTCCAATTAGCTTAGACTTTGGGGTGGGGGTTGGGGGTGGGGCACATGGGCGTGGGCGCGGCATGTTGTCTCCACATGGGCTCTACATGGGGGGTCCAGGGTGGGGTCCCCAGGGCCTTCTTGCTGTGGGGTGACAGTGCTACTTGCTGCACCACCATGTTGCCCACCTCCCTATCTAGAAAGGGCAAAAGGATGTGACAGCTTATTGTATTGCTGACTATGGCCTCCAAAACCTTCCAGATTTTCGCTCATCACCTTCCCAAAATGGTGCGGTTTCAAGTGACAGCCTCTTTGAAGTCAAACACGAGAGCTGAAAACAAATGTCCAAAAAACACGGGGTGAGTGCTTGATTGTTTGTCCCCCGTCAAAGCATTGTTAGAGCTTGTTCCTATTCTTTCCTACCAGCATATGCTATCTACATGCACTAGAATAGACTTTAATTAGCTCACAGATAAGGCACGATCATCCTAGCCCCTGTTGACACAACTCATAAGGCCCGCCTGCTCTCACAAAGGCCAGGTAAACAAAGGCTGCTGTGTGTTAGCACAGTCAATAGAAAAGCTGGAGTCTCCAGCAGGAGAGAGAGGTGAGGGCCAGTATCAAATCCTGGTTAGGCCAGTCCTAATTGTGGCTGGTGTGGTGGCATATGATTTGCTGTAACGTTGACCAGGAAGGTATGGTTTCAGTTAATTGGTTTGACTCTTGTGGCGTTCAACTTGTGGACCCCAGTAGGAGAGCCCAAATGGCTACACTGTCTCATTCAGACAGAATCTTATAGACAGGTTCAGAAAAGAGTGTACCTGCGGTGCTGTGACTGTTTACTTCAGATCCTGTAATTTTTTTAAAGATGGACAGTGATGCAATAACTTTGCATTCATTTTCTGGAAGAAAAAAGCTTTGGAATACTGGGGAATTGTGTTGTTTGCTTTGGATTTTAATTAAAATGGAAAGGAGGAAACTGTGAACTGTAAAAATCTATCTTACTACTCCAGCGATAAATTTGATCTTCTTGCACAAATTAAGAGGGAAAACCTGTCAGCAATGACCAGAATAATTTAATCCTTCCTGAATGATACTTAAAGTCTCAATTGTCCTGACAATCAGTTCAGCAATTTTCCACTTGTCAACTGGATGCATAAACATTTGTCATCTGTCCATTGTGCTTGGTAACTTCAGCCCACATTATTTGTGAAGATGTGAATTTTCTATGAATGGAACTTTTCATTTCCTGTGCGTATCTCATCAGAGTCCTGTATAACAGAAAAAAAACAAAATCTCTTGACAATGTTATAAACCTGCTCCTCCAGGATTGAGCAAACAGATCGTTATCTGGCTTGACACTATCAAGGGAACATCGCTTCAGTGCGGCCTCAGTCTGTAAGAAAATGTGTTTTACTTTCCCTCTACAACCGATCACTGCCTCCCAAACATGCATTACTTACGTCCTTTTACCAATGATGACACTCAACATTGGCCTTTGAGTCCTTATCTTTGCAGAAATATTAAATGACCAGCCAGGGGGTGCATCGCAGCAGATGGGTGCTTTAAAAAGGGGACTGACAGCGTGTAGTTTTGACTGACACAAACTGAAAACACAAATGCGTTTCAGTCGCCACTTGAACCGGCTCGCACTTGAAAACTGACCTAACTAAGGGCTTTGCCAGACAGCTGACCTTCGACTGCTCAAGCTCACAGCCCAACAAAGTGAGCAAAGCCCTTTATCCACTTTGAGGCATTTATGTGTTTTTTTTTCTTTTTTTACTTTAAATTGTTTTTTTTATTAAAATGTATTTTTTATTTTATTTATTTACTATTTGGGTATTCCAAACTGGGGAGAAATTAGGGGGGTTAAAAAGCAACAATTCATATTGAGGAGAGCACTAAAATAGAAAATAACAGCCCCAGGACAATTAGCAGTTTGAGAGTAGCTTATTAGCTTTGCTTACTAAAGGCCCAGCAAATGCCACTGGGAAACAGTGGTGGTTGACAGAGACACATTAAGTGTAACTGACCATGGAGCGTAGCTCCCAGTCTCTCATCTCTGCTGAGACCTTGGGCAGCCCTCCAGTTTGTTTTTGGTGAGGTACAGCATGTCATATGCCAACAAATAACTTAATGCTTAACTTGAGTAGCCCACCTAGTCCAGAAATAACAGAATACTTTTGATTAACATTTAAATAGGTGTTCTTGAATAATAAATTAGGCCCGGCTGCTTATAAAATCTAAAAGCAACACACAAATCAGAAGAGAATCATGGTGCTTTACTTTATATAAAGTGAAAAAGAAGCACAGACTCAAAATAAACAAAGCTGCTCAATAGAAAATATATATAAACAAAAGTCGGGAAATGTTATAGCTGCTACATTTTGCTATGCCAATTTTTTATCCATCCTTGTCAACAGTGTCCAAAAATAAATCAATAGAAAATAAAGTTTACCGTTAAAGTTTACTTTCTGTACTCTCCCTAACCTAAATGGTCTTTGATTTTGTAAAATAAATGTTGTAACTTGATTGTATTTAACAATTCCTTGAGATCACTAAAACAGGTTGTGTGAACTGAGCTGTGTGGTAATTTGCTTAGTTGTGATTGGCTGAAAGATAACAAGCATTACATGCGAAGGAGAATGAGTTAAATGCAATCACAAATCTTTCCTTTCCTGAATTAAAAAGAGTAGCAGACAGGCTCCAGTGGTCCTCTTGTGTAAGTGCACATATCTGAGACCCACAATAATTGTAAAGTACTCGATCCATACCCGAGAAACAAGATTGAATTTTAGACTGACCCACTTGGTCTTCACAGGGGACCTGTGAAGACCAATATCAGGAGGCTTTGAGGGGGACGAGGAAGGAAAGAGTAGAGTAGGAGAGTAAATGAAAGGAGAGGAAGGGAGGAGAGGAAGAGTCCAATACAGGACCACTCACTCTTTCTTTATATCTTCCTTTCTACCAAAGGGGGTGATCGCACAAAAAGGGATGAAATGTTTAAAAAAAAAAAAAAACATTTGCATCTGCCACGGTCTGTTTTATATCCAGTCAAAACAGATGTTGGTTTTGAAAAAAGGCAAGTAAACCTCACTGTAGAAATCACGCGATTGGTGGAGACACATAATGCAACTGCCAAAACGGCTTCTCTTCATCCCCCCGTCCTATCCTTCCTCAGCCAGCTTCAATGCCTCATTTTCCTTTTTTTGTGATTTGCTGGCTCCACTACCCCACCATCAATGTCAGGGGGAATTATGCACCACCATTCTCTTAGCACACACATGAAAAATGAATATTAGTTCACCTATTTCCTTGGGAGGTAAGACATTCTGTACACTCCTAGAAAAGAAGTGTTAACATCCAAAATGCATTTTGTGTCATACTATTTTTGTGTTACTTTCAACACATTTTGTGTCAAAGTTACTATTTTTGTGCTACAAATATACAATTTATGTGTAACTAAGTAAGACTTTTTACAGACTGAATTGAAAATAACACATGATGTGTTGTCCTTAACGAGACATGAAAAAAAGACAAGTTATGCGTTGTTAATAACATATGTTTTTAGGAATGTAGCCTCGATCTAATTCTGAAGCTTTAGTACGCCTGACACGCCCATGGGAAAACCCAATCATCGTGTTTATATTTGCATACTTGCTCGTGCTTGCATGTATGTACATACATACGTGTGTGCATATGCATACACAGGAATATACAAGTGTTTCGTGTGCTGACATCTCTTGCTAGGAGAAGGGAGTTAAGAATGATGTTGGCTGCTGCTCAATGTTCAGATACAGGAGAATACCGATACAGAGACGAAAAGGACAGCGCGTGACCAAAACTAGTTCAATACCAAGATAGTGTGCGAGACGGCAGTTTATTCAGAGAAGCGCGAACAGAATCCCCAAAAATCTCAATGATACAGAGTGACGTCACGTCGCCAGGTAACGAACACCACGGATCTACACAAAACGTTTGCTGCTTTCGCTGGTTACACACTGTAGTTGCAACTGCATTTCAAATCTCGAAACGCACAGCACCATGGGTCAGTGTTTCGTTCCCGACTGCAACCACCAATCCGAAAGGGATACCTGCAAGTTCTTCCGTTTCCCGAAAGATGTGGAGCTTTTCAGCATTTGGGCCAAACTGTGTAGGTATGTGCTCCTGTATATTTTGTACGGTGCACCAGCAGACTGTAGATTCCGTCAGCATCCTTTACGGATGGATGCTGTTAATTACCAACTTGTCGCTGAAAACAACACGAAAACGAATAAAAGAGAAAAAGGGATTGCAAAAGCAGGTCCACATTGATAGTTCTTTACATGCATGCTACCTTTTTCTTGCTATGCTTACCTCTTTTTGTGGTGACTGAATTTACACAGTCTGGAGTGCATTAAGTAGGCTACGTGTTGGCTAGTGCTACCTCATAAAAATGAATGCTATTAATAACTATACGGAGACAGTCTAATTTAAAATCACATCGCCAATAAAGAAGTCAGTGGAATGTGTCTTCAACTTGCTCAAGCTGCGCTCATTCTCAAAGTGAACTAGAATCACTCGAACCAAAATCGTATTCACGAGGGACTGAGTTACCTAGTTTTAAAGCGCATCTGCGCCACAACAATTTGTCAGATTAGGTACAAGAATGGAAGGCGGGGGTTGTGATTGGCTAAAGTGGCTCTGTTACCTTGGCGACGGTAGGCGTTGTCATGCGATGTGGTCTCCGCGCAGCCTGGATGGAGAAAGCAGCCGCAGATCTCTCATAGTTTGAAAAAGGCGTATAGGCTGTTACGCGCCATGCACATACTCAGATATTTTGAAAAAACTGACACGGCATGCATGTGTATACATGCAATGATGTCTCTAAGTATTCTTAAGAGTTAATTATCTATAAGTAGGCCTACCAATTTAGGTATTCAATAAGAGCCAACATTGGTCCTGTTGTTAATGATAGCTCTTTTGTTATTGCAGTCAGTGATAGCTCTTTTGATGCATACTGCTTTGTTCTCCCAACTTGGCAAGCTCCTTTCTTTGTTTGTGTCAAACTGTCATATATGCATTTCACTGAACCATAAGGTCATGCTTTTGTTACAGCCTGTTGTCTAGCAAAGAACACATTTTGCTGTATTAGAAAGCTATAGCGTGTTATAGTTCCATTAAATAGCAAGATATCTTACTTGCGTAGCCTACACTTTTCTTTCCACCCACCTTTGTTTGCTTTTGTAGTATGTGACTTCTTCATTCACCACATGTCATCCTAGCTGTATGGTTATGCCTACAGTAACTGTTAATACCCACTGCAGTTATATATTTTATTCAAAATTTTAAACAAAATTTCAACCTGCTGTAGAGTCATAGTGTGCACCCGGCTAACTGTATTACAGATGTGAATATACCGGTACCCGTTTGGTCAAGAAATGTCGCCAACTTTGTTCTACATCAACTGTGTCTTAGACGCGAGGACAAAGATCCCAATCCTGGATCAAGAGTTTGCAGCTGCCATTTTGTGAATGGAGAGAGGAAAAACAATCCCCATATTTTCAAAAGAAATGCATGCAAGTACAAGGCTTCCAGTGTCTTGACACCCCTGGGAGAACCGAAAGGGTGAGATTTTCTCTTGTTTTGGTACAAGTGCACTGCAAAGCTTGTAATATTTAATGCCATGCTTATAAATGTAATCACGATAAAATGACGAATGAATATATATATGTAGTACTCTCCAATATATTTCAGTCTTGATTGAGATGAACAACAAATACTGAACACAATAATTAGTACTGACCTGTATTTTAATTATGAAATGTGGAAAGTGTTCTATTTCATAATTATTATAAATAATAATCATAATATTTAAATATTTTTTTGAATTATACATTTATCCCCGGCACCCCCTCTGCCCCCCCCTCCCCCAAAAAAGAAAAAAGTGTTACAAATGTTCACGTCCCTGATTTCAAGACTGCACACCCTCAATCCACAAGGTAACACTACTGAGTGGTCTATCATAATGTTTTATGAGTGGATGATAAACATGTTGGGGTGGATTTCTGACCATTTCTCTGTACAGAATCTTTCAAGATCATCCAGTCTTTGCTTGTAGACTGCCCTCTTCATTTCAAACCACAAGATTTTAACTGAGTTAAAACCTAGAGCCTGAGACGGTCATTGCAAAATAATTTGTTTTGTTGTCTGTTAACCATCTTTTGTTTGATTTCAGTATATTCTTGTGATCGTTGTCTGCCGAAATATTCATGTGGGGCCAGGATTGCGCTTACTGGAAGAGTGAACCAAATTTTTTGCCAAATTGTCTTGGTAATTGCTGATGTTAATGACTTAACAAGCCCTCCTGGACCAGTAGATGCAAAATAACCCCATAACATCAAGAATCCACCACCATAGTTCACTGTAAAAAAAATGTTAAAATAAGCATCCTTCTTCGAATGCCAAAACCTACTGCTAAAACTCACCTTTGCTCTTATCTGACCATAACAGCCAATTCCAATCAAAGCTACAACTGCCATTTAGTAAACTCCAGACACTTATTTTTGTTGATTGTCCTCAATAGAGGTTTAAAAAAAATTCTGGCAAGCCATTGAAAAAGACAATTGGAATGGAGATTGGTCTCTGATGGTACATTTGGCGACTTTGCTTTCCCAAGATGCAGCCAAGTTTTTTATATCTTTAACTGTGACCCTTCAATTTTCCTTTGCCTCCAAAACAATTTGCCTCACTGTGCACGGGGGCAAGATACAAATGTTGCCCTCTTCCAGGCAGGTTTATCACTATTCACATGGTTTTAAACTTATTAATTTTTAATTGCCTTAATTATGTATGTGGATAATTTTGGAGGGCACTGTATATTTAACTTCTGCGAGCAGCTTATTGTTTAAATAATTTTTTTCCTAATTATTCTGCACAGGAGGGAATTTGAGAAATGTAGTCGCAATGAGACTGTAGCCATAGAAAGAACAGAGGATGCTGTCAACTCTGGAAGGACACAAACCTGCAGCAAAGCAACACAGACTTTCCCACAGAGACTCAAAGCCACAATTTTCACAGTGGATATCGATGGCTTCAAAAGGAGGTCTGATTCCATGGAGAATGCCAAAAGCAAGCTGGCAATTGTGCAACTGCAAGGTAATGAATAGCGTTCTCCTGGCACTGCAGGGGGCTGACTGGGGTTTCCACTTTCCTCTGGACTTTTGGCTTTTTCCGTCCGGGATTCTCCTGGTATGTGTAATCTGTGGGAAATGCCATTGTGGTTGAACAGCAGCTGTCATTTAAATGGGCAAAACCACATCCAAAAAACAAACAAAAACATAGGTCTATAAACACATCGCTTTGTGTTTCAGTGTTTCATCTTAAGTTTGAAGAGAAAGGCCAAGCATAGCTATGAAATTGGGCGTCACAGCTAGGAGCTTGTATTCTTTACACAACTTGGTGTCCCCACACTGTGGAGAGTAGCAGTTTGGTGTGAACACACAGAAATGAAGGAGGCGAATGCTTTGCCCTTGATGGATTTATCACAATCACAGGTCTCCAGGGTGGAGAGTGAATGAAGCAAGAAAATATCTCTGGGTGCAGCATTGACTTGAAAATCTGTGCTACAAACCAGACATTTGAAGTTCTCAATCGATAAACATAAATTGCATACTTGACAACATGGAACAGCATTTACACAAAACTACACTGTACATAACATTTAATTTTGAACACCCCTCTATGTCTTGTTTATGACAACACATTTTCTGTTACTTTCGACACAGTGTTAAAAAGTCTCCCTCTGCAGCACATAAATTGTATATTTGTAACACAAAAGTAGTAACTTTGGCAGAAAATGTGTTGAAAGTAACACAAAAGTAGTAACACAAAAAGTGTGTTGGATTTTAACACATCATTTTTGAGAGTGTACAGACATACTGCTCTGGGTTATTTATAACATAATTGACCATGCCTGTGCAAAAATGTTAAGCTTTAAGTGCCTAGCAGTTTACACTGTTGGGTCCAGTAGTAAATTGGTTAATTTGGGCAGAAACTGTCTGCATAGTTGGGATAACCAACTCTGTCTATGACAAGTCAAGGTCTGACAGTGGAGCTGCCTGCAGGAGTCCCCCGTGAAAATGACGCACATACTAATAATCCTTCCCGTTTTGATTGGCCAACATTCTGCCACGCAAGTGGAAGTTCTGAACTGCCTCCCTCCGTCTGTAATGAAGGGCGAAATCCGGAGTGCAACTAGAGACTCGCAGTGCTTTGAGTACTAGGTATTTGCCTTCGATCATATTTATTTGTGAACAGCTCAACTACATGAAGAATGTGACAGAACGTAAGAAATCAATTCTGGTCAGTGTTCCCAACTGTCATGGTTTGAAAATATGTTTACAGTGTTAAATGGATACGTTCGCGTATCAAAATCTGAAGCGCTGTTGTGCTAAAAAGTGAACTCGTTTCATTGGAGCCAAAATGGCGTTCACGGGAGGCGCAGTTACGTAGCTCAAAGTGCAACTTGCGCTGCGGCAGTTGTCATGATATGTCGAGAGTAGAAGGGAGGGGAGGGGAGGGGTGGAGGGGTGGGATTGGTTAAAGTGGCCTTGTTGCTTGGCGACGGCAGGGGGTTTGGTAGCGTTGCCGTGCCGTGTGATCTCTGCGCTGCGTGGATGGAGGAGGCAGCCGCTAATCTCTGACAGTGCGCGAGAGACAGGCATCTATACGAACACACTGTACACAGTCTCAACTGTTTTGCTAAACTGGCACAGCATGCATGAATGTAAGTACATAAAAAGTATCCTTAGCAGTTTGTACTCAAATAACAATGTTTTGGAATGGTTTCTGCTTTAAGTATTCTGTAATAAAGTGATGCATTTAAGGGGAAACGTGACGAGCCAACGATCACTTCCCTTTTATTATTTTTAGAACGCATGCACTGGAATGGTAGTGCACAATGACCGTTACTACTTTTTGGACTAGCTAAGATACTTCGTTTTAAAATATATTATTCTTTTCGTCCATGTGGTTTAACTTCCATGTGTCCGTTTGTGTTATGTGCGTTTATTTTTTCTGATTTGCAAAATATATGACCCATCAATGTAAACATATTGACAGGCGCACCTAGTATTATTAACAGAAATTATACACTTGTGTGTTTGACGAGGTTCTTGATAGCTAACATTTCAGGAAGTGTTTTGACACATTTTCTTTCGCAGTGGTATGTGGTGTGATTTACTGACTGGCTAGCAGTTCGCTGTGCTGTAGCCTACATCGGTATGCGGTTCTCGAACGGTAATATGGATTCACGATTTTATTTTCCGTTCGGTTGGACAGACTTCTTAGCCACATCAGACGGTGATAAAGTAGGCTACAAGCATACGGTTTTTGATAAATAGGAATTAATTTTGTATGCTCAAGACATTGCATTTTGGAAACTATTTTTCTTTGAGGGAGAACTTATTTGTTCGTAATTGCTGGTGTGTCACCTTAGAGTAGCCTATAACTGCGCTGACCGTCATCAATGACTAACACAAGAGATGACAGTGTTGCAGCGGTTACAAATTAATGTTGGAAAAAGGGCTATTTTGTGGCGAGAATGTAGGGCAACTATGTAACATGAGTGAGAAGGGGTGGGATCTTATTTTTTATCCGCTTGTTGTCTTCACGGAAATTGAGCACTTCTTACTTTTTAATACAGCGCTGTGTTTTATAATCTGTGTAAATATTAACATTGTGTGTATAATGTCTGATTAAGAGTCTACGTTTGCGCATTATTTCCGGTGAATCTCGTGGATTAGATCGTTGAGTGACATTGACACGTGGTCAGGTCAGCGCATAGCTGAGCAAGCGAAAGGGCTAGCCGTCGTTCCGCTCCGACGGGCACATGCTTTATTTCTGGTGCTGGGGAGTGTGTTTTCGTTCCAACACCACTGACTGAAGGCACGCACGCGTGCAAGCCGCCCTTTGACCGTGTGTGAAATAATACAGATAAACCAGCCAGTTGAGCCTTCCACCCACGTGTCCCTTATAGAGAAGGCAAGGGAACGGTGTTGTGTGCAGTGTTTTGATTATAAGCCCTACCTGGCCGAAGTCGCACTGCTTATTTGGCAACGTTTAATAGGTGCTTATTTTCATTTCTGCATATTGCTATGCTGGTCTTCTGAAGCAGATCAGACGTCAGGAAAAAAATGAATCCTTCCAGTAAATGACAGGTTCCACACTAGCATGCCAGATCGCAGCATTTTTGTGTCTGTCTGCATTCTGCAAGCATACTGTGAACTGGAGGATATACACCAGGGATACTAAATTCAAATCCTGGAGGTCTGCTGTGTCTCCTGGTTTCTGATGGGTTCCTGCATGTAAGTGCTTAAGTAATTGATTAGGTAATGAGTCTGCACTCCAAGGCCTACATTGGCTGCTGATGGAAAGGAAATCTCAAAAAACAGCAAAGACTGTGGCCCTCCAGGACTGCTGTTTGACACCCTGGCCTGGACCATTATGCACTGTCAAATATTTTACTGTGTCTGCCTGTGTATATAAATTATCTATATTTATTTATTTTGTTGGGAGTCACCTAATGTCTCAGTTACCATTTTTTCCAAGGAGCACATGTGCTTCTAAGTTGAAAAATGTAGGAGTATCCCAATCAGTAGGTGTGCTCCTAAATTGTTTTTACAGTTAGCACAAATCAGTTTTCAGGAGCAAATGCTTAAAATGGGACACTGTAGAGCTCTGTGTCTATTACAACCAGTGAGCTCAATGGTTGCTTTGTTTTTTGGTTTCATTTTAAAGAAAACGGGATTGTGTGCAACCTTTCCCTCTGTACACTTTTTTGACTTGCACTAGTTTTGTGACCCACATGAAATACACACAGCTGATATTAGCTATCTGCTTGGGGAAGTTATGCTATAAGTGAGTGTACATTGTGTAGCCTAATTTATTACTTAAAATATCCCCCTTATTCATATTGCAGCCCAAATCCAAGCACTCCCAGACCCCCCCGCCCATAACCTTGCATAGCAGGGTGATTAGGCCCATTGGCAAAGGTGACATGAGAAATTAATTAGGTTCATTACATTAGCAACAGTGTCATTTGTTTTCATTTTTGCAACAATGGTAGGAAATAGGAAAACATACTTGTGGCAGAAATAACATCCCCCCCCCCCCCCTTCCATCTAACTACCTGAAATTAAATATAATTGTTCAGTTTGAGTGAATTTTTATTTAGTAGGGTATGTAATAACATATACTCTCAAACTATGGAAATAGAGCTGATGATAGAGATAGTTCATTAAAAAAAAAGCAATGGAACCTGTCTGTTTCACTGGTGTGTGGAGGACAGGGCGGGCTGTCACTGGAACCATCTGGTGAGTTTGTCTCTCCTGCTCATGCTGGCAAGGCGTATGCCATAGTGCGAGAGAGATATGCTGGTCCTATATATAGCCTCTGCGTGTGTGTGTGTGTGTGTGTGTGTGTGCGCGCGCGCGCGTACATGCCAATGTTTGTGTGTAACTATGTAGGCCTATATGAGAGTGTTTACTCTCTGCTTGTTTGCAAAAGGTTAAATGTGTAAATTGCTGACCTTAAAGAAAGGCATGTGTACCATGTGCACATGGGTTATGACTTGCTCCTACAAAAAGCCCTGCCTTTTGACTTTGGGAAATGTTATTTATTTATTTATTTATTTTGACCATGGGCATGGAAAGGTTTGAGTCACCCATGTTTAGTTGTATTCAGCTGTGTTCAGTTGTATCTAATTCTGTTGCACTGTGTTCAGCTGTGCTCAGGTGTCCAGTTTTGTTGAGCTGTGTTTGCTCGTGTTCAGTTATGTTCAACTGGTTCCAGCTCTACCAGCAAAACACGGTGTCTAAACTGTGTAGCTCCTTTCATGTGAAAAGATATTTGGCTCATGCGAGTCATCATGTCACGTTTTAAAATTATTATTTTTTTATTTGTTACTGAGAGATTTTGTTACCCTGGCATTTTTCATGTAGTTGTGCAACAGATCATTAAAATAATAAAATGATAAAGTCAAGGCAGCTGCATGATTCCAGTGTGAGATGCACAGAGAGTCTATTAATGACACATAGAGGGAGAAAGAGTATGTGTGTGTGAGAGAGAGAGAGAGAGGGGGTCATTCATTCATCGAGAGAATAAGCTCTGTGAAAGATGCTTCTTGGAATGGTTGCTATGGGCAGCGCTGTTAGGGAGCTGGTATGGGTTAACCCCTGGCTGTGCCGGGGTGTGCCGCAGTTTCCGGGCTGGTTTGGTTGATTTCGGTTGATTCACTTCCCGTGAGGTCTGCTCAATAGCCCCGTGTGATGCACTGCCAGCTTTCGGTTTGTTTTCTGTTTCGTGTGCTGTGTTTTTTTGTTTTGTGTCTGTATGAGCTGTGAAAATTATACCCTCGCTCTAAAAAAATGAATGTGAAAAGGGTGTGAAGGTGGCGGGATTTTTACTCGGGGATAAGTTGTTTGAGCCCGCTTGGCTGTGGTCCTGAGTTTCAAATCCCCAGGCACAATGACTGGACATGTGATGTAGTAGTTAGGGTACTGCGTGACCCTTAGGGGTGCCTTTTCGATTGCCAGGTGAAACATTGCCATCCTGCACTTGAGTCGCTGTGGTAAAATACCCGTCAGTACACATGCATGAATAATTACAAACTGTAGAATAAACGTGTGGCTATTACGAAGGAGCATAGTTGATGTATTCTTTCAGCCCTAACTCTCAAACAAGCTTGGGCTTAAGCATCATAGGATAAGTGTCATGCCGCCCTGTGGTAAGATGAGGTATTTTATAGCAAGTATTCACACAGACCAGCCAATAATGTATTCATTCATTCATTAATATGGTAAATATGGCTCATAATATACCTCATGTTTTTTGAGGATTGTATGATAGTGAAAATCTGGATTCTGCCCAATCCCACCCTTCACTCCTGTTATGGCCCCTGCCGCCTTTTCCTTTCCTGTCCTGCTCTCCTTAACCATCCTTCTTTCTCTCTTGCTTAGACCTGGAGGCAGGATGAGTCCCCGAGAGAACATAGTGCCTTAGTTGTCTTGGTTACCCGACACTGGAGTAATCGAATATAGGCGGCCGCTCCGAGATTGCAATGAGCATGTGTGGCCTGTTAATGAATTTAATTTTGTGGCTGTGGTGGGACCCCCCTGTGCTAACAAGAGCACCCATGACCCTTTCCCCTAAATAATGAGAGAACCCCTACCCTCATGTCCTTAACATTAACAACACCGACCCTCCACCTAAAAAAAACTGTGACTCCCAAGAACAGCATCTCAACCCATAGGCTTCACTGCCCCCATAATCTTTCCATCTCTTTCGCCTCTGCCCCTCCTCTCCCTCTGAATGATTGAAGGCCGCATATTTTGAACTGACCAGTGGGAGGTGCTGCTGCCCCCATTGTACGTAATGCTGATGAGGATGTGGCCACTGCTTGGGGGAACCAGCCCCCAAGTAATGGACAGGTTATACCAGTGCCCCGCTCTGCCCCGCTCTTTGCAATACCTATGATGAAATATTTTTTGGTGAGCTGTTCATCTTTATTCACCCAAGGGGAATTGCAGAGCGACTTTCATATAGAGATGTGATCTCAGTACAGAAAGTGTCGTCACTGGACAGTCGTCTGTCCCACAAACTGCACCGCAATCTTGCCCATGGTGATGGAATCCTTAATGACCCCAACTGAGTCAGGACCTGGGTTTAATGGCTCATTTGAAAGACTGGAAGATGTGACAGATGTTTCTTAACGCAGCTAGTTAATTACCTCTGATGTGCATGCAAAAATAATCAGAATTCCCTCCAGTGAAATGGATGAATAAATACATTTTCTGCCAAGTTATTGGCTTGTGTTTGTGTGTGGGCGTGTCTGTACACATGACTTTGTGCATGTTTGACAGGTGAGCCAGTTTGTAAACATAAAGAAATATGGAAAGGTTGGCCTGCATGACACACTGCATGACTGGGCCAACACATAGTTAAGGTGAAATGCTGTAGCACATTATAGGTGTTTTAGGGTATGTTGACTTTTTCCAGCTTGACATCAACAAATGGTCTGCCTGCTTCAATGGAGGTAGTTCATGTCTTGCAGAGGTCTGGTGCAAGTAAAAAGTTGTGGTTGACACCGGCAGGTGGTATGACAAAACCTGTGCCCACTTGCACAAAGCGTCTTGGGCTGCATTTTGGCCTTGCGCAATGTGGTGATAAGCCAAATGCCAGGGTCTTTGCTAGTTTCAGATCGACGCAGTTGTCATTTTCCCATCAAGCGCCTACACTGTTAAAATAGCAAATGACCTTGCAACCCATTTTGGTGTGTTGGTCTTAAAATGATGTGTGTTCATGGTAATTATCGGCGTATTGCGATTTTGACATAGCTGAAAGCGACTGCGTTATGACCAACCAAAACCTGGTTTTAAGTCATGTTGCAGTTTCTTGACCCACAAATTGTGTATATCAAAAATGATTTAAAAAAATACTTTTCTCAGTAGATGGTTAGAATATTGATTCTAATTAGACAGTTAAAGTAATGACCAATAAAATTGGCCAATTGCCAATTTTGGGACAATGTCTGTTTGTGAAAGACGTAATTACTGACAGGTACTGTATGTGAATTGTCATTCAATGGAAAGCTCACTGACACGCACACGGTCCAAGAACTGCTGTTTTCCACCCTCCTTTTACCTGGGAGTGAGGTGTGAATGCAGTCTGGCCAATCAGTAGCACTAATTGTTAATTACCTGGAGGAAAATAAAGCCAGAGCCAGTTTTGGATTCGAGGCCCAAATTTGAGTGTCCATGCCCGAAGCCAAGGAGTATACTGAAGCATGTTGCATAAAAATGCTTTTCATAAAAATTTTATTTCATGGCTACACTGTTGGCAAAATTGAGTCACGAGGACGATTTGCACCTGGTTACCATAACAACGGATCAATTTTAGTTTGCTTGCTAACCAAATTGTTCACTACTCTGCAAAAACAGTTAATTTACTCAGGGGGAGAAAACATAACACATGGATCATTCTAAAAGCCCTATTTAGACAGGGGAGGAAAAAGTTTTTTAGAAATATTTTGTATTTTTTCTGTCCCTAAAAGCCCTCCTAGGGATATGCTCATCTTCATTTTCATGTTCAAAAATTCTGCCGTAATTGTATCTTTAAAAGAATGAAGGAATATGAGCAACTAACTTGAGGGAGCTCCAATGGTTGCTCCAGTTTTTATGTTCAAAATGTCACCTAAGTTTTGACAGTAGCAGAAAACATCTTAAGTTCTTATACTTTCACTAATACAGTGTGACAGAATTTTCATTTGAGGGATTTTCAATCGTGATCCCACCTTTTCTGAGAACTCACCTGTCTGTCAGGTGGGTTGAAGGTGGACAAAGGTGTTGGAATTTATTTTGTGTCTCAGGACCTGGTTTCTGTCTCCCGCGTTCTTTTTTCTCTCTCATTTAATAATTGAGTATCCCTTAAGACTACTGCGACTGTGTGTTAAATGGGTGCTGTTAATATGTTGCTGTGATGCGTGTATTAACAGGTTTTATGTGCCTGTGGGGGGGTGGGCTGGTTTCCTCTGGCTCCCTATTACAGAATCTGTGGTGGTTGTTGCCGACACTTCCTTTTTCACTTGCTGTTTTGCGCTTTCAGTCACTGTCAGCGTGGGGTTCTCGTTGTCACGGCAACTTGCCAGTGGTAGAAAGGATCTATGCATGTTTGTGTGCGTGTGTGTGCGCGCGTGCGTGTGTACGTGTGTGTGTGTGTGTGTATGTGTATGTACATGGAGCACCGCTCTTGCTGTGCTCTTGTCATCCGTCTCTATGACATCATCACCACACACCCCCACAAAGCCTTCGGGATCATGGCGATTTCTGGGCTGTGGGTTGCTTTCTCGTTTTATTTTGGGGTGTTCTTTTCTGTTTTTCCTGCCACTCATCATGGGGCAGATTAATCACGAAACAAACACCCTATGCTTCTGAATTTGCATTCGTACCGCATTCTGCTTAGTTTTTCCCAAATGGCAGGAAAGAAGACGCATTAAGTGAGACTTAGAAAATGACCATGGCCAATAATTTGTATTTACCAAAAACTGTATTTGTATTTATCTGTTAATTTACCTGTTAAATATTTAAAGATAATTTTAATACATGCATCCATCATTCCTGTATGGGTACAGTGCATGTTTTTATCCTCAAAGCTTTAAGCGTGGGGCTTAGCATGGGCTGGAGGTCACAGAAGACTGTGCACTGCTCTGCATGACCGCCACGCCCCCCGGGCCCTTCTGCACACGTGCAGTTCAGAGTCGCGCTTGGAAACGGGAGATTTGGTTAAACCGACTTGTTAGCGAGTTTGCAGTGCCAGGTGTTCCACATTTAATCTGCACGCAAATATCTTTTGGGCGGGGGGGTGGGGGGTAGTTGGTCGGGTCCTTGTGCTTCGGCTGCTCAAGACATTTCAATTGTGCAGGTGTGGTTGTTTAGTATTGGGGATTTATCTTTAGATTTACCACCTCACCCCAAAACCCCCGAGTGAAAAGGAAGAGAATGACCGGGAAGTCTCATTAGAGGCCAGATTCAGAACTGGTTCTAAGTAATGCAGTGTACTATTGGCAAAGTTCTTTGATATATTAATGACCACCTCCTGGATAATGGCAGCAGCTAAATTCTGTCTTATGAGAGCATTTAAGAAGCTTGGGATGTCTAATGTGACCCATGGTGGGGGAAAAAAAAAAAATAGAAAACAACAAAAGTCTTTGTAACTTGGAGTGCAGTTGTGGCACGTGACTTTCACACATTGCCTGCAGTGATACTAAGGATCCTATTCACATTTACAAGCCCCGGTCGGCCCCATTTGTCACTGTCAAAAAGGCTTCTGGAACTTTCCGGCACAGGGAGGCTGCTGTGGGCAATACTGATTGGGGGAAAGTTTTATCATTATTATTATTTTTTTTTTAGAACTGTGTGATTATCATTATTAGTTTTAACATTTTGTTTGCAGTGATGGTAGGTGACCTCCCTG
Organism: Anguilla anguilla; assembly: GCF_013347855.1. Taxonomy (NCBI): domain Eukaryota; kingdom Metazoa; phylum Chordata; class Actinopteri; order Anguilliformes; family Anguillidae; genus Anguilla; species Anguilla anguilla. The sequence goes on from NC_049202.1 coordinate 20,453,239, forward strand.
TTGAGTGGTCTCTGCTGATTCCCCCAGCAATCCGTTAAGCGTCGGGGGCCATTAGCCGGTCCGCCAGTCCGTGTGACGCGAGGCGGGAGGCCGCCGAGGGCGCCGGGGAGCTGTCGGTGTTAATTACGGCGGGAGGGACGCGGGTCGACCCGTCGTGCCTCCCGAGCTCGCCCGCCAAAGCCACGCCCGCGGGGTTCGGCGGATGCCGGGGGCGGTCCGCTGCTTAACGATATTAACGCTCCGAGCAGTCGGATGGATTGATCTCATCATCCTTTGGTGCTAAACGAAGCAGCGCTAACTGAGTGGTGAGAGTGGCAGTGTGGTGGACATAGTAAGGCAGTTTGGTGGAGAAAGGGTTAATTTCTCTTTGCATTTTAGCTCCTCCCTCTCGTTCTCTGCCTGCCAGTCACTGTCTCCTTTCCTCTGTCAATGCATAATAAGCATAATTGGTCTTAGAAGCAGTAATATGTTTGACAGAGTTGACAGAAGGAACCTTACATGTCCTGTATCATTCCATGTCATGTCCAGAGTATTGGTTTCCAGTCAGCAGGTCTACAGGTGTCATCTTCCAAGCCACTGCCATCCACAGAGTAGTTTCATTGAGATTTTATAATGAGCGATTTCTCCTTTCTTCATTTGCTTTGACTTCTTTCTCTTTTTGACGTTCAGTTTTATTCCTGGCATTTCTCACTTGTCATATAATCCCAATTGCTATGATTACCTACGAATGAACTGTGATTTATTGTTAGTGTTATAATTTGCTTAAATCGCAAATGATAAAGTTCTCGTCGAGGAAAATGGAGCGCTCCGATGGCTTGCAGTGATGGAGGCTGGTTAAGTACAGTTAAGTACAGGATGGGTGTTATATAATGGGTAACCTGGGTGCTTGAGTGGAACTGAGTGCGGTACTTAAGACTCTCCGCGCTGAGGATATGAGAGGAAATGGGCTCTCTGCCCAGAGCTCATTAGCCTCATGCTGCTAACTGGAGATAATGAGCGCCTCTTCTCTTTTCGGGCCCGCCCACTTTTGAGCCAAAGCAGCGGCACTCGGGTTGAATGGGAGGCAGGGCACTCCGTCCCGTGAAGTGGGTAGTCTGTCCGCGAGGCGGGCGAGGGCTGACGGCATCCTCTGACGTTTTGTTCCCGGGATTTTTACCACTCCCCCCTTTCTCCCCCCCCCCCACGCACACAATTTTTTGCGGCAGATTTCCCTCACAATAGAAAACTCAGCTAGAGAGACAGGGAATCGGAGAGGAGAGCTTTGTGTGCTGACTCCTGGCGACTGCGCGCCGCATAGGCCAATCGCGGCTCTCCCGAACAACGTCAAGGAGCGCGTGCACACACACGCACAGACCCCCTGCCGGCTCTTATTTCCAGTTTAGAATTGCTTTTCAGTACTACGCCGCGTCCAAACTTTCAGCGTTTTCTCTGCGGTTATGGGGTGATTTGACTGCTTGCTTTTGGTAGCCTTCTCGGGTGAAGATGGCTTTAAGAGTGGGTTTCTTTTCAGAATGGAGAGAGAGACAGTGGGAGGGTGACAGAGGCACTGCATATTGCACAGGTTGGTCTCTCTCTCACAAACACACACACACACACACATACAAACACATACACACCTGCACACACACACACTCACAACCGCACACGTACAGCCATTCAGGAGTCCGTCTTTGTGCGGTTTTATGGATGTGCGCAGTGTTAAGGCAGAAGATCCTCACTTTTCCCTTCTGGTTCTTTTGTGTGATTTTTGAGGATGGCTTACCCCTGTCTGCCAGGTCATGCTGTGCTAAAGGTTCAACATTCATTCAGATCTACCTACCTGGCAGTCTCCCCCTTCTTCTCCTTCCTGAAGTGTAGTTTCCCCAGAACTTTCCGAACTTCCATAGGCTTCAGTGAGTTTGTTTTGCAGACATTCATTGCAGGAAGTAAAATCTGCATTCTGCGTTTGAGGGATTGAAAATGTCTGACCCCTCTGCCTCACTGTGTTGTGTAACAGAGCCCATCTGTCCTGGGATGTGACCCCAGTTTGACCCAGATTAATTGCACATGTTGACCTGCATCTGCTGCACCAGCTGCATCCACCGCATCCACTGCATGTACTATGACTACTGCAGTGAATGTGTGCTCTGCACCGAGTGAATCAACTGCACCTACTGCACCAACTTTATCCACTACATCCACTGTACTGAATGCACTGGCTTTATCCATTACATCCACTGTACGGAATGCACTGGCTTTATCCATTATATCCACTGTACTGAATGCACTGGGTTTATCCATTATATCCACTTTACTGAATGCACTGGGTTTATCCATTATATCCACTTTACTGAATGCACTGGCTTTATCCTTTACAACCACTGGAACAAATACACTAGCTTTATCCATTACATCCTCTGAATGCATTGCAATGTGATGCAGTGTCCATTCCATTGGGTGCGACTAAAAAAACGCATCAAACGTGTTTCTTTTTTATTTTGTATTTATCTGCCACAGATTTCTCCTCTCGTCTCCATGTTGTCTAGCTCGCACACTGGATAAACTGGTAAAAGAATATGGCGGTATGACTGCTTCGGTAATTATAGTTGAACTATTTGCATAATTAACATTTAGCATACAATTAAAAAAATGAAGGCTGCAGTCATCTTCACTCTCCATTGTCTCAAATCTGTTGTCCCTGCATGTTTTTTGTTGTGTTGGCCTGCCATGTGAGAATTCCCCATTTCTGAACTCTAGCGGCTATGTGATAATTAGACATCCTCCTTGGAGGTCCTCTTGCCAACCCTTGAGTGTATCTCAGTACAATTGAAAAGCAAATTAATTAATTAATTAATGGGACTGGTGCTCTCCAAGGGAGAATTGATTTTCCACCATTTAAGGACAAGCAGATATGCACACAACCCTTAACTAACACTCGGGGAACCTGCACACACACTCATACTGAAGAGAAGTGAGAAAGCTAGGGAGTGAAGGAGATGGGAAGAGGATATAAACAGAAAGCGGGAGAGAGAGAATGTGATGGAGATATCTAAAAAAAACAGACTGTTATATCCAGTAGTCCAGTGTGGGGGAAATGAAAGATTACTCTGACAAAGATGTTATTATTTGAACTTTTTCTGTTGGTCCTCCCCTGCAGACCCCCCAGGTGCGATGGGTCCTATAATTGGGATGTCTCCAGACAAGAAAGCAGAAACCCCTGGGCCCCGGGCGGAGCGGACGGGGCTGAGGGCCCTGTTGGGGGCGGGGACCCTGCCCGAAGCAGAGAGCGCCGCCAGCCCCAGGGCCACCAGCCTGGACGGGGTGGGCGGGATGGTGGGCGGACCCGAAGGCGGGGCTGAGGATGAGGAGCTCACCAACCTGAACTGGCTCCACGAGAACCTGCTGCAGAACTTCACGCTGGGGGGTCCCGAGGCTCCACCCAGCGGCAGCCCCCTCTTCGACATCGAGGGAGAGGGAGGCTTGCCCCACGCCCTCTGCTCCTCCCTCTCCTCCTCGGACTCCCCCTCCTCCTCATCCCTCTCGTCCGCCTCGCTCCCCCGTGGGCGGAGCCGGGAGAAGGACCCTCTCAAGTCCAAACCGCCCTTCTCCTTCTCCCTGCTTATCTACATGGCCATTGAGCAGTCACCTCGCAAGTCCCTGCCTGTCAAGGACATCTACGGCTGGATCTTGGAGCACTTCCCCTACTTCGCTAGTGCCCCCACTGGCTGGAAGAATTCAGTGCGCCACAACCTGTCCCTCAACAAGTGCTTCCGCAAGGTGGACAAGAGCCTAGGCAAGGTGATGGCCTGTTTGTGGTTGAAGGGGACACACTTGAAATACACACTTGAAAGACACATTACTGAGGCAGGCACGCACAAGAAATACACTGTACATGCCCATCTGACACACACACACACACACACACAAGACTCTGAAGCATACTTCCCTGCAGCCAGGCACTCTCAAACTCATAAACTAAACCTAAACTCACCCTACTCCAAAATTCACCACACCAGAGTTCATGCTAGGATGTTTTTCTGTTTTTTTGCCAGCAGATGTTATTTGGAAGAATTTAAGTTTGTTGGACAAATTATTAAAATTCTAGCCATACCTATTATTAAATTGTGCTCAATGGTTCAACGATACATAGCAACATACATGTATATAATCTTGAATTTTTTAATACATAAAGTATTGTACAGATTACATTTCAGGTATTTATCAGACTTATCCAGAGCGACTTACTCAGGTTAATTTACGTAGCATTTACATTGTATCCATTTATACGGCTGGATATAAACTGAAGCAATGCAGGTTCAGTACCTTGCTGAAGAGTACAACATCCCACCCGGGAATCAAACCACTGCTGCACCAGATAATTACATATGTGTAACTTGCCTAATTCACCACAACAGGGTGAATTAGGTAAAAAAAGAAGAGAAAAATAATTAGTTCATTAGTTGCTCATTGATACATTTTATACTTTGAATAAAAATGAATCATCTTTTCTTGGAAAATAGGCTACAAATTACAATTTCCAGTACATCAAATAAGCCTACATGGACCATTGCCAATGCATAAATTTAACCTGCAGTGCATTGTAATGCTTTTAACAACAAGACAATAAAACAACAGTTTTCTGATCATATCAAGCTTTAGGCCTATTCAAGCGTGTCAAATTTTGACAGTGTAGGAACAGCCCCTTTACGGCATTCAGAAAATAACATTAGGACTGTGATAGCCACGCACCACCTTATCTGACACCTCCCTTTCATTCTCAGTCATACTTCATGACACGGAAGTGGGCTGCTGCTGACTTGAAATTGAATGTTTTGTGAGTTTAGCCGCATTCTTGAGATTCACATTAACTTGAGTAACCCTTTTGTGTAACCACAGCCATTATTTAGGCCCTACACTATATTTATTTGTTTATTTATTTATTTATTTATTCCAACCAGATCGTCGAGATGTGAAAGGATTTAAATTTCATGAACTTAGATCATTTTTACCTGACAGAAGAACCGGCTAAGGCAAACTCATGCACAGCCATACATGTGTGTATGAGTCATGCATACACGTAAGGGTATTCACACGCCGAAGCCTGCTTGCATATGCATCGCGGGTGTCAAGAATATGTGTGTGTGTGTACGCGTGTGTCTTGGCTATGTCTCTCGGGATTGTGTCTCAGGTGTGTGTCATAGATGTGTATGTATATGTCGCTCACTGTGTGTCTTTCGTGTGCATGTGTGTATGCATGTGTGTGTTTGTGTATGTTTGTGCGTGCCTGTGTGTGCGTGTGTGTGTGTGTGTGTGTGTGTGTGCATACGACCATCTTGTGATGAGAGAGGAATTAGTTCAAGGTCACCAAAAGGCATGTATGCATACTCAGGAAGTTGTACTCAGGCAGACACACTGACACTGACACAGACACACACACACAAATGCACTGGGGAAAGTGTCAGTACCATGTGTGACTGTGTGTAGTGTTTGGTTCAGTGTATGTATGGTATAAGAAGACAGAGCTGTGACTTGCTATCACAAGGCAGCTGTAAAGGCAGCATTTGTCCATATTTCCTTTCAATGCAAGTCCCAAATTGGATATCCCAGAAACCATTGAAACAACTTCTAAAATGTTTGTTACTTTTGAAACAATAGCTGTCGATATCACTGGCGGTGTGTCTTAAAATAATTTGTTTTGATTGTGTTTAAGTAATCTGTATTTTGGGGTGCAGGATGCAAGCTGCATTATAAATATGCAAGGCTGGGGTTCATGCTGTGTACAGTAACGTGTAAGGTCCAGTTAAGTTCTGTATTTTAGGGTTTAGGGTGCAGTGTGCATGCTAGGGTGTAGTGTGCGGGGTAAAAGTATAGTTTAGGGAGTAGGGTGTAGGGTAAGTGTAGGGCCCAGCCATTGCTCAGTGAGATTTTCTATCTGCTTTGAGCCCAGCTCTGGTTTCAGAAGGCACAGTCTGGTTTCTGTTTCCATGGTGACGTTTCCTCCTTCCTGTTTGTGAGCTGGCTGGTAATCTGAGTCAAGGTTATATTACCCCCCCTCCCCCCCCCTCTCCTCCCCCCTCCAGGACTGAGCTGGAGACAAAGGGCTGGAAACGGCTCCTCTCACACAGTCAAAACACATCAACATGCATGTGTACATACACACATATGCATGCTCACACGCAGGCACACTCACACACAGGCATGCACGCACATACATGCACATAATATGTGAACAACCACGCACACACTAACACACACACCCACTCACACACACACACGCGCGCGCACACACACACGTATATATGTACACATACACATGCACTTCACACACACATACGCACATACTTATATGCTTACACATCCATGTGCCCATTTGCATCCATGCACGTACACATGCACACACATGGATAACTCACGCAGAGTACCGCATCACCACGCTGCACAGAAAAGAAGCTTTGTGCATACAATACGTAAAACGGAAAGACTTCAGTGAGTTAAGTTTTAGAGAGGGCATAGCATGAAGGCTCATCTGCTGCTGACGTGACGAGTATGGAGGGAGACTGTGTGACGCTACACCTGTCCACAGGTGCCTACCTGGGGACAGGTATAGGAAATTGGCCTCCAGCTACAAACGCATAATGCATCGCATCTGTTCTTTGTTTTTAACATTGTGGCAATTAGTGTTTTGTTAAATTATATAAAGCCACCTGCTTGCCACGTACATTCACTAAACAGTCTGTCCCTCGCCATCTCCTTAAAATTAAGCCAGGTGGTGATTGTTTTATGTCCATTACAATACAATATATTATTGTACAGAAAAGTGTGGCAGAGAAGGCTTTCAGATGATTGAGTGGAAACATGTCATTGGAGTGCAGTCTGTGGATGGAGACACGGGAAGCATCACCAGATTAACACACTTCACAAATTTTGCCATAAAACATACTATACACATCCTCTTCATCACATCCACTGTGCACTATGATATTTCAATGATGACTTTGCATTGGTGCGTCCCATTGTGCTGTGCGTTTGACCGCGTGGACCAACGGTATTGCCAGCAGCCATACCACCATGCACTCTGCTCCTGCCGACTGGCTGAAGCTAAGCAAGTGTGGGCTTTGTTAGTACTTGGATGGGAGACCACCAGGGAATACTGAGTTGCTGCTGGAAGTGGTGTTGGTGGGCCAGCAGGGGGCAATCTTCCCTCTGGTCAAATAAACCCCAATGTCCCAGTGCAGTGACGGGGACACTGTGCTGTAGGAGATGCCGTCTTTCGGATATGACATTAAACCGAGGTCCTGACTCACTGTGTTGGACACTATTCGCAAAGAGTAGCGGGTTCTCCGGTGTCCTGGCTAAAATCCCAGATCTGGCCCTCGCAAAAACTTGCCACCTAATCATCCCCTGATTTAATTGGCTAAAAAATGTTCTCTCCCTCCAGTGGAGCTTCTCAGTGGCCAACAATAGAGGATTGTGGTTGTACCGGACAGCTCCAAGGTGTGAATGTGTATGAGTGTGAAGCAGGGCGTTGCTGCAAAAGAGCATCCGTGCTCAGCGAACCTACCCTGGGTAAATAAAGGTTAAATAAATAAAAAAATATTGAGTGGAAATGGGAACCTGAAGTGACAGCCGTGGTCCCCTCCCCTTTCCTCCTGTCCCCTCCCCTTTCACAGGTGAGTGGCAAGGGCTCTCTCTGGTGCGTGGACCCCAAGTACCGGCCCAACCTGCTGCAGGCCCTGAAGAAGCAGCACCTGCCCACTGGCCAGGCCTTCGGCACGCCCCCTTCCTCCCCGCTCAGGTGAGTGCCTCCTCCCCCCCCCCCCTCACCCCTCCCCCTGTCACTCCAAGGGATGCTGAGGTGCTGGGACACTGCTAAAGGCTGCTGTTTGACTGTCCTACAGCAGTCACTGCTGTGCAAGTCCTGCCTTAACCACTGGAGTGCACTAGGGTACACTTTTACTCTCCCCGCTCACCCATGCTTCACAGAGCTCTCTCGCTCTCTGTCCATTTTACATAACACAGCATAACATAATGACAAGAACAGGCCATTCAGACCAACAATGCTTGCCATTTTCTTACCACTGAAGTGTACCTAGTGCTCAGGTTACGCACAAACTAGATTGTATCTAGCACCATATCAATCCTGCCTGGTCTTGAAATCCCCCAGAGTTTCTGCCTCTACTACATGACCTGGCAAGCTATTCCATGCAGTGACTACTCTGTGTTAAAAAAAATACTTCCTAATGTCTGTGTGGAATTAATCTATTGCTAATTTCCATTCATGATTTGTGTCTCTCTCTCTCTGTTATTTTTCCCTTCCCTCAGTTTTCTCCCTCTTTCCCTGAATCTATCTCTTGCCCTCTCTTCTTTTCTCTCCCTCTTTTTCCTCATTCAAATTCAGAGGCTATATTTGTCATGTTTTTGCATCCTAAAAAAATGTGTTTAATCACATCACCGTCAGACTTGGCGGTGACACAGAATACGAATGGTGAAAAAGTAGAACGTGAAGCCGGTCAACATTTGTGGAAGTTTTAACAGAAAGAATATGTAGTTTACTGACATGCACTTTATGCATCTCTCCCTTGCAGTGCCTCCTCACCTCCGCACCACCTCCTCCTGCGTGACCAGTGCTGCTCTGTGAAAGGTAACCTTTCCTCCGTTCGCCTGCTAAAAGACTCTTGAAATGACTGTAGCTGCCTCCGTGCCATCAGGTCATCCAGCACTGTAGGGTTCCTGTCTTCATTACCGATATAATTTTGTCCTTTTCTCTCGATTAGTAAATCCCAGCCATGTTTGCTTATCTGTTTCATCACTGCAATGTCCTCCCGTCAGTCACCGAGAGAGCACGGACAGGCGCACACTCCCCCCGCTATTTGTTCTCACTGTGTGGTTTGCCGGCTGAGCCGCGCAGTCGCTGCGCCAGACGCGTACCTTCCGCTCGCAGTATAAGGAGACAGACTGCGGTCACCCGGTTGAACCGGGTTCTGTTCTGTCGCGTGAGGCAGGGACAGTCCAACCGAGCGAAACCTTCCTCGCCTGAGGGATGCTACGGCCAGTCACGCGCTGCCCCACGGGGCCGTTGGCCGCGGTCTGCGCCGCCGCAGTCAGGAACCGATTCCAGTCTGCTGGGCCCGGCTAAATGACGAAAACCGCCATTTTAACAGGAGGACACCCACAGCGGCTCCATCTTTTAAACAAGGCCCCCTGCCGTACCTCATTTCCCTAGGCTCGTTTGTGGAAACCCCTGTATGAGGGTCCTTTATTTACGTGATGGTTGAGGGGCGGTGTAGGTGCCCGTGCAGTACCTCTCTGACTCGGCTGTTTCGTTACCTTGGTGACCGAAGCCTGGGTGCTGTGTAGGGGAGTGATGAGTGTTCACTCTTTTCTCCCTCCCTTTTTGCGTTCCTTGCACTTGTACATAATTGAGTTTCACACGTACACAGACCTTAACTAACACATGAGCGTACATTCATGTGCTCACACGTATCCTCACACTTGCTCTTGAACACACACACACACACACACACACACACACACACACACACACACAAAGGTGCCTGCCCAAATTTGCACACATTACATTACATTTACGTACACGCTTTTGTACAATAAGTGCATACCGAAGGTCATTGGAGGTCAAGTTCATACCTAAGGTCAACTACAAAACACAGTTCCGTTAAGGTACAATACTCATTTTGTACAGTTATTCATAGCCATGAACACATTTAAGTCCAGTTATCACAGTAGACATTACTCTGACCTAAACTATGCCAAGTCAGACTAGGAGGCATGACAAGCTACAACATCAAACGCACCTGTTCATGCTCACACACGCACGCACGTACACACACATGCACTGGGTCATACCTCGCTATATGATTCATGTTCTGCCCTCTTTTAGAGTCTGACATCGATGCTGCCACTGCCATGATGCTCTTAAACTCTGCCCCCGAGCACCACCCTGAACCATGTAAGACACGGCATCCACCCTTCTCTCCCTCCTCTCTAGTTCCCTCCCTCTGTGTTCCCTGCTTTCACATCTTTGTCCTTCAGCTGTTCTCTTTTCTTTCTCTTCTCAATCTTTCCTTTTTCCATCCTTTCTTCCTTTGCTGTCTGCTCATGGCCTCCTCCCTTTTTAACTCTCATTCTCAATGTTCATCAAAATTTTGATTTTTGTTTCATTGATAAATCATAACACAGTTTTGATTTCAGTGTGTTTCATTGACATATCATAACACAATTTTGATTTCAGTGTGTTTCATTTACATAACAAGCATGTATTTATATTGCCAATGCATTTGCATAGAATTGAAAATACAATATGATATTGCAGCAGTAGTATGTAAGGAAAACCGTAAGTGTAAAAGATAATATAGGAAAATAAAATAACATTCAAACAAGAAGAATTTAAACTTTCTATTTATTAGTTCTCAAACATAGTTAATTTTTTCTCCCTCACTCAAGTTAAATTGAATTTTGAATTGAATTTTGAAATTTTAAGCATGGATTCCAGCATGTGTGTGTGTTTAGGTGTGTGTGTGTGTGTGTGTGTGTGTGTGTGTGCGTGGAATTGGGTCCCCTTGTTATTCAACTGTCTCCCCTCTGTCTGATCTTTGTCATGTCTTACTATTTGGGCCTGTAACTGCTCACACACATTCACTTCAGTCCTCACTGCGTGGTGGTGTCCTCCTCTGTCTCTCCAAGGCCACTCCTTGCTTGTGATGCTGGTTGTCGCATGTTCAAACATCTCAATGTCGAGGATCTTCAGCTCGCTCAGTATTTTTCCACAACTGCATGTTCTGGAGCCCATGTCCGCACTCCTTATTGGTTCTTTAGGCAAAGCCATCCGATCAGCTGCTCATTCCCACCCCCTATTGGATAACTCTGGGGTTATGTTTCAATAAATCGTTCCATAGCGGTGGAGCGTTGTCCTGCTTTGGCTAGCCAGGCCTTCACTGTCCCACTGCTCGTCTTTCCCAGCTGCCAGCTGTCTCTCCAGCTGTCACCATTCTTTCACAGTTGTCAACCAGTCTGTTCCTGGCTGTCACTGAACATTTAGTTTTAGAATCGTTTAGTGGGCTGCCAATCAGAATCATCCATTTAGTTGCTGCCAATCAGAAGTGAGCTTGACGTAAATGTCCATTATGGAACAGACATGCCATCACACCGCAGTTTGTTCAGAAATGATACTTTACATCAAAAAGTTTTTTGTTATTGCTGTATTTATACTTAAGTGTTCATTGTTTTTATGGATACTTATGTGATACCACAGGGTCTTTCATTCACAGTGCATTCCTATCTGTGAGGCTGTGATTTTTCGTCTGTTTTACGAAACAGTATGAACAGCGTGAAAATATAGTCTAACTACTATTGACTTCCATCTGTTACACTGGTCAAAAGTTTGCTCTCATACTAATAAAGCCATGAAACCTGCCTTTGGCAAAAAAAAAACAAAATATTTCCCTTTGGGACCTTTAGATTCTAGTTTTCATTTGTAATTAAATAATTTTCTTAAGAAAACAAAAATTATATTGTATATCATTGGCCAACAAAGACAATTTGTTCATTATCTGTGCTTGACGAATATACATATTTTCCAGGCTCCTTACCACAGTCTCTGTGAGAGTGTCCCTCTTCACCCGGATATGGGCACACCCAATCCACAGACCATGTGCTGAGGTGATAAAGTGAGCAAAGCTGAACTGGGCTGCAGTGATTTGACAGTGGACCTTAGAGATTTGCTAAAAGGAGAATCGAATGAGGGAGATGGTGTAGTGTTAATGGCACAAGCTTCTCTGGTTAGAATATGTATCCCTCTCTTCAACTCCCCAGGTCACGCACGGTGTGTGAAAGTGTAAGATGGCATACTGCTTAAAATGAGCATCATCATTTCTCTTGTCCGGGAATATTTATGACAAGAACTGAAAAGCCTATGCTCTCCCTCCGAACAGCTTGCTTGAGTCAATGGTCCTTCCAATTATACTAATTACACAGGACACAAATCTCAGCTGTGTCTTAATGCACCTATGCTATTTTGTGATTATTAATCATAACCGTAATAGATCATAATTGTGGTTATTTGCCTGAACAACTGTCCTGACCAGGCCTGGTTTGATTTAATGTTGATATTCTGTGTTCTTGAATTTGCATTGACGACGAGCATATTGCATTCCTAAACTGATCCTTTTTGCTCTTCTTTTCTTCCTCTTTGTTTCTCACCTTCCTCTGAGTCCATGTTCTTCTATTTTTTTCTCATTTTCCACTCTGTCTCTGCTCATCCTCTCTTCCAGTCCTCCTGCCTCTCTCTCAAAGACCGGGGAAACATATTGAAAAATGAAGGAGACTAAGCTACTTTGAGCTCATCAAAAACCATGAAGGAATATATCCCTGTGGTGTGTTTGCCACCAAATTACATAATAATTCAGTTCAAAAACGTTGTCAACAGTGCAATTTTGACTGTACATTTACAATAATATTATTATATACAATACAATAATATTGTAAATGTATATTATTATTTCAGCTTTTCATTTGGCCCAGACGGTTTTTGTATGAGATGGAGAATGCTTACGTATCTTAAATGTTTACTGAAGTTTGTGACAACCTACAGCCATTAGGGTGGCCGAAATAGGGAGAATTATGGGTTTGTGGTTTGAAACGAAAAAGACAGAAACAAACAAAACACTTCATGTAACTCCCAAAATAAAAAAAATGGAACAGCTGAAGACTGAACAAAATGGACTGAATGATTGCACAATGCCACCCTTTGGTCAGTGCATTTAGTGTTCATATGTCACATTGCATGCAGCACTATTACCAATACTGATAAACTAATGTCAGATAATTTGACTGTATGGTACTAAAACTACTTCTAATATAACTTATTTTTGAAAGTGCTGTACGACACAAGCTTCTTTCACTGATGTCATGCTTATTCAACATATCTTACAGTTATCACCCTTTTCTTTTCTCTTATTTGTTCGTTCCTTTGGCAGATGGTTCCATCACAAGTGGGCTACACTATTCTAATTAATGTAAAGTAAATGGCGAGTGGTAATATAAATAGTAATGCTCTCTCTCACTCAGATGGTCGGGATGGCCCTATAGATCTCTCCCAGAGGGACCTGGTGGTGGTAAGCAGGGACCCGAAACAGGACCATAACTACAGCAGCGTACCCCAGCAGCACCGGCCGCCCCGCTCCAGGTCCTCGTCCCTGTCCTCCCTGGACGAGGGCTCGGGACGCGCGCCCCGCAAGACGCACCGCGCCGGCAGCGAGGGTTTCCACAGCAACGAGGACTCCGACCCTAGCCCCGACCTCGGCCCCGGCGCCGGGGGGGAGGCGGCAAAGGCGGGGCCCGGCCAGAGAGGCGCCCGGGGCCGCCCGGGCCGGCGCGCGAAGCCGACGCCCCCCGGTCGCGGCCACGCCCATGCCTCGGTGGAGGTCCCGAGGAAGAGGGCGTGGCTGGAGGCCAAGGCCGAGGTGGACGAGGAACTGAAGGAGGCGGCGGGGTCCCTCCTGCACCTGGCCGGGATCCGCACCTGCCTGGAGGCTTCCAAACGCACAGCCAGAAGCAAAAAACTCTCCAGGAAGTGAAGAGATGACCCTTGACCTCTGATCCCTGCATCTTGGCTTCCTTCTCCTCTGTTTTTGTGACTCATCCCATTTTCCACACATCCTTTTCCCTGCACGTGGGGAAAATCCCCTTCATCCAACAGAAATAGCAATATAATCATTGACAAAGGAGAAATTAAGCCATATTGTGACTTTTTTGACTTATAAAATAAAATGAATTCATACATTTTATAAAACACCCCACAGAAATTAGCTACCAACAACACCCGTTGGATCTACAAATGGGTGCAATTTGTGGGATTGTAGAAAAAAGGGTCACCAAAAAATGTTCACACGAAGACTTGCATGCTTCCAGCTCACAAAAGAGAAGATGAGCATGGACATTTCTGATGAATTCCTGGCTAGCCTGTGCCACAGCGTGGTTTCCTTAAAACTTCAAAAAAAGAAAAGAATGAAGATGCCACTGCTTGTTTTGGATTAAAGACTAAGACTTTGTTTCCCTGAATATGATACAAAGAGAAATGCAATAATTGTTGTTTAAAAACAAACCTGTTATTTTATTTTTGTAATGCTGTTTTCGTATTGTGTCTTTTTGAGGGTTTCTCTGTTGGGCAAGGATGCTTGGATACCAGGGGGTGTGTCTGACCACACCTCTGCACCCCTGATTGGTTCAGACTTCTGTCCGTTCTGTGTCAGTTGCCCTGGAGGTTCCGGAATCCTGCCCTGTGGCAGGAGATCTGTGTGTAGGGCCACAACTGGGCTCGCAGAAAGGCCAAAACACAAGGTCCCGCTGATCTTGGTGCTTGGTCACCGCGATGAAAATCCAGTCAGCACCCCGAGACTTCCCTCTTCCTCCTTATCCTCACGTTCCTCTTCTTGCTATCAATGTTATTGTCATGAAATAATTAGGTTCCTTATAGTATTTTTTCCACTTTCTCCAGGCCATGTGTGATCTTCTGGAAAAAAGAAAAAAAAATTACTGCCCTTGGTTGTTTCCATGTGTTCAAATGGGGGGGGGGGGGGCATGGCATTAAGCAATAGGTGTGAGCATTCCAACATGAACGGGAATGGTGGGGGGTTGCCCAATGAAGCACCAATTTAAACATCACCGTTTCTGCTGTCTTTAACACATGAGCTTAGGCAAGCATTGGTGGGCTATCTTGCTTTTTTTTTGCTCAGAGGTGGCACTTTTGGGGAACGGTTTTGCCGGAAGGGTATAAAACATGGAATCTGGGAATGCTGAGTGTGCATGTATGTGTGTGTGCGCGTGTGTGTTTGTGTATTTCAGGGTGTAGTGGGTTAAAGAGGACTGGTTCCGCAGGAGACTCTGAGAGGAATAGTTTACAAACAACAAAACAACAGTTTACCCTGAACTCCATTAGCTGTAGGGCAGTTATACCTGGAGAGTTTCCTCCGACCTACCTTAGCTGTAGGTCAGTTGTACCTGAAGTGTGTCCACTGACCCACGTTAGCTTCAGGTCAGTTATACCTGAAGAGTTTCTTCTCATTCACTTTTCCACTTGTAAACATACTTTTTTCTTTCCCCTCTGCTGGTCCTCTTTTGACCTTACAGTCCTTTGTGGTTCATTTTAATCTTGTTGGCTGTTTAGGATTTTTTTTTTGTTGTTGAAAAACTCATGTTAACAAAAGTGTTACAGTCCTTGTTATTTCTTTGTATTGGGCATGTCCAGTGAGTGATATGCTTTTCATATGTTCACCTGGTGATGGAGGGTGGAGCTATGGCAGGGGCTTTGAGAGGGGTGGGGGTGGGGATGGGGTTGTTGGGGCCATGGAGACAGTCTCAGACAGTCTCAGACAGTCTCATGATATGCGTTTGCAACTCTAGGAGTCTGCTCACCCACCCTGCATTGTCATCAAACTGAGAATTTCCTGTTTTTGGGAGGAAGTGAGACACAATGAGAAACCCTAAACAAAACTGCAAAAGAAAAAAAGCAGCACTGACAGAGAGCTGGAAAAAAAATGTAATTGGTATTCATTGTGAGTGGGGATCATGTGCCAGAAATACAGGAAGTGACAATGAGCTGGTCAGGGTTCCTATGGCAACTGCCTGAATTTTGTTATTGTGGTTTTAGACCCCAGGGATATTGATGCTGAGGACAGGGAGTACATTTCTGTGTTTTTCTTTGACAGGGTGTTTGCATTGAGACTGAAGTTCACATTTAAGTGAACCAGTCCTGATGGTGTCAGGACAACCTGGACACCCCTCTTCCAGTGCATGATGGTTTGATCCTTCACGCAGGGCCTCTTGTGTCATTGGCTATGGGCAGTAATCTATTCCTGGAAATTGGTCTTGTGAATTAACCCGAATAGAGGTCAACATATTTTATGTGGATTTCATTCACGTTTGTGAGTGTGTAAAACACTGCCATCGCAAAGTGTGTGTGTGTTTGTGCTCACAAAACACTGTTGTCACAAAAACAAGTTTTCTTCATTTGTACGAGCTGAAAAAACGCAAATGAAATAGAAAAGGCAACATTCCCAAATGGGCATCACCATACAGACAGGGAGGTAGAGGGGTGGCTCCATTGAGGATTGTGTGCTGCCAGCACCAGTAAACCCTGTACAGCAGTCTCCTGAGGTGGCATGGTGGTCAGAAGAAATCCACAGGTCCTGTTTCAGCATAAGTAATTTTTTTTTACTTTATCGCAGGAGAGCGAGATCCCAAGCCGGTGTACTGCCATCCCCTTTGTGGGTCTACTCCCAGAGCTATCCCACAGTTCCGTGCAGCAGTTGCTCCCACGGAAACCTGTGATCTAGCATCTATTGAATTAACTCATTACCCTAATTCACAATGTGCATGCACTGTGGTTGGTACCACAGAAAGCTCTGTCTGCTCACAATGGAATGTACCAACTCTGTTCAGGGTGGACAATAGGTTTTGGGAAGCGTGTGGGGGAGGTTCTGAGGACAGTGTGTGAAAGTTATTTCCAGAGCCCCCAAGTGTTTGTCCAATCAGGGCAGTCCAGGAAACCTGGGCCATTGATAATATTGACATACGTGGGCTGCCTGGGTGATATATAGTGAAAGGGTTGGTTTATTATTTCATGCCTGTTACTGAACATCGATGAGAGTTTCAAAACAATATTATTATGACAATTTTTTGTTTGTTTATCTAATGTAAAGCTGCCAATCCAGTGAGTGTTCGCATCAGTTGTCTGCCATGTCTGTTAGACAGACACAACCTTTGGTTTTTGTATGCTAACCTGTGTTAATAAAATGTTTATAAAGTTTATTTTCGCCAAAGATATGCAATTGCATTATATATGGTGTTACTGAATAATAATAAAAAAAATCTTTGTTTTATGATACTTGTGAGGAAATTTTATTTGTTTTTGTAGATGATATTGATGGCCATAGTTTTGTGTGTGATGCAGAGTTTGTGTGTATGTATGAATTTTGCTTGTGCATGTACAAGTTTCTTTGTTAATATGCATGTATGCGTGTGTGTGTGTGTGTGTGTGTGTCTTGCAGGAATTTCATGTCATCTATCTTCTTCTGTGTCTTATACCCTCAATGTGTGATTGTGCTTGCATAAATGTATGTGTACACAGGAGGAGACTGCATCTATCTACTGTAAGTAAATTGTCACATGACTGTGGTCTTTTGAGGTTTCTATACACTCTCCAAAACTGAAATGTCTGTCCACCTGGAGTCGCCCTGAGGCTGTATTGGTGAGAAACAGTGCCATCTTCTGTCTGTCTCAAGACAGTGCATTTCACAGATGGGTGGGAACGCTTGCATTGATGAGAGACCCTGACAGTGGGTGGAACTTTCCTGGGCTTTAAATCACTAACTTGTAGACCCCTTTTATGGAATTACAAAAGGGGTCCCTCAAGGTTCCATTCTGGGTTCAGTATTTAATGGTTGTATCACCAACCATTCTTGAGCCTGAAATAATTCCAGGTGTAATATCCATTGATGTGGATGATGCAAGTCTTTACTTTGCTGAACCCCTAACCCCTGCCCTAGCCTTCCAAGGGCTCCAGTATGTTTTTTTTTAAACTATTCAGCCTGCTCTCCCTGAACTTCATCTAGTCCCCAGTGCAGGCAAAACTAAACTCCTGATGCCTCTCCTATTTCTGATAACTTTGAAGTTAACTAGTTTAGTTCTAACTGCATAGAACGTTTCTTATTAGGGTTTCCTGGGGATCTGGCTGGAGGAAAAGCTTAGTTTTACAATTCATATTGGAAAAACTACAAAAAAGTTGAGAATTAAGCTAAGCCTTTTGTGTTAGAAGAAAAAACAAAAACATTGGCATTCATTTTGAGACCAAGTGAAGACTTGTGGCAACTACATTTTCATCTATTCTGCTATGACACACTTTGCATGCACATGTTCTTCACTGCTTTACACACCCTTGATGGATGCATATTTAAAAAGTGCACTACATTCCATTACATGTACTTTATCATTAAACCACTGTCCTTTAAATGAATGGTCTGGACTAACACACTAAACTGAACTATCTACTGATATACTAAGGCTGTATTTGGACTGGTTATTTTTACTGCAGTTATCTGTTCAATGGGAGTTACTGTAAGTATGACCTTTGCTCCGATTATACGTTTCATAATGCTTTTTAAAGTTCCTCAGCCCATCTTTTGTTTACACAGAGACGTGTGCACACACAAACTCACATGCGCAAACACATTCGTCTGTCAATATGATGGTGATGACAAGACGTTTTCTTTTACGTTTCCTTATTGACATAGTGAAGGTGTGATACGTCTGTAAATGGCTGATGAGGTCAATCAAGGCACACTGGATGGGATGTAGAGGTGGAGGAATCCTCCAGTGGAGGAAATTGGTCCAGCATTATTGCCTTTTCATCATGGCATTCTGGATTCCGTTTGACTATGAGGTGACTGCTCCCTCCTTGTTCAGGTTGTACCAGGGGGTGTGATTCTGTACAAGTCAGTGGTGTATTGGCGCATACACTCACCGGTCACTTAGGGGCGACATAGCTCAGGATGTAAGACCGATTGTCTGGCAGTCGGAGGGTTGCCGGTTCAAACCCCGCCCTGGGCATGTCGAAGTGGGACATGGTCAAGACTATCTGCTGAAGTTCAAACCAAGCATCAGAATGGGGAAGAAAGGTGATTTGAGTGACTTTGAACATGGCATGGTTGTTGGTGCCAGACGGGCTGGTTTGAGTATTTCAGAAACTGCTGATCTACTGGGATTTTCACGCACAACCATGTCTAGGGTTTACAGAGAATGGTTCGGAAAAGAGAAAATATCCAGTGAGCGGCAGTTCTCTGGGCGAAAATGCCTTGTTGATGCCAGAGGTCATTGGAGAATGGCCAGACTGGCTCGAGCTGATAGAAAGGCAACAGTAACTCAAATAACCATTCCTTACAACCGAGGTATGCAGAAGAGCATCTCTGAACGCAAACCACGTCAAACCTTGAAGCAGATGGGCTACAGCAGCAGAAGACCACACCGGGTGCCACGCCTGTCACCTACTGAAGTGGCCGCTGAGTGTATATGCATACATATAGAACATATATGCTTCCTAGAAAATGCCTGAGCAATAAAAAAATGTACCATTAAGAGTTTTGTAACTGTAGTTGCGAATAAGGTTTAGCTATGAACCAATCTGTTGGTACTGAAATTGCTTGAGTGAGCCAATGTTGGAAGTGAGGTGTATGATAACAACCCACCCTGGGTCATGAAGTTTGCCCTAACTGCACAGCTGAGCCTAGGTCAGGCCTGGCTGTGTGTGAACAGTGAGAACTTTTCATTTGCTTCAACATTTATAATGGTTGTGTGTGTGTGCGTGTGTGTTCTGTCTACTCTGTGTGTCCATCTCTATCATTTTTGCTAGGCAACCACAAAAAGCTACACTCTACAAATCAAATATGCCTTACTTGGTGAAATAGGTTTTTATTGATTTTCACATTTTTACACATTGGACAACACCTCTCACCCCTGCCCACCCCAGAGAGAATCTGTTCCCCCACATCAATCCAGTCCACCCCTCATATCTGACAGCAGCTGCAAAACACTCCCCTCTACCCTACCCCAATACAAGTGATTAAAAAACAAGCACACACAAAAAAGAAAGAAAGAAAGAAAGAAGGGGTCACACAGTTCAGTAATGAAAAACATTCAGACAAATTTGTTGCAATATATTTTAAAAAATAATTTAAAAGAACACTTTCTGTCTTTCTATGTCACAGATCCCATTTGTTTCACTGCAGAAAGGCCAGACGAGTTCAAAGAATCATTTATCTGAGTTATTTGTCTATATTATAGCTTCGCCAGCAGGGCGCACTGTTGGACCATTTCAGCAAAAGCTGAAATTTCCCCTGTACAGTCCATTACTCAGTGTGTCAACTGACAACTCAATTAAGGGGTACCACAGTGATTCCAATCTATTTTAACCACAGGAGCTCTAAACACTAACATTTAGAAGCTTCTCTTGGCAACTACTACACACATCACTGTGAAGTACCATGGGTAATATTATTGAGGGCCTCTATGGTAACTCATAATACAGTTTCACCACAGAGATTTTTTGATGAAATAATTACAGAAAGAAGATTTGGACCCATATAAGCTTAGCAATGATCCTTACTTAAGAGAGACAAACACAGAGGGCCAATTGCAGCATGCTTAGCTGGAGATGAAACCTCAGGTTTTAACCCCTAAACCACAGATCTGTGAAATACGGATTAGCTGGTCCAGTTGTAATGCTGTTCTGTGGCCTAGGGGTTACAATGTGCAGTCTAAACTACAGCTAAGCACACTGCAATTGAGCCATGGTGCTTTTTTTTCATCTTTTCATCTTCATCAACAATATTGTTGTGAAATATTGTTCATAAAACCTTTGTAGGAACATTTTTACAATATTATTGTTTTTTATCATCTTCATGCTACAACTTGCCAGCTCCCTACTGTACATTGTAAATACGTTCACTCAACTCACTTTTTTTTCCTGCAGGAAAACATTTTAAAGGTATATATGTGGTCCAAAACAACCAGAACACGGTTTCATAACTTTTCAAAACTTTACATAAGAAATACAGATTACACGCCATATACAAGCTTGAATATAACCTCTTGATATTTCAACCTTCAATTTTTTATAACAACTAAACTTGTGATTGATGCTGCAGTGAATGAGACAGGATTGTGAATGCATTCTGTTTGCTAACCAATGCAGGTGTTTACAGGTGAGCCTTTCCTTCCCAATATAACCAAACAATCAAGGCCCCTTTATCTGGAAGAAATGACAGCAAAATGATTAAGGAGTCAAATCCTTCACATGTCACTGCTACTATTCCCAGTTTACTCCCTTAAAAAATAACAGTAAAAATATGTTTAAATAGTCAGACTTTGTTTCATACCGGCATGGGTAGTTTCTTATCAACAACATCCACACATAAACTTAATGTTCATTTTGTGTCAAATATATAAATAAATAGATAGATGGATAGAGAGCATGGAAATGTCCAGAAACAATTTCGCCATTTTTTCAACATTTTCAACATTTAGAATGACAAATTATGCCCCTTGAATGACCACCTTCATGTCAAAACCCACCCAAGGAGAACAGCTGCTGAAGCACTGAATACTCTTCCAAATGCGGTTTGCCATCAGTGCGAGTGACGGCTTTATAGCCCACAGTTCACAAGGTACTACAGCAGCGAATGAGTGCTGATTGGTGGAGACATGTATCTGTTAACCTGTGGACACCTGATTACTGAGGTTTTTTCCACAGTAACTTGAGGAATACTATACTGGAATTCTTAATACCTACCTCACCTCGATTGTGTGATGGTTGCTGGCCACTGTTGACCAATGACATAGCTGAGGTTATTGGGCCTATTCTGTCCCTGTGGCATGCTCCTTCACCGAATGAGCCTCAGGGGAGGCCAGCCATCTTGAATGTCCATCTGTGCTCTGCTATGTGAATGGGCAAGAGGTTACAGCAGTGATGAAAGGGTGGTGGCCTTGCCTTATGAGATAAATGATGAGAACAATGATGCAGAATAAGGGCTGGAGGATGTTTCCTCTATCACACTCTGGCATGCCAACCCCGCCCCCCCAACCCCCAACCCCCAACCTTTAATGCAATGTGACGTGGCCTCGAACCCCCGGCCTCGATGTGGGGGAGCTTATCTCCGTCTCCAAACTGGTGGAGCCCACCGGTGTCCATATCCGCCGTGGCCTGCTAGGCCTGCTGGGGCTGTGGGCTGAGCCAGGCCAGCTGTTTACTCTTATCACCCTCACCTCCATCCCTCTCTTTCTTAGTCCTCTCTCCCTCGCATCACACAGGGCAGTCCTTTTCAGCACCCGCACTCATATCATGCACACCACAGCAGCACAGACGTGTGGGCGTTGCAGGTGGATGTTTTTTTCTGGTCTAAACCACATGTTGTTCTCTGGGGACTTTATGAAATTGGGTCTATACAGCCTGCCTGCCGCTACATTGTTTTCAGGGTGGGCTGAGCATAGCACCATATTCAGGGTCAATTTCAGCATGCTATCTGAGCTGTGAGCTCACTGAAGCAGAACGTGTTCAGGTTTAGTTCCTCTCAATCGTTTAGTGACAGCACCTCCTCCTGGGAACAAAGCTCTCCATCCATAGCAGCACAATACCACCTTCAGAATGGAGTATACTGTACTATCGCGCACACACACCTACACCCACAGGCACTCATACACATACAACAACAACAATAATAATAATAATCATAATCATAATAATATTAATCATTGTTCTTGTCATTAGTATACCATGACATAAACAATGCAGTTAGAAAGTATTTTTGCATTTTTTCTCTCCTATACACAAATAATGAACTTCTGTACAGAAAATGAACTAAAAGATTACACACAAGATATAAAAAGATTGTATTAAAACCATGCAAAAAACTGAATTAGATTAGCAAGACGTTGGTAGATGTGCTTAATGTACAAACAATGTTAACCATAACAATAACAATTCCTGAATTTGCCACAATACAATTATTCACGCTTGCTTTTGTTTGAACTGAGAAAAGAGGGGAATACATGTTTTTAAATGAGTCTGTCAGGCCTCTAGCGATCCCAAACAGCTAGTCCAGAGAGTGTTCACGTGGCTCTGTTTCTTGTATTGCATGCTGGGATTTTATTGGCTTCACACCAGCATCATTAGAAGAGTCATTTGGGAGTGTGGGCTCTTGACACCACATCTGTGTGACAAGCTAATTTGTCTCAGAGTCTCCAGCGATCTCAAATGTTTATTTATGTCACCACATCCTAAGCTTGTTTTTATTTGTGTGCAGTTAATGTATAATAATTGCATTGTCTTAACTTAAGTGTGTGGTGCTTTTACTGCCAGCGTGTCAGAACATGTGGCATGTTTAGTGAAATTATACATCAAATTTAATGAAGTGCATAAGTATAATGCAGAGATATTGTAATGTCTTGGATTTGTTTTCTGTAGAAAAGAATGGCAGAATAGCTTGAGGTGTTCGCAGTGAGAAACTGAATTGTTAATGTTTCAAACAACCGAATAACAATGGTTTGCTTGCAGTTAAGCAATGGAACTTCAGCCCTTTGGCATCAGCTATGGGGGTTTATGCTGAGTGCAGCGATGGTTGGAAAATAATCCCAGTTGTGCTAGTAGCTACTGTCTGTGGGTAAGGTTTCTGAGAAGCGAGTATATCTGGTCTAGAAGTTGTCCAGGAAGATAAGGCTTTGGTCAGCAGATTATTCCTTGACTGAGTGCACAATTGATACTCCTTTGATTCATCAGGGGCCTGGAATCTGTCAAAACTAGCTGCTCCAGTTGTGCCGTCCACTGGTCCTGTGACCATCCAGATCAGATGGTGAAGCTCAGATGGAAAAGCACTTGCCTGAACTGAGATTTGAACCCGTGCCACTCACTTGCTGAAAGGCTCGAAAGACGAACGTGTTACCATTAGCTAAAGGCGAAATCGCCCCAAGCTGCCGGTAACGTCATTAATCTGAACTTGTGGCTTGTGTCGCCAGAGCATGTTGTCACAGTAACCTGCTACAAGGCCTTAGCTTTACTGCACCACACTGTACTTGCTGGCTAACTAGCTAAGCCACACCACTACACTGGTGGTAGATGTCTTTAAGAATGGCTAATGCTACAGGGTGGGCCGTACACTTTGACTGGAAATTCTAAACTGGAGATCATAAAGTAATATTTGGGTTTCACGGTCAGTATTAGTGTTGTGTCTTTCATAATATTAAAACAGGGATACTCTAGTCTCATGACTATTTATAAATATCCAAATGAATTATATGATAATGTGAGCACTGTGTTAATTTTCTTTCTATCTGGTCAACATATTTTTCATGTTCTGTTGTGTTAGAAATGTTGCTTGTTGAGACAAACAGAAAATGAAGTGTGTTCCTCTTATCTGTGCACTTGAAATAATTGTCTGAGTAATTGCCTGAACCTATAAAGGAAATTGAAGCTCTCTGTCACACCTGTCAACGACTACATATATTTAAATAAAACAGTGTCGATGAGATGGTTTTCACCAGTGTTCACAGAAGTGTTTAAAAGAGCATTCATGTGAGTATTCAGTGTTTACATGAGTATTTTTGAGAATGTTTATATTCATGTTCATGAGAGTGTTTACAGAAGTAGATACATTTGAGATTATGAGAGTACTTTCACAAGGGTTCATGAGTGTTTTATTTAATGCTTGTGATAGTGTTACATTGGTGTTTATGAGAGTACTTTCATTTGCCCTTGTGATTATGTTACATTTGTGTTTATAAAAGGGCTTTCGTCTGTGTTTATGATTGTGTTACATTAGTGTTTAAGGTAGTGTTACCACAGTGTTTGTGATTGTGTTACATTTGTTTTTAAGGTAGTGTTACCACAGTGTTTGTGATCGTGTTACATTAGTGTTTTAGGTAGTGTTACCACAGTGTTTGTAATCATGTTACATTAGTGTTTAAGGTAGTGTTACCACAGTCTTTGTGATTGTGTTACATTAGTGTTTTAGGTATTGTTACCACAGTGTTTGTAATCATGTTACATTAGTGGTTAAGGTAGTGTTACCACAGTGTTTGTGATCGTGTTACATTAGTGCTTAAGGAAGTGTTACCACAGTGTTTGTGATTGTGTTACATTAGTGCTTAAGGTAGGGGTTTCAATAGTGTTTATGGCAGTGTTACATCAGTGTTTATGAGATTGTTTACATTACTGTTTACACAGGTTCCCCTTTATTCTCACCTCTTCTTTCCTCTCTTATACAAACAGATCATTGTGACTTTGCTGTGGTTCCTCTTTGTCTCTCTCTCACGCGTGTATTGTCTCACAAACACTGTTTCTCTCTCTCTCTTTCTCATACACACACACATACAGGCATGCGAGCATGCACACGCACACATGCACACACACACACATTTTTTCTTTTGTATACAATCATTGCTTGATATCTGGCTTTGTTTTATAGATCAAATGATCCCCCCCCCCCAACCCCTCAAACCTGCTGCATCTCACAATGCAGTACATCTGAACCAGAGATCCTTCACAAACAGGCTGTCAGTGTGAGTGATGGTTCTGGACTTTTGTTTGTTCCTGTTTTTAAACATTTCTGACAGTCCGGCAGTGACCCTGAACCCAGCATGGACTCGAGAGAAAGATACAGAGAGGCCAAGAGTTTGGAGCGATGTCAGTAACTATCAGTCCATCGTTCAGGAATGCACACGTCCTTGGACTTCCCACAATGCACTACTTCTGCACGGTGTCAGCCCACGACCAGCTGACCCCTGCATACCAATGGAGGGGCTAAAAATAAAAAAGGAAAAATCATATCTCAGTGACACTCAAAAGTCCCCATTAGCTGTGGGATGTGACATGAGGCATCATTTAATGCTGCTTAAATTAGGGAGGCTATGGTTATGGCTAAGACGATTGAAGCATATGGTCGCAAAGCAATTCAGCAGAATGACTTTCAAGAACTCACCCAATCCAAATTGATACATGCGGCGTGGGCAGCAGCTGCAATTTCTTGCTTGCACTTACACAAATCCAGACTGCCCACATTCAGTCAGACAGCATCTGTTCGTCATTTTGGAGCGGTCAACCAAACAGTTGTTCTCAAGTGTTTAAATACCAAAACTGGTGGTCTGGACAGCGATCAAAAGTTGAAGGCTCATGCCCTAGCAATTTCAAAATTTCTGCAAAGTCTCAAGCACATTTTGATTTTATAAAGCCAAATGCAATATTAGTGCTATTTTGCAACACTTCACAAATATCACCTGCACTCAATTACTGCAGTGGTGCAAGCTAAACTCTGTCAGAGTGTTAACATGAATAACAACCGTAAGCGCCAGCTCTGTGGGTGCTCTAGAGCTAGAGCACCTCCAATATTTCAGAGTTCAACATTTAAAAGTGAGCTACCATTAACCTTACCGTAGAGATGTCGCTTTTGAGAATGAGTGGTCATATATTGTCTTGGACAATCAGTTTATGATATACGCATCTGTGATGCCTGGGTACCTTCCAAAATAGCTGTGCGTAATACCACACGTGTTGTTTACGGCGTTGTCACCCTTTTTAGTACAGTCTGGCTTGATTGACAATTCATTTATTCAGTAGGTGAGAGTATAAGCTTTCTAACGATGTGTAACATGTCTAATTTTGCTTTTGAAATAGCATTTCTTTTAGGTTAGCGTAACCGAAATTCTTCTTATCATCGCATTCACTTACACCTTCACTCTGTGGTAGCAGTAAAAGATGCTGCACCTAACGAAACGTGGTCAACATTTTTTTGTAATTTCGTGGAAAATACTATTATTATTGAGGACTTCTGGGCATAGCTAAGCCATATGTTTGTTGATAGACCTAGCTTACATCGTTTTCTGGAGCAAAACAGAAGAGAATACTTGTATCATTGATACAGTATCAATACAGTATCATTGATTTACTGTCTCTGTCTCCATCTACTGAACATAGATAAGATTTCATCATTGCTATGTAAGTAGACTATTACTGCTCAAAATACTTCGGTTATGTACGTTATTTTTGAAATTGAGTGTCTTTAAATAGGTTAGTGGTATTATATAATGTGGATATTTCACACTGTAATGTAAGCGTTAGTTAGTAGTGTAATAGTTTTCATGAAGCATGCAACAGTGATGACGTGAGAGCTGGAACATTTCCAAAACGTGGTGGACGGTTGATATTTTTTTTTATGTCGTCCCATCCCCATACAAGAAAACATACGGAGAGTACGGAGTTTCAGTGTTGTCTTTGTATGTTCCTAAATTTTTGCCATTTTAAGACATTACCATAGCATTTAATAGAACGTTTGTTTACGCTAAATGGGAAGTTCTGCACATATTCCATGCAAGGCATCATGGGACTTATTGTGGATAAGTCATTCTAAAAAGGAACAACAAAAATGGATAAATTTGTTTTCAGAATACCAAAACCACCACCTGTTCAACCTCCTGCTAACCTAACTACCGACGATGAACACCGCACGGAAGATTGACTTGCTAACATTAGGATCTGTAAACAAATTCATTTTGAGGAGTACTGTGCGGAGAAACACGTTTGAGATGTCAAAGTAACTCGGCAAGCAATCCCCTTTTATTGTGCCTAATACTAAGGTCGGTCGCAATGTTAGCTTATGTTTTTTTTGTGTCTGACTACTACAGGGACACTGTGCAGGG
The DNA here is from genome assembly GCF_013347855.1 of Anguilla anguilla. NCBI lineage: Eukaryota > Metazoa > Chordata > Actinopteri > Anguilliformes > Anguillidae > Anguilla > Anguilla anguilla. The sequence goes on from NC_049202.1 coordinate 20,480,470, forward strand.
TCAATTGTGGTGTGTGTTTTTACATCGGAATACGGAACATACAATTTTTATTTAAATTACATTTTAAAGGACATTTTGTGCAATAATTGCAACAAAAAAATAATAATACTAATTTGTGATTTGTTGTGATTGATAAAATAAAGGCAGGCAGGCTACATTTTCTTTAAAACGAGCACCAATCATTTTTAAAAGTTGGTGCCTACGATAACAACTGATGGGTTTTGCTGGACAAAAATATAACAGAGTGGAATAGAGAATGAGATGAAAGAGAAAAGAAAAAGCAAGATCATGAGCCAGAGCGAGATGGACATTTTGGATGAAATTTAGCAGAAAATTGCTTATCGACCATGGGTTGAGCATGGGTGAGGCTATGCAGTGGGTGCATCCTAATTTGAGCCTGTGTCCCTGGCCAGCACAGAGGAAGCATAAGAAAGTGTGCAGGGGAGCCTGACCGTCTACATTGTAATCTGGGCTTCCATCACGCTGCGCTGATCCTCAGTTAGCTGATGATTTGTGTTTTATGACTCTCCTTCAGACAATGGAGGGGGTGCAGACGCACACCAGGCCTTTGCCCTTTGTGCCAGGTGTCCCTGTCTCCCTTAGCCACGGAGGGCCTCTTTTACAAAACTAATGCAACACCGGCCTTACAGGAATAAGAGGCCAGGCACATGGATAGTTTGGTATAAACTGAGTACAGTAAATAACGTACAATTTATTGTCTTTTTTCAAAGGTCACATACATTGGCATTTTGTTTGCTATGTCTGAGCAAAATAAATTTGGACACAATAGTTACTTGATATATTTCATCCATGCTTATTATTTTTGTACTGAATGTATAACATTTTTTAATAAAGCCGCATTATAAAGTTGAGAACAACTGAGCATTTTCATGTGTTTTTTTTAATCACACGAGGGGAACAGTAAGAACTATTCATATACAGTAGTACCATGGGTATTATTTTGATGCAAATATTTGGTTTTGAGAAATGCTAACATGGTACTGGATGAATCTTTCACTGTGTAAGAGGTAATTGGGTGTCTTTTGTTTTCAGAATTTCTGAGAACGTTAGATATTTCAAGAAACGTGTATGAATGATTGAGAAAAACAGTAAATGAGTTTTGGTTTACAGTGGCGGTACAAGCCTTCCACCAGCAGATGGCAAACATAACCTGGTAATTCTTGAGCATCTCTTGGGATAGAACTACTCCATTGCACAGACACCTGGTCTTTGTTGAGTTATTTATTCTAACCCGAACTGAACAAGAATGGGAAAAAAGTGGGACAGGAGATGTTATTTATAGCTCATCATCTCAACAATGTTGTTGTTTAATAATGTTATTGACAATATTGTTGGCAAATATCTTATTTGTACATCTGTGTCATTATAATCACAAATTTGACATGGTAGCAACTGTCTAAAGCATCTATCTATCTATCTATCTATGGTACAAAACATACATCTATCTATGGTAGTGCTATGAGTTCATTTAAGAACTGTTCTAAAAGCACTTCGGCATCATGTAGCTCTGATTTCGTAATGGATCATTTGAAATTAGCATTATAATGTCACCACAACAGCTTTGCCAATATTAGCCTCACTGCATCCTCGTTAAGAAGACTTTGCTCCTCTGTTTTGCACTGAACTGCAATTTCTCCTTTTTTCAGTTATATTTTAATATTTTTACTGAAGCTGTAAATCTGTGAATGTTGCGCATTTTGTGGGCATTTGCAAAAAAAAAAAATACAATAAAAAATACATGTGCTGCAACATATTTGATGCCTTTTTGATATATTATTTATAATAATAATAATAATAATAATAACAATAATAATAATAATAATAATAATAATAATAATAATAATAATTATTATTATTATTATTATAGTAGTAGTTGTTGTTCTTGTTGTTATTGCATACAGACTGAAATTCAGACTGCTCTTATTAAAGAACAACAAAAGAGTTGCACAAGAATTAGTTTCCAAAGACAGGAACTACATATATGGCTACATAGTAAGCATGAAAAAATAAATATTTTTCTTCATAATATTAGCAACAATGTGAATCAAATGCATTGAATGCCCCTAATATGTAACAATATAATTTTGCTCCCTCCAAATAGCCATCTTGGCATAACACAGAAAGTTATCTTGTCTAGCCTAGCCTTCAGCTGAACAACATAAATGCAAGGTGATTTTATGACATCAAGCTTCTACTTCAATACTTTTCGTGCACGCTAATGTGTGTAAATGCATCAATTGGAAAGTTACGATGGTAGTTTGCAGGGCTGATTTCTTCTACTAAGGGACATTATTGCCATTTTCTTGACAGCTAAGGGCAAGGTGAACTCATGGGGAGTGTCACAGCTAGAGAGCATCAAAGCCACAAGATGAGAAATGTTTTTTCTTCTAGCTACATGCACTCTAGGCACAGCCTTCCTCCTCAGCCCTTGCATCAAAACACCAATGGCTCCCCTAGCTGTGATGCCCTGACCTGCTAATGCTCTTTGGGGTTCTTAGCACTGTCGGTTCAAAACCAGTCAGATTTCAACATTGTCAAACAGGACCTTGTACTTTATCCCAGGGCATCAATGACTATAGCCAAACATGGATGTCATCAAGATAGACAGGCAATGAACTCTTTTGCCTCACCCAATTAAAGCACAGCTGACCGTAATGACTAACCAAGGCAGTTATCGTCTGTCCTCCAGAACTCACAGCATGTGACCAGGTGAGTGCCACACTCAGTGAATTTTAGGAAGTCTTTATGTGTGGGCACAAAAGGACAACACATTTCATTGTGAACATCATACCTCTTTGAAGTCACACGAAGAACCATTTCCACAGAAGCAAAACATTCTCACCGAATTTCTGACTGTTGCCACACGACATCCTGTAGTGCCCTTGGTACATCACGTGAGAACACGGTGTCTTGGCCATGGAAATGAATAACTGTTTCAAAGACAATACTCTGTCATTCCCCTGCAGTACAGAGTCTCATCCTGTTATGTCACGGCTGGCAGGAATGGCAAAATCAGGAAGTAACCATGGCCGAGCTCAGAAAAACCTCAAAGCCAACCTTGTGTCAATGTACGTCAGGCGTTTTCACCTTTTAAACATTGTACGATAACTTAAATAACATGGGATCCAGAAAGATATTACAAGGGTAGAAAAAATGTATTTTATTTCAAATTGCTGTTATTAGAGAAATTGTGAGAACAATTCATCCCTCAGCTTTTAGGACTCATGTGTGTAACATTTGGCCCTGGATTATTGATTAGACACACCGATTGGGTATGGCCAGGCAAATTTGGACATTGGGTTATATTTTGGGTGGCCCTATGTTGAAAATGTATTGTCTTTTTCTGCCCAGCCATGAGTGGCAGTAACAGCCTCCACCCATTATCACACCACTGCATTGGTGTAGTATCGTGCCTCTGTGTTGGTGACCTCAATAATGACCTCACCTCCCTCTAACCAATCGCAATCTACCCCAAGTCACAAAATGTTTGATTGACATTCAATCAAAAAGGAACAGTCAGACACATAATGGCTTTTGGTGACAGCCACATGTAGTAGTTGTACAGTTATTGTTTCGCTCTGATGCAGCCCTCCTGGCAAGTTCCCTATTACACACACACCCCCCTCCCCACCCTAACCATAACCTCCAAAAAAGGCATTGTGTCCAGATTCCTTTGTGGGGTCATTTTGACCTTGAAAGTACTGGACGTGCTAAACGAGAGAATATCAGCGATAAGAGGTGGAGAAATGTTTCTGTGCTATAATGGATGCATCTCACTCATATGACGTAACTATTCTATACTTTGGCTTTGAAATGGAGACCTCTGTTCTTTAGTACAGTAATTTTACACAGTGATATGATGGACACAGCTTGCTCATGCACAGTCATTCAACATGCTGTAATAATGAATGCTGCTCTCTCTAATAACATTGTCATTTTTCACTCTAGAGTATAATAAAAACAGGTTGCTTGCATCTGTTTACACTGCTGTTCTATGGTGGAGACCAGTGGAGGATGGTGGGTTGCCTGGGTGGGGGTTGCCTAGGATGGTGCTTTTCTGGAACTCGTCCGACAGTTGCCTGTGAGATGTCATAAAACCTTTCCAAGAATGCACCTTGCTTGGAGAAATCCTTTAAGAGCATTGACTTGAACACATACATGAACTCCCACTGAATTATGCTGATGGGGAGAATAGGTAACAACAACAACAACAACAACAACAACCACAACAACAATAATAATTTTAATTATAATAGCATCAAAGAGAAACACAGACAGCTTGGGATTAAGCATAAACTTACAACTTCTATCACTGTCCCATTACTGAATCAAGTGTACAAATATTAACACATGTAATAAAGAAAAAAAGAAGGAAAAAAACAACACCCACGTAAGACGAACAATAAGGATACATACTAACACTTTTTCAGAAAATATATAGGCCAAAAGTATTAGGCCACCTGTAGTTAAAAGGAGAAAAAAAAACTTCAGGTAGCGAAGAATTCAGTTAAAATATGCAGATGTATCTAATAACAAACCAAAGAACTTATTTTTCCAGTTTCTACCTACAATAACACAAAAAGATGACTTAAAAAAATCTTAGACACGCCTTTCCTCAAAATAGCCTCTTTTGGCTTTAATTACAAACACATTCATTATTGGAAGTCTATCCATTTCATTTTGCAAAGTGGGTGGTGGGAGGGAGATGGAGGGGTTATTACATTGAGTGAAATTATCTATCAGAAGGGTCCAGCTGATTGGCAGTAATGTTAATGGGAGCAGCCCGGAAAGATCAAGAGGCAGAAAACAAATATCTTTGTGAGGTCTAGTGAACTGTCGGACAAGCAATTAATTAAGGATATGTTTATTTTCTGAATCCAGCGGTTCCAACAGTTAATGCCCTTGTTAAACTGCTCAGCACTCTGAATACTGAACCAAGCAATATTGCATGCTAGAACCCCTCACTTAACCTACATGTAAAATATATTTTATTAGATTTAATTTAACAATTATGTTAAAATTAGAATTATCAATTAAATTGCCAAATTCTTTGATAGGTCAGTCTGCAGAAAACTGGTGGAATCAACCATCAAGTCAAAACAAGCTTTACATCAGGTTTTCAGATTAAATAATTGAATTCAATAAGAAGCAGTCAATTATATTAATGAATTGAAAACATACATTCTTTATTGAATGCAGGCACACTACTTCTAAATTACACAACAGAAGACATACAGCAAAATATTAAACAACTAATCTAGAAATACCAGAAAATAGAGAGAGAGAGACGGATAAGAGAGAGAGAAACGGATCGGCCAGACCTTGCCAAAGTATCACTCACTTCCAGTATAAGCGCCACAAGGAAACCAGCTAAAAACACACGACCTAGGAACCACCACCAAAATAAAAAGAGGAAAACTCTTCTTCTTCCAGGCTCCGAAACCAAACGCAACACACAAATTTTTTCCTGTGGCAATCTTAAATACTCTACCCAGCATGGCTTGATGTTTGCCCTGATTGGGTGATGCCGGGTTAAGGTTTAGGAGAGAAGGGAAGGGGGGTCAGACTAATTTATGACAAGGACTGGCCTACCTAAATATTGCATTCAAACTAAAAGTAATGGGAAATGTTAGGCATGTAGGGTCTCCAACCCCCGATATGGTGTCCTGTGTCATATGGTTTGTCTTTTCGGAGGAGGTGAAACCCATAGATTGTCAGCCTAGATTAGGGTATCAGTGGAATTTAAAATTGCCCCAATCACATTTGCTTTGATGCTTGTGAAGGGGAGGCAACTAGGTAGAAACCACTTCTCTCTACAGTGAAATGGCAACTACAATCTGCTGGTCTAAAATAATGTGTATCTGCGGAAAAAAAAACCCTTGCTATGTATTGTTAACAAGAAGAAAAGACTTCAGTGGGCCAGGCACCATAAACACTGGATCAAAAAGATTTGCAAAAGGCAGATAGACATCCTTTCAGACCTGCAAATCATAGTTGCCGTTTCACTATAGTCAGGGGAACTGGTTTCTCTCTAGCTGCATTGAATTTTTCCTGGAATTGTGGTAAAATTTTACAACGGTTTCTTTTGCTAGACATCACAAGATATGTGTCTACTGCCTCTTAATCTTCCTGGTCTTCTCCTGTTAACATCACTGCCCATCAGTTGGACCCTTCTGAGAGTATACTGACCATTGCACCTGGAAATCTTAAGCTTCTTTGCAATTTCTCAGGGGGAATAACCTTGCCACAATATGTTTATTTGGCACTGCACATCCAAGCCTAATGCCTTTTTCTTCTCCGGGAAAGTGGTCACACCATCTTACTTTCTTTTGTCCTTGTTTTAGCTTGTTGTTTTAGTTTATTGTTTTTGCCTGGAACCTGTGAGGGGGAAGGGTCAAGGTGTCGAAGAAGAAATTACCAAATTTCAACAAAACATATTTAACGACTGAATTAACTATAAAGTTCTTAAATCTACACAAAATCTACGCAATAAAACATCCACACAACAGATAAAGAATAATGTGCCCCAACATAGTATAAGCATTTTAAGGATCCCTGATGTAGACTTACGGTATGTAGAAAAAGTTCATTATCTGGACAGGTGAAGGCTGTGTCACTTGTTCTGCCTTTAAACTCAAGAGTGCTGCGAAAATATTGTCATTTCACGTAAAGATGAACAGCATCAGATAAACTGGGGGGTTGGTGGGGGGAGTGGGGGGGTCACATGGGCTAGACATGGGGAGTGAGGCAGCAGTAGGTAAAATAGCACAGCAGCATTTCTCCTTTTCCTTCAGACATGGCTGGAAAACTGCTTCACAAGAGTTACCATGGAGACAGAAAACCTGGCTTGTTATGATACCATCTGCTGCACTTGTGTCTTGTTTTTTCACCACACCACCAACCCCCTCCAAAAGCAGAGAATTGCTAAATCTTCAATTAAGAAACAGGTGAGAATTCCCGAGGTCAGATGTCAGGGGTCAGAGTTCACGCTCATGCTTCCCTGAGGCAAGTCTCTTTAGTTCCAGCAATCTCCACTGACATGCTGTGTACATATGCCATATTCTAGAGTGAAAATATGGGAGAAAAAGCATGTATAAAAACCACATCCAAAAAAATAATATGAAAACAATATCCATGTTGGAGGCATTGAGAACCCAACAAAGTTATCAGGCCTGTATTGTACGGCCTTCTTTTGGGTGGGGGAGGGCCTTGAGTGTGTACAAGTTCAAATGAAAGACCATGGTTTTACTGAAGGCTGTCAGAGGTCAGTGGGGGTTGTTGATGGGCACCAGAGAGTATAGGGTGCCGTCGCTGGTTTTTGGGGTGGGCACCCAGGCCCCGTTCTGGACGGAGGAGATCTCGGTGCGGTAGATCTGCGCCTGCGTCTTGAAGCAGCCGAAGTGGCTGGCGAGGATGAAGAAGTCCCTCTTGAAGTTCTTGGTGAAGAAGGCATAGAGGAAGGGGTTGGAGCAGGAGTTTATGGGGTAGAAGAGCACCAGGAGCACCTTGGAGTGTGACACGGTGATCAGCGGCAGCTTGAGGGCCGCTGAGATGGCGAAGAAGGAGATGGGCGCCATGCACAGGAAGTCGGTGAAGATGAGCACGGCCATGCGCTTGGCGATGCGCATGTCGGCATTGGCCGACACGAAGCTGGGGTTGCGCACCGTCAGGTAGATGCTCAGGTAGCACACGCAGATGACCAGGAAGGCCAGCACGTTGAAGAGCAGCAGGATGATGATGTAGGCCTGGGAGACCGGCGTCTCCACGTCCATGGGCAGGCAGATGCTCACCTTCATGTAGCTGCTGACGCCGGCCGTGGGCAGCAGGGCGGCCATCGAGGCAAAGAGCCAGCCGCCCGCCATGACGGCGCATGCGTGCCGGAGGCGGAACTTCCGGTCCAGCTGCATGGCGAAGGTGATGGTGTGCCAGCGCTCCAGGGTGATCATGGTGAGCGTGTAGACCGACAGTTCGCTGGCGAAGACGGTGAAGAAGCCCGCCGCCCCACACCCGGGCCCCGTCTGCCAGTCGATGCCGTAGTTGTAGTAGCGCGACTTGGTGTGGATGTCCACGCAGGCGATGACAAACAGGTAGACGCCCATGCAGAGGTCCGCGAAGGCCAGGTGGCACATGAGGAAGCGGGGCACGGTCAGCTTGTAGTGGCTGGTGATCAGAACCAGCAGGACCACGGAGTTCCCCACGATGGCCAGCACGCTGATGATCCAGATGAGCACGCGCAGGTAGGTGAAGCCCATGATGTCCTCGCAGGGGTTGAAGGCATCGGGTTTGGGGTGGCAGGAAACCTCTATGGTGCAGTGCTCCAAGTGCCACTGGGGCTCTTCCTGCTTGATATTGGGCTTGTCGCATAGCTCATGCACCACTGACCTGTGAACACACACACACACGCACACACACACACACACATACGCACACACATGCACACACACACACACACACACACACACACTCGCACACATACACGCACATACACGCAAGTGCATGCACACAAATGAACATATAGACACAAACACGCACACAGATGCAGGATTTATGAATGCATGAATACACACACACACATGCAAATCAATAATACACACAAACACACACACAGCAACAAATCCTGCATACCTATAGAGGAAGATACAGTGCAACTGTAGTATATATACACACTGTTAGCTTGTACTTAAAATGGCAAAATATGTATTTTAACATTTGGACATTGAACTTGACCTGTTTTTTCATATTATGATGGTGGAGAAAAATCTGATTTGGTTAGCAAGTAAGTACTTATGGTCATAGATATCGGGACCTTCTTTTGACTGCAGTGCAAAATAACAGTTCAAATACATCCACAAACAGGTTTTTTTCTCAGTAAATGTAATGCAACAATGTATAAAATAAACAGCAGTTACACCTTACCTACTACTGAACTTACAGTGTAATTATACAGGTATTAGGTCCATTTCAATATAAGCACGCACAAACAGATGTGATAAAACTCGTATACAAGAATACAGTGCATATGTAGTATGTCTCCATACATGCCTAAACAAAAATATATACACAAAGGCAAGCACACCCACACATGCACGCATGCAAATACGCATGCACGTACACACGCACGCACACAAGCCCGAGTTCAATCAACACTGGCTCATTATTTTGACGGCACCCACATGTTCTTCTTGGAGTTGGCGAATGCACAGCAGTGGCTCCGATAGGTGAGGTTGGCCTCGATCAGCTGGGTGAACAGGTCCAGGTTGGGCAGCTTCTTCAGGGTGTACACGGACTCTGCTGTTAGCCGCTTCAGCCTCCACAGAATGTTCTCCGGCAGGACGCTGATGGACGTGCGCGAGACGTCCCTGTGCGGCGGTAAGCACCACGCACATCTCTCAGCGCCTTCTCAGCAAAGCGAGCGCAATATCGGCGAGAATTGTCACCAATGAAAACGCAGTTTCCCGGCGTCATCTCAGTAATGCAAGAGCAACATCAGAAACGAACGACAGCGATGAAAATGCAACGCTTCAGCGTCGTCTCACTAATGCAAGCGCAGCATCGGTGACAAGCAACAGCAATGAAAACATAAAGAACGAGCTACATCTCTGCAAGGCTAATATAAAAATCAGCCAAAAGCAACAGCAAGGAAAACACATATCAGAAATGCATCCACATTGTGACAGAAATGCCTCAGAAACATAAAGTCAACATCAATGGCAAAAAACACAGCATAGCAAACTATTTTGGCACTGTAAATGCAACATAAACAACAAACAACAACACTGGAAAGAAAATGTTTCAGGAATGGAAATAGGCATCTATTGATTGACGTTGGTCAAACAGATCAGGATGACAGTGCAAGCAGCTCACGGTTGTTGCAGCTTTAACTAGTCATTGTTTGGTACCATGTATGTTGTGCTGTAAGCTAAGTTTGCTGCAACTGCCCCACAAATGTCATCAACAATGAACAGCAATGGTGGACGGAGTGTGGCACAGTGGGTAAGGAACTGCGCTTGTAACCGAAAGGTCGCTGGTTCGATTCCCGGGTAAGGACACTGCCGTTGTACCCTCGAGCAAGGTACTTAACCTGCATTGCTTCAGTATATATCCTGCTGTATAAATGGATACAATGTAAAGTGCTATGTAAAAAGTTATGTAAGTCGCTCTGGATAAGAGTGTCTGCTAAATGCCTGTAATGTAATGTAATGTAATGGTGGCACAGAGCAATGTCTTAGCATCTAGTGAATTATCTACAGTAAGACATGTTCTAACATTTGTTGTGTTGGACTGAATGCAGCTTTAGTGTAGCTAGTGCTTACAGAACAACGGGGCCTTCCGCTCCTGAGAACGCCTGACTGTGGATCTGCCTCAGCTGCTGGTTCCCCATAAGCAACCTGGAGTTGTCGGGGGAAGCAGGGGAGAGACAAGAAGGGTGGCGGGACAGATAGAGGTCAGGCAGGGCAAGAGCAAAGAGACAGAAAGAAACAAAAGACATAGAAGAATGACAAATCAAGACAGAGAGATTTGCCACAAAAGCTTTTTCTGTTGGAGCACTGCAGCCAGAAACCAATTTCAACAAAAAAAAAGGTTTCAATTTTCTTCTAGGCAACACCAAGCTAGGCCACGCCCTAAATTACACTTACCTTGGTCTAACTATCACATTATGAGAGGCATCCATTATGGAGCCTGCATGTACAATTTTGTTGATTTTCAAGTACAGAGGAAAACATCAAAAATGCATGCAGGACAGAATTAGGCCATTATCCATTGATGATATAGTAGCAAAACATTTTTTAAATCCCTGCAATTTTGTATTCGCCGGTTATTATGCCACTTTAAGACCTAGAGCTCAATCATAAAAGAGCCTCCTGGTACTAAATAAATGGCCATTAACACCACTAACATAAATTACACAATTGTTTCATGACAACACTTCTTACCAGAAAACAATCAGACTAATTTAAATTAATAACAGATTGCAATCAATCATTGTTGTTATCTGGAAAACTGAGTTTATGAGGTGAAGTATATTAAATGCTTCAAATACAAAACATTTGGGCCTAACTATCACTACGATTGTGTTTACTGTTGATACAATACTACCTGCTGTTCATACGATGGTATGCTTTGTATGCTTTGTAGTATTTACAGTCGGTATTTCATGGCAATAAAGCATCTTATATTAAATTGAGAATGAGGCATCGAGAGACAGAAGAGAGAGAGAGAGAGAGAGAGAGAGAGAGAATCCAGCACCCAGGGATGACTCAGTTGTAGCTTCCAAGTACTTGTAATCAGGTATCTGAGCAATACAAGTAAAGCAGGAGGGTAAAATGCCCTAAAAACCTCCTCAGGATCAAGATATATATCACGGAAATTATGTTGGGAAACCATGTACTACTTACGCCTGCTACTGAGTGTCACATACATTTGACTTGATCAATTTAAAGGCAATACTCACAGTCTGTCCAGTTTGGTGCCATTGAAAGCGTGATTCAGCACCTCAGTTATTCCATTTTTGGTGAGTCTCCTGGAAGTGTGAAGGGAAAAAAAGAAAAAGATGGAGTGACTTGCCATGAGCGCAAAGTAAACAAATATGGTACTCAAGCTTTTCTTGCTAAAATAAAGACAGAGGCATGCTATTTTGTATTTTCTAAAAAAATAGTCATTCGTTTTGAGTGACACCGTTTTTAGGTTCCGACTCACTGTGGATGCTGTTTAAAATCTTTGAAACTGACGATTGTTCCGATCCATAATATGTTTTAGGCCTGATTGATCATGAATATTAATGCAAAGAGAGACAGCGGGACGGCCTTCGTGCCCAGTCACTCATCTGAGGCAGGAAGCAGCTGTGTCTAAAGCTGCCTAAATGTAAATGTAAATGCAAATGTATCTTGTTAGTGAAGAAATATCCAGCGCTGATGCTGCAATAACAGTCTGTTATTGCAATGGCAGTCTAACTTCTGGGAGCCTAAGAGATTGATCAAAGACTATATGGTAATGGACTCAATCATGTTGCTTTGAAATGGTCTGCTCTTTGTTCAGTCAAACACTCAAGCACCCAATCTTCTGTTGACTGGAACATGTCAACTCCTCAACAGCATAAACAGCTAAATAGCCTAATTAGAAAAACCTGGAAACATGTTGTCAGGAATCTGTAGATTTCCCTGTCGTTCACAGTATTCATCTGACAGTTTTAGACAGTCTTTTTAGAAAAGAAAGCAACAAAGTTCTTACATAACCCACTACAGGAGAATGAGGTATTTTGGAGACCTTGCTATGTACAGTATGTAAACAGCATGGCAATTAATATTTTAAATTAATCTGCAATAACTATGCCCATATAATGGGGTGAGATTCTTAAATTGAACAGAAAATCCACTACAGAATGGACACCCAGTGTCAGGCCTACAGCTATTCTGTTTATAAATGTCATTGTTTACAACAGAAGAAAATGTTATGATTCTCTTGTTTATACATTTGGAAAAAGTACACATTTTTATCATGTGGCTTAATGAACACTTTTAATATAAGAAAACAAAAAACATGAGCATAAGGTCAAGGTGAAACCATGAACATGCATAAGACTCAATTGCAAGCTTATTTGACATTTTCAAATAAGTTCCAATGCGTTAAAAATGCAACACAAGCATTTCCATCAACATTGCCTAAATCTCAGCTGGATTTACACAGTTTAACATGCTCGACTGTGGGGTTTTATTCATTTATCAGTCTAGTTTTCAGCTTCTGTGTCAGTGGAGTTTTTATGATAAAAATGGCTGTTTACCAAACCATTTCAAAGAGTGGAATTTTTTTTATATAAAACCGTAAATGTTTTATTAATCACTATGTTTTCATTTTTAAATAACATTTAACTGAGAAAATACAACCCTACCAATTGCAAAATTTGATGGAAAGTCACCTAAAATAAACAGTATTTTAGCTGGCTAACTCCCAGAAAGGCAATGGTGGCCACTGAAGAAATAAGGAAGCTAGCTTTGGCTTGTTCTAAGATCTAAGCCTGATTTCAGTGAAAAAAATTTAACTTAACGACAAGGCGACACCAATGATCTGAGCTGTTGCTAGATGCAGCAGCAGCTGTGGTGGTGTCAGGGTGTTTTCTCAGCATTGTCATGAAGGAAACAAGCAACATTCTGATGTGAGGAATACGCTGCCATCTTCAGAGGCCCCAGGGAATATTCTCTCTATCTCTCCCTGACATGTATATGGGGGAAGTACAGAGAGCAGCAGTATAGTGATGGAGCTGAGTTATGTCATTTCTGTTTATTTGGGCAGATTCTGTGTGCTTATCTGCCATGGCTTGGCATGAAACACTTCAACAATAATAAAAAAAACATTTCTGTTTCCTCCTGCTGAGAAATAAAATGCCAAATTCATCAGCATTGTAAATATCCATTGGATACAGCAGATATTAAGATTTTCATTAAAGGAAAAGTCAGACTCTCGCTGTGGAACTAGTGGGACTTCCAGAGGTAGCGATGCCAGACTCACAGTTCCCTTATGGTTTCACTACTGAGACCCAGGAAAGCGTTTGGATGAATCACTTTCATGTTCACGTTATCCTGAAGGTCACTGCAGAGAAAAAAAAGAAAGTAGAGGAGAGAAAATGTTTGAAAAACACTCTTTTTTTCTCTTTTCTTTACACGTGTTTGTGATTTGTGAATTCATTGCTTCCATATGCAGTGGTTATCAGATGAGGGGAAGCTAGTTCTCTGTGTGTTTCATTAGAGATATCCCATAATTCTGTGTAGCTGTGATCTCACTGGGGCCATGGCAAACCCCTATGAGTTATAGCAGCTTGTCTGGCCTGGCTCCAAGCCCCAGTCTTTGGTTAAGGGAAAACTCTTGAGAAGAACCCAATGTTACAGTTCCCAGACATAAATATGTTTGAATAAAATACCTCCCAGCATACAGCTTTGCTCACTGTCATGAAAATAGAGACACAGAGTCATGAAGGAATCTGTGCCTGTGTGCCGAGATAAACACAAATGCACATGCAGGTGAAATCCACATGCACATGAATGTGCACCTAAGTGCACACAGACAACCACTCCATTTCCTCATCAGCAAATGTTCATGCACGTCATGCACTTATTCACTTTAAATGGGAAGTAAGGTAAGTGTGACATACAACAGAAAGTCCTTTGCTGCCGAGTTAATCTTGGAGAAATCAGGCAGTGACTTCAGTCCAGTGTTTGAAATGGTCCTGAAAGCAAACAAAATTAAAAACCAGCACATACATGCACACACATAAACACAAAAACACATTATCAAATAGGCACGTGTGTGTACGTATTATGTATGTATACACACACTCAATAACACCAGCCATAATGTCCAGTTTCTACGCGTATGATTTTGTATTTTTGATTTACTGAAGGCTTAGTTTCCACTGAGAAAGTTCCAGAGATCTACATTTCTGAGTGACACCAAGACAGCCCCGGTCTCTCGCTCTCCCGGTTGTATTATGGAGTGATATAGCATGACTTCTGGCATCTGTTGTAGTGGGAATACAGCATGTGCAGTTTGAGAAGACATCCCTCTCACTGTGAGAGAAGCTCGGCTGTCTGTCACTGCATAAAGATCTGTCAACAGTTATGACTGCCAATAGGAAAGATATGTTGCTCTATTTTGCAATATATGACAGGAGAGAATTGGTTTAGTACACGAGCAACTAAGACTCCCTTTACATAATATTCATATTCATATGAAGAAGTATTTCTTAACACTGACAGTTGTCAGTTTGTGGAACAGCTTGCCTGGCCATCTAGTAGAGGCAGAGGCTAGGAGTATTCAAGTCCAGTATTGCTGGATACTCTAGTTTGTTCTTAAATGGTGAGAGGCTGTTTGGCCTTTTTCATCATCATGTACTGTTCTTATACTCATCTTTAGACTTAGGGCTCCGTTTTGAAGATGCAAAAAGCCCCTCACTAATTCTGCCACAGTTCTTGCCAGGCCAAACTGATATCAGGGAGCAGCGTAAATGGGCCCAAGGCGAGGCTGTGCCGGAGTTTGGTATTTCATCCCTGTTTTTTAGAGCTTGTCTTAAGCGTCTGGAAAAGGTGAGGGTGAGATGTTTTAAAGTGCTCCAGACTGGCGCAGTGATATTTTAACAGTTTTTGCGGTATCTGAAGATCCCGCCACCAGAAAGCTGGAGTTATCGCTGAGGCAATAATGAGTCCTTGACAGGGGCAATTATGAAAAAAAAGATGAATATATTGTGCTGGCATCTACATGCTGATGGTACTATGGTAAAATATTATGGTACTATATTAAATCCACAATAGCAAAATAAATTATCATTTTGAAATTATTCAACAATTGTTTTCACAAAGAAAAGGCTAAATGTCAAAAATGAGATTATCTACGGAGAGTAGGAACAGACAGGCAGGACATATCCAAAGGATGGAGAACAAGGATATTTGAGGCAACTATTTATTTAAAGCAAATTAACAAAGCATTTTGATTGGCCAGTGCACAGACACCTCTTAGCTATACCTTCAACGCATTCAAAACAAAGCAGCACCTTGGTGTGGCGTGCTTCGCTTGTATCAGCATCCTTAAAATACCAAAACTGGTTTGGACAAGCCTTGTTTTGACCTGCACCAGTGATTGCCCTTGCATTTACTCATTATGTTTGTGTAGTCAAAATAGAGCCTGAAATATACCCTAAAGATTATTGCAACATTACACGTGAGCTGGAACAGACTGCACTCACAGAATTCAGAATACATATTCTAATAAATATAAATAAAAAAATAAAATAAACTTACAGATATTTCAATCTTGACAGATTCCAGAAAGCGCCCTTTTCAATGAAGACTAGGTTTTTTGATTTGGTGATTGTTCTGTAAGTGGAAAACACATTTCAGAAAAGTGCAGTTTCAAATTCATTACTCCCACTCGACAGTCTAGAAAAAGAGGCATTTCGTTTCTTTAAAAAAATAATACCAATCTGTTGTGAAACTGGTTTTGACATAAATCGCCTTCCCTGAAGATGTACTCTTCTGTAGCTGGCCTGTGGTGCAGCTGTTCTATACCTGGTATTGTGTTTCTAACCTCAGGCACACTCATTGGCCAGAAGGTTGCTAGCAGACAGCTGACAGAAACCCCACCCAACGCTCCTGCTGAATGGTTTAAGCTAAGCAGGGATGGAATGGCAGACCTACTGCAAAAAGAGGGCCAGTAGGGGGCAGTCTTTCCTCTGAACCAAACAAGCCTCAATGGCCCAGTACATTAATGGGGAGACTAAGCTGTTGGAGACTCCATCATTTGATACTTTAAATCAGGGCTGCCCAACCCTGTTCCTAGAGATCTACCACCCTGTACACTTTCATTTCAACCCTAATTTAGCACACCTGATTCTAGTAATTAGTGGCTTAACAAGATATAGCTGTTGAATGAGGTGTGCTTTGTTAGGATTGGAGTGAAAACCCACAGGACTGTAGACCTCCAGGAACAGGGTAGGGCAGCCCTGCTTTAAGCCAACGTCCTGTGGTCATTAATGATCCCACAGCACTTTGCAACAAGTGGGTCATCCCCCAGGGTTCTGGCAAAATTCCCAAACTGGCTTTCCCAGCCAGGCAAGCTGATCACCACCCAGTTTCCACTTAAACTATTGTGTGGTGAACGTCCTGGGTGCTAGACCGGAGTAACGAGGAGATTTCGCTGTGAAGTGCTTTGAGATCGTTAAATGAAAAGCACAAAATGAAGGCGATCCATTTTCATTAAGGGTGATATGCTGTTGTGTTTCTGGGCAGAATCGCAGGTAGACAGGGGAGTGCGTGTGTCAGACTTACATCTCGACCAGGTTTGATAGGTTCGAAAAGGCGTGCGCCGCAATCCCCTCCAAGGCTCCGTTCTCCGACACCATGCTGAGAGCAGGGGGATGAGAGGGGATCGGAGAGACGAGTCAGAGCAGGGTGAGTATCTCCTTAATGCTACTCGCCGCCACGGCTAGCTAAATTTGAGTAACGTTGGGCTCACTGTGCCTGCAAGGTAATTCAACCCTGACCCTGGATGGCTGTAATGTACAACTCTGGAAATAATTAAAAGAACACCCTGTATTTTCTGAAGAAGAATCAGGGTTACTCCACCAAATATTGACTGTTGAACCATTCCTAATCAAAGACAGTGTTATTTTTATTATT
Source organism: Anguilla anguilla (assembly GCF_013347855.1). NCBI lineage: Eukaryota > Metazoa > Chordata > Actinopteri > Anguilliformes > Anguillidae > Anguilla > Anguilla anguilla. The sequence continues at coordinate 20,497,653 of NC_049202.1, forward strand.
TATTTATGGGTATAAACAAGGGCGTCGTAGTGGGGGGAAAAGTGGGACTGACTACCCAGGGCCCGAATGGGGGGAGGGCCCTCAAAAAGTCTGGAATGATACGTGAGAGACATGGATCAAGAAAGGAAGGGGGCCCACAGAGACTGCTTATGTATAGGCTCCAGAATTTTGTGCTACACCCCTGGGTATAAACGTATTTTGCATTATTTGATGTAAAACAACACTGTGTATTTTTTGTATTTGGACAAGTTGTTATTTTCGGCAAATAAATGTTTTGAATGACAATTTGTTTGTTTGGAATAGAAATCAAATGTGTCAGCAGTTCATGAAAAAATAGCAAAAGATTTTACACAGACACATACACATGGACTGTGAAATTGAAAATTTGACATTTCCAGGGCTGTATTTGTTCATGTTGTTTGAGTGAAAGATACTCTCCACAGTTCCTTATGTTAGCGGCTCAAAGAACCAGCTGGATTTCAGACTAGACCTCCAAAACCAGACATACCACCACTCAAGGGGCCAAAGGGGATCACAGTTTCCTCTCGGACCTGACAACATAACGTTCTTGTGTGTGTGTATGTGTTTGTGCTTGTGTGGGCGTACGTATGTGCGTACGTGTGTGTGTTTGTGTGGTAAAACTCAAAGCACGGTTTGTTCTGGAAAGCAGTTGCCATTTCAATGAGCAAATTCGTGAATGTGCACGATGAAAATGAGCTCAGTATACACAAAGAAGGACTTGGTGTGTTCCTATCACCCAATCCTCCATTGAGATACAGCCTCTCATAGCCCACACCTCAATCTGCTCTATTTCTGTGATCCACGTATTATATGTTATGGACCTGAACAACACACCATGTTCCATATCAGAGACTAAACACATACAATCAAGACTAAATAGCACTTATTTATACAAAGTACTATTTCCCCAGAGAAGAGGAAGGACCCTATGAGAGTTGTTATGGTATTGTATTGGCTGTGAAACTTGCTGTTCTTTGCCCCGGTTAATGGGATAGCTTTATTATTATTCATAATAATATTTTTATCAGTACCATTATGCATAAGTATGGTCATTTCTCATGTGCCCTCCTTGAGATCCTGGTTTGTGCCGCACATGATATGCACTCAATTTATTTTACATTTACTGAACCAGGGAGGTCAACTGAGGATCATTACAAACTTGAATTGCAAAATTAAATTCCCATTTGCAATGTCAACCTGGGGAATCAAATTATGCAGTGAATGCAACGGATTGCATAGCTAATTTGGTGTGGGGCAGCATGCATAGATGGCTAGAAGTATAGAGCTAGTTTTATGGAATTTTACCAGGACACCAACATCTCTAATCTTTGAAAGAAACTTCTTCTTAATGACAAATTTAGGGCAGGGCTCTTTCTTGAAATGTCATCAGACACACCTTGGCATGATCCACCTTCCATGCTAGTTTACAGGAGTGCCAACATGACATGCACACAGGCCAGGGTATGATTCTCGAAGGCAGTGTACAGTGCTGTGCTGTGAAGTGTGCAGGTCATGCAGTTCCTGGGCATACATACATTCGGGAAAGCTCATGCAGTTCTGAGAAGGCAGCACGTGGAATTAACCTCAGCTGTGTCAGCTTAAACTCACTGCAGAGACAAAGAGGGGGAGAGAGAGGAGAGATACCTGGAATGAAAACAATCACCTATACAAACAAAAAGCACGCAACCACTCAATCAACCAGCCCTCCAATGAATCGACAGATCAATCAATCAATCAATCAATCAATCAACCAAACACGAGGGGATCATTCATTACAGTGTGTTATATTATCTATTCCATTTCTTTGTGTGTATGTGTGCAGCAATATAGAGATGTTATAATGTAATAATGTTTCAAGGGTTTTATAGGGAGATGTAGGCCTGATAATTACATTTTAATGTTAGAGTGGGTAGGATTAGTCACCTTAAATTATTTTAATCAGTTTCACTTCATTACTTTATCTGTTAGCAGAAGCCCTAAGGGGTGACTCTCATAACATTCTGTTATGCATTATTTCAATTTGCATAAATGAATATCTACATCGACACAAATTAATATCTCAAAGAGGTTTAGCACCTTGCTCTTGTGCACACCATCAGTGCCCTCCCCCAGAAACAACAAACCTTCTGCTCACCTTCCAACTTGTTCCGACTTGACAGAACCCTGAAGAGTAATGTTAGTGAGCTCACAGCAGCTAGCTACGTAAAACTGAAGTTCCTCTCTGTATCGCACCGCACATGTCATATGGATGATATATTGGAATAGGAATCTAGGAATTACTTACAGTCAATTACCATTCAATTCTAGTATTTCCCTGTATCATTACCTAGCCTTGTCTAATGAGTTTTCCAAACGCCTCCCACTGAGTGTCACCAGACTCACTCCTCCAAACTGACTCATATTTAGTTAAAATACTCACGTTTCATAGTTAATGGACTATCTTTCCATGAAATTGAGGGACATATGCTCCTTCAATGAATTGGCATGGTCCCACTGCTGGGCTCGCTAAATACAGTGGCTCTTCTTATTATATGAGCACATCCCATAAATTTAGATTAGCTAAGACCTCCGAACAAGCAAGGCCTCGGTTTTGCAACAGAAGCAGGGATGAAGTTAGAATATCTTTGTTAAAATAATTTTTCCTCCAAATATTCTATTGAAAATGGCATGTACAATGTGACAAGACAAGCGTGCATTTAATGATTTTGAAAACACCCAGGGAACACATTATTCTTTTTTTATGAGACTAGTTCATCTTGCAGGCAGCCAGCTGGGAGAGAGAGCAGCACTAAAATGCAGCTTGCAGTTTTGTGAGATTAACATGAGCTGAAAGAAACAAAATTGCCAAGGGAAAGTTGGTAAAATCGCAGCAATTTGACACAACCACTGTTGTTCGAAATGTTTTTCACAGCAGTCCTGTGAAAATGACCTTCCATGACTCTTAATACTACCTTCTGAGGACGTCTTGAGAAGCTGCAGTTGATAGGTACATCAGCTCTCTCTGGCTCTCTCTCTCACTCTGTCTCTCTCTCTGGCTCTTCCTTCTCATTGTCTTCCTTTCCTCCTTTCTTTTCTCACAGATGGGCTTGCTGAAATCAATAGCACATTGAATATTTTCCCCTGATGGACTGTAACTAAAGTAGCCAAGTTTGACGATTCAAAAACTGGTAATAATGGGCAGACTATAATAGCTGAATAGCCCATTCTCACCTATAAATAATGCTGTGTACCGGTGAAAACAACCAGAAGAAAAAAATTGTTCCGAAGCTGTCATGACAAGGGGATAGAAAGAGTTGACTGATTCATTTGCATTATTCGCCTTGTAGTGGGTTACGAAAATGAAGAGTCCAGTAACCACAACAGAGCAGAGGTCCAGGAGCAGAATACACCGGAAACAAATTAGTCAGGGTGTTATTTTGTGGAGAATTTTTGGTTTTTGCAGCTCTCGTTATGGGCAGGTTGTTTACAGCGATATGCTGTTTTGTGTTTCTGACACTGCTGGCAGTCAGGTCTCACAGTCTATTTTTTGGAATCTCACTCTCTCCATTTATCCCCTCTGTTTGTTGTGGTGTTTGTCCTTCCCATTTTTCTTTCTTTTTAGTGTTTGTTTTGCATGTTATTGGAATAAAATCAATTTATACGACAAAAAGCTAAACGAGACAGCAAGCGGACCGAGCCCTGAGAAAAAACCTTGGTGTCACTAGGCTGATTCACGGTCAAGGGGCAAGTGCTTCTTTTCTCTGTCTCCGGGGTTCTCGGGTGCTGGGGCCCACCTCTGCTGGCGGTTTTGCTGGCTGGCGCTGCTGATTTAATGTAGTAATGACCGCCATGGCATCACATTTGAAGCCGCACTTCTTAGCCCCTTCCCAACTTTTTAGTTAAATTAGCCTAGGGATGAAGGCAGCTAGTCTTTGAGAGCGTATCACAGATAATTCCCATATATTAATTACACACAGCCAATAAACCTAGAACGTGTTTTGTTTCAGCCATTGTCCCTCCTTTTAATCTTACAGAATTGACCCCCTGCTGTGAATTTATGCCACAACCACCAAAATGTGGTTGATGTAGGCTGTTGAATCAACAGCTGAGAGCCATAAACCAAAAATCAGGCAAGCAATAGAAATGGAGCCAGTGTTCATACCTAATTAGTGGAAAGTTGCTAGCTGTCTCTTGTGAAAAAGTGCAAGGTGTGACAGAATGCACAAATCGGCATAAACACTGGCTCTATTTCTATTTTATCGTGTCTTTCCCCACACATTTAATTCCCAAGTTAAATAACATTTACAAGAACCTTTACAGTGTTTTAGACACAATTTAATTTTACCCCTCTCTCGCTCTCTCTCTCTCTCTCTGTCTGTCTGTCTCGTCTGCTGGCACTGAAGTGAAGAGACTCTCACTCTCTCTGTCTCTCTCTTTTCCACCTCCTTTCGCTCATTACAGTAGGCTCCTCGAGGATGCCTTTCATAAGAGAACTCTTTCATATAAAATTAGAAAAAATTTCTAGCCCTGTCACTTTCTGTCCGACTCAGAACTGTTTGTTCCTGTGATGCGTGATTTGGAGTGCGACAGATGTGTGGGAGGTTTGAGAGTCCCTGTGTTCCATTAAATAGCAGAAAGTAGCCAAGTGTTCCCCCAGGACCTGCGCTGCCTGGATGAGACACAGGTTAGTGACTCACCAGTCTGAGACAATGCCACCAGAGAGGTGCTGCTGCTATGTGTTTGGATAAGTGTGTGTGTGTGTGTGTGTGTGTCTGTGCGTGAGTGCGGGTGTGTGCCTGTGTCTGAGGGCGGTTGTGCTTTTCACACACTGCCACGAACACAATCACCCCCGTTTGCCTGTGCCGCTGAGACATGTCAAGGCACAGAAACAGAACACAAACAAACAAAATGGCGCAAAAGAAGTTCCAACAGCACCGCAGAAGAAAAAAGAAAAGAAAATGAAGAGCCAACCCCATTTCAGGGAGTTCCGCCAAAATCATAGCGCCAGCTGCAACTGAACACCCCCCCCCCCCACCCACCTTCCCCCGAATCTCTCCCACACACATCCCTCACTGCTCAAGGTAAACAACACAGATGCGTTTGGGAGGTCTGGAATTTCACACACAGTGATGGAAGCTCGACTGGTGGACAGTAGCAAGTCATGATATTTGCATAATAAGCTCTTATTTCTATTCCTATTTTGTCATCTCCAATCTGTGGTTCATCAGGAGACTGAGATAGGGAATAACATTAAGCAGGAACAACCCTGTGACTCTGATGCTTGCTCACCAGCTTGATTTGCACTCTGTAAAATGTAGCATAAACCTGCTCTCCAAAAATGTTAATTTAATTATTTATTAATGAATTAATTTATTGGTTTATATATTCATTAATGAACTATATAGCTGTTAACAGTTTGAGGGAAAGTGAGAGCAGGCATGTGGGACCTACTGGGAAATTGATCATCTGAAGCATTAATTGTCCTGCGAGGTGTTCTCCTAACAACAGCATTTTCTATCATGGGTAGTATCCCATGAAGACTCATCTCTTCAGGTTGCACCTCTCCCCACCCCTCCCTTCCTCCCTGTAGCATCCAATTGACTATCTATGCTTAGGAATGTAGCTAGGTAAGCTGTTTTTTAGTTTATTGTAGTTACGGTACTCGCTTAACTACTGCCTGTTTTATTTGTATAGACTACTTTTTGTTGTGTCAACAAGATTACCTACAGGGTCCAAGTTAAACTATGCAGTTGCTCCCTGCACTTGGAACTGTACTTCGCTCTAGGGTTTTCAGCGCACTTGTAACTGGTTACATTTATACACTTTGTTGTACTTCGCTCTGGATAAGAGCGTTTGCCAAATGCCTGTAATGTAATGTAATGTATCCGAGTTGCAACATACAACTATCATGAGCGTGGTGTTAAACATTTATTATCACTACAAAAGCTGCCACAGACACTTATGCTAGCCAACGCAAACTTTAATATAGTGTGCCATTTCTCCATCCATAACATACATCACATTACCAGAGAATGTTAAATCAGCACACCTGATGGGACACAGTGAGTAGTAAGTATTTACTGTGCTGTGTATGATGTCACAGGGTAACTTTCTGTAAGGTCCTCTCATTGGAGATGCAACAAATGCAGCTGAATCACATTCAATTAATTCAATTAATTGAATCGGTGAGATTATTTTATTTCATTCATTACTCAAGAGCTACAGTACTACGGTACATAACAACGCTACAGTATTACTACAGCTGCTAGCTGTTACGTTCTGTCCAAAGGACTATAGATGAATAGAGATATTATTATGCATATGTTATTCATATGTTCATATTATTAATATGCTTATGAAAATAACAGAATGATAGTGTATGTATGGAAAATGTTTTAAGTGGAATCATAAATAATCAAGGACAATACACATGGTGGGGTAGTAATGTGAGCAATAAATTTGAAAGGCGGAGGCTGTGAAATACTTCACTGTTTCACTTCATTGTGGTCAAGGCTAATTCCAGCCCTTCTACTCCCTATCATCAGCACTGACAACCTTGCAGATTACGTCAAACCTGTGTGTCTGTGTGCCCTCTGTGATGACCCTAAACCTGTGTGCATGTCCTCTGTGATGACACTAAACCTGTGTGTATGTGGTCTGTGATGACACTAAACCTGTGTGTCTGTTCTCTGTGAGGACCCAAAACCTGCACAGTAAAACGTCCAGTGTTAATTCAACTCTATCAGCGTGTATGTAAGTTCAACATCCTTTGTTGTATCCTTTTACTGTGTTTAACAATCCCAGTGTGTGCATGCATGTGTGTGTGTGTGTGTGCGTGTGCATGTGAAACCCCTCTATGTAACATCACATTTCATAGAGTGACAAGAGCACTCTCAGTCATTCTTTGAAACAAACATAAGAACACATTTATCACAATAAAACACCAATCATCTGCTTTGGCATAGGCAGCTGCAATGGGCTGTCTGGTCAAACCACCGTTCCCGTGGCAACGTTAGGCGTAGTACTCTTGTACTCACATGTAGCTGGTGTTTTTTGGGATGACGGCGGGCATCTGGTTAACCCTGCTTCCCACGCAGAAGAAGGAGCGCGTGGTCCCGTTGGCCAAACAGACGTGCATCGCCACGCATGACGTCCCGGAGACCAGGCCAAGGAAGAGGACCCACAGAGGTGTCATGGCTAGTGTCCTGTTATAGATCCAAGTGTGGGGGTGGTGGGGGGGCACACCGAAACAGTAATCTCCAGGTATTGTCCTACTGGGTGCCCCCCTCACCCTCCTCTACGTTCCTCGCAAACACACCTGTACCCAGAAACGGTGTGTCCCCCTCCCCCCCCTCCTGTTGGACCCACTTGTTTTTTGGCTGCCGCCGTTCACCGTTCCTCTTCTATCCCTCCGAGCTCTGCTGAGCGAGCTCTTGTTTAAGACGCCTCCGTCGCACTTGCCTGGGCGGGCAGCTCTCGGGGCGTCAGCGCAGAAGTTCCGGGGTGCGGGTCTGGCGGCGAAACGCGCCTCAGAGCCAAAGGAATGGCGCCGGGACTGAGGGCGGCCGACGAAACCTGTCAGAGACCTTGGACGAGAGGAGCTAAAGATAAGGAGGCGTTTTTTTTTTTGTTCTGTGTTTTTTTCCCCCCTTGTCTCTTTCAGGCTCCACCACCTCCAACCCCCCACCTCGACCCCTCTCCACCTATTCCCACCACATGCTAGACTCTCTCATCCCTGGTTTCAACACCTTTTAATCCTCGAAGATGGAAGATATCGCACCTACTCAGACCGAGCTGAACGAAAGATCTAAAAAAGGAAAAAAAATAAATAAATAAAAGCGAGGTTGATTTGTGCCTTTGTATGGTTCCCCGTCTACAACCCCCATTTTTGGCAGTTCGTTTGTGATTGGGTTCTTTGCCATCTGGTGATAGTGAAACAGAGGAACACAATGTTATAACTGGGCCTAGCGCTTCTTCTTTTCTCTCCTCCTTCTTTCCCCCTCCCCTCTCTTTGTCTCTGGTTCTTTCTCACCCTTCAACCCTCATTGCTACACTCCCCTATGACCCTGTTTGGCTGATGTTGATGTCTATCACGCTCTTTGCTTCTGCAGTTTTTCACATAATTAGGAGTGTGTGACTGTACAAAAAGCACCATAAGCACACACACACACACACACACACACACTAATGAGCTAATTCTATTCTATGGGGCTCATAGGGTGGCAGATGATGGGGAGGGCCTGTCATTTCTCCACATCTTTGGGTTTTTGTATATCTTATGTCAAAAGCTGAAAGGTGTTTTTGACAGACCCCAGTAAACTCATTCATCAATTGCTTGTCACACAGTTATCAATTTAGCCGGCAGTGTCAGTCCTTGCCAGTTAATATAATTATAATATTTAGATAAATTAAATGAGCATTGCTAATCTAGCTACTTATCATGGTAGATGGTAGCTTTAGCTAGTTGTTATTGAACATGACATAAAACCAGTTGCAGCATATACATAATGTGGGAGAAACAACTAGCAAGCTAGCCCTTTCGTCAGTTGCAGTATGTGTCTCCAAATTACACACACACACACACACATACACACACACACACACAGTCCAATGATCACATAGCCTAGTGATAACATAATCTGTCTAATGACATTTATTAATATTTATTAGCACTGTTATAGGATGTTAATAAGGTTGTAATTACCATCCTTGGTGTTGGCTGCAGAAAGTAGTCTTTTTCCAGATTATTATTATTATTTTTTTTATTATTGTGAATAATAATAATAATAATAATAATAATAATAGTAATAGTAATAATAATAATAATAATAATAATACTATGTTATCATAATTAATTATTTATATAGGATTTTGGTGATTTCTATTTTTATATTTTATATAAATTTGAATTAATACTTGAATTGATAATGGAACCTCATCCATCCCAAAATCAATATGCTTTGAGATTCTTAGCCTGTTGGAACCAAATGCCCATAACTAAATCACTTAAAATAACTATCTCATTTGTATTTCACGTGCATTGTCGCTGCACCTATTGGCTAAATCTGTGACTGGTGATGTGATTGGAATAAGACTACGAGCTACAACATTCAGGCTATGAATTATGTGCCTTCTGAGGCTTAGCGCATTGATTCTCATAGTCCCACCAACTGGTCCTTTAACAAAGTATTTGTAATAATGATACTTACTGGCCAACCCTGTGCAGGATATTTATTTCCTCAGACCCTAGTTCTTTACAGACATTAATTATCAGAGTTCCCCATGCTGGACCTACTGTATTATTCAACCGCTGAAAGTCATATGAATATGTATGATATTTGCAATGACAGATTTCTACAGGCACAGTCACACACTTCATCAAATTCTTCATGCGACTCACTACTTATTCCTGCATCTTAGAAGTGTAATATGAAATATAACTGATTGAGTAGGCTCTCTAGGGGTGAATCAGGTGAAAGACAGGGAGGGAGTTGGGGAACCCCCCTCTCATGAATGCATGCTTGTTTTGACCATCTGTGCCCCAGGGGTTATTTAAGGTGGCGAGAAAGAACGAGAGACTGAGAGAGAGAAAAAGAGAAAGAGAGAGAGAGAGAGATAGACTATTAATACATACTACATATAGAAAATAATATAATAATGAAAATAAACATATTTAAAAATATTTTTAAAATTTTTAAAATATGAAAATCATATTACCAAAGCACTATGGGCAGAGAGAGAGAGAGGGAGAGAGAGAGGTAGGGAGAGAGGGAGGGAGGGAGGGAGAGAGATGAGCAGCTGTGGTCTGCACACTCTGTGACTTTCCTCCCTAAATTCCGCAGATGTAGGGAGCTCTGACAGGAGAGGAGAGTGCCAGATTTAGCTTATCTCCATACGCTACTACCCTGCACCTGTCCACAGCACATGCCTGCACCCCTCCACCCCCCTACCACCACCGTACCTCTTCTCCCTCTACTACACCCGCATTCTTCAATCACCTCTTGTGTCTTTGATGCAATAATCAATGCTGTTGTTTTGGTCCTGGCTCATCATAGCCAGCCTTGTTAACATCCCATCACCTGTCTCCATGGAGCTCATTTGCTATGACACTTCCAGTGTGAACCTGGAGTAAAAAAAAAAGGTAAAAAAAAAAAAAACAGATATATAGAACATCTACCTCTAAGATTATAGTGATAAAATCTCAATGACCGCTAACACCCCACCCCCCTCCCCCTACTATTTTTTAACTCTAAATCTTTATAAATATACCCTTTGTAAGAGTACCTCTGTTACTTAAACAGAGCATCTAGCACTCCTGACCCTGCAGTAAAGAATTTTAATGCTGTAATTAAACAAACAAGGAGGGCCACCTAGTGGTCAAGGCACTCTTGAGAATGGTCATGTATCCTAGTCACTGTGTGAAAATCTGAAAGATAGGCAATGCTTTGCTTCAGGCATTCTGATACTCACATCATAACACCGGTTCTTGTTCTCCAAAACCTTAGCACCACGATTCATATATGAAGGAATGTGAACGTTTCTTATGCACAGCAAAGTTACTAGTGTTAAATCAGTTCTAAATAAACTCTAACAAGGACAATAGGGACAGTATGCATTGTACTAGTTAAAAATACTCTATTTGAGTGGATTTTACCCTAAACATTTTGTTTTGTGTGTCAGGGTATCATCGTGCATTTTAAGAAATGTTTCATCTGCACAGGATAACAAATGATTGTGTCCTGTCATTTATATTAATTTGTTGACTTATTTGTTTATTTGTATTTTGGCAAATGATTTGATATCACTTTTCAGTGTAGAATAATAACTTGCAACCAAAAGCTTGCTTTCAGGTCTTTTCAGGCAATTCCACTATGTGATCTGGCACAACCTAACAGTTTCACCTGGATACAGGAGGAAAAATTGTTTGATATAGCAAAAAGAAAAATGCTATTGAAGAAAAATGAAAGCCTTGATTGAATAGATGAAGTTGAATGAATATAACTTAAATATAAAGGTGCAAAAAAAGAAGGACGTGTATGCATACATGAAAGGCGTCATCCTTGAGATATTGCTGTGGTCAGTTTCTGACAGGGAGGAAGAAGACTGAAAAGATACTGTCGGAATTTTCCTGGGTTTACTGCCATGGGAGAGATGTCACAACAGAAATGAATGACATTCCTCAAAAATAACCTTTCGCACTTTTTTTTTCTCTTTCTCACCACAGCTCAATCTCATCAAACAAAGACAAACACCAATGAGACTAATGAGACTTCATATGATGAAGGGTCATGCCAAAAGCAACAAAAGTGTCTCAGATGGTCCATCAGTTCCCTATTAAGTGGACTAAATAGAGTGTCAGCCATTTTAAAGGAATAGACAGTTACTCTTCTGTCACTGTCCACACAGAGAGTCATTAAGATCTTAGTGTCCATATTCCAGGTTATGTGTAGGTAAAACCAAATGGCAATTAAGCACATGTATTACAGGAACAAAAAAAACATCAGAAAATACCCCTCACTAAAAGATAAGCATCTGGGTTGTTCTTGTTAGAATGTTATATGGGGTTACAAGCTGTATTCAGCACCCAAAAAGTGAGTGTTTCACAAAAACCTAATTGAAGGGCTGGTTCTGTGTCGTTGTTTTTTTTTTTTTTTTGTAAACCTTTTCTCCTCTTGTCCTTGGCTTTTAAAAAAATGATGATATTGCAATTCTTATATTCTGTAAATATTATGCATATACACTGTTTTGTGATTTATAATACACGCACTGTGTTCTCAGTGATTTCTTTGTGTGAAAAATGGTTCGCACTCTGTGATTACTGCTCCCAAAAAATTCAGCACACAATGGGTTTTCGTCATAATGCGTCATAATCTTGGGCTTGCATGTACATTAACGTTTTGGATGTGCATGTATTTTTCTATTTTCTTCCGCATTAATTGGCATCTACCAATCATAGTTACCTGCAGAAATATGGCTACACCACAGATCTGGCTTTAATTTTGGGGTACTTTACGAGCAATTTTTAGCTTTTGGACAGGGTCAGAGAGTGCTAATTGAATCTTTGTCCTTCATAATGCATATAGTAATTTAGAGACTCAGTCCATTGCATTTGTCCTATTCTCCCATTGTGCACAAGTAAAAGATTTATTTTACATGTAGACTTAGAGAACAGAATGACTGCAAAATGTGTGCATATGCTTGGACATATATTAGCTGAGGGGGATGCCTAACTGTTAGGTGAATCCATTTTTTAAAATTCCCCCTGATCCATATTATAAAGAAACTGTGTGTGCCGAAACTCCCACAAACCATAACTCAAATCACCCCTCTACGCACATGCTATCACATCAGACTGTACATCTGACAATACATATCCCCCCCAGCATAATTTTGCTTTGGTGCCCTAGAAGCACACAAAAAAAACAGTTCTATACATTATACAAGCCACAGACAGATTTAGCAGTAAGTAAGTAATAGTCAAGTATCAATGGTTTGCACATCAGTTACATTGTATCTACTAGTTACATCATAACTATCAGGGCCACTTATTGTAAACTCAGACCAAAGAAAAAAAATTATACTTCCATCCTGAGTAGAGGGACCTCAAACACATCATACTGTATGTGAGAGACAGGCAGAACCCTGTGATTGTTATTTTTATTTAAAACATTTGAAGCAAACTTGAAGATCTATGTGGAGACCCAGAAAAAACAAGAGTCCATGCCTGAGATCCTTGCCTGGATAGCCCAGTGACTGAACCACTCAGGAGAAATGAGTGAATTTGTTTTTGCGGACAGTCGACTGGACACCCCATGCATCTGTTCTGACCACTAGGTGTCAGTAATGCGCTGCCAAAGCTGCTGAGAAAGGTACTGTCTTCACGTATCGGACACACAGGTGCATTCACTGATATATACATGCATATACACATACAATACACACACACCTACACATACAAATAAGCAAACTCTCATGTACACAGATGCACATATACACATGATGCACTTACGCACATTCACACACCCACACACTGAATACTGTATACACATGTCCACAGAGAGCTACGCTGCACTCAGCATAGGTCTCTCACAGCTCCGAGGAGGAAGTGTCTCTCGGCAACAGACCACCTCTCTTCTCTCCCAGAATTCTCTTCTCAGAGCCCGTCTGCGATCACTACATCAGGCTGACCAGAATTCAGCATTCAGGGGAGAAGCCGAAGCCTGAGGCTGTTCCCAGATCAGTGCCGGGCTCCCCTCGGACAGAGCTGTTTGGCAGTGCAGTTGACCTCTGATCCCTGCATGGAGTCCAATCCCCCTGCCTCCTCAACACTGCCATACACTGATCAAAAAGGTCAGGGTACTTGCACTTCCTGCAAACCACTTCCTGTTGGCAGTTCCGCCATCAGCCGTGCTAACACTGCTGAACAGGTAGTGCGGAGAGCATTGCTTAAAGCCTCCTTGTGTTGGGAACCTCTTTTCACTTTTGCTTATTCTTTTACTTTTTTTCCACATGCCTCCAGCTAGTGATGCTAAAAACCAGCTGGCTGGGCCAAGCTAAATTAGCTGTAAATACAACCACAAAATAATGAGAAGTTTATGATATCCTATGCTACATTCCACACAGATTCATCCAGAAAAAAACTCTTTGAAACTAGTTGTATATGCAGAAGGAGGTCTTCTGGGGCAGTGTCTGTGAATGAGGGGCATGATTAAATGTGTTAAGTGTTCTTTTCACGTAATCAAAAACTCCATGCTGTTTCTGTTATTCAGAATGTGCAGTTGGGATTTCATGTTATACATTACATTCAAGTTGTATCTGTCCAATGAAATGGGATTTTTTTTTATTTAAAAAAGCTCAAAATTCTAGACAAACAGCTTGTGCACACAGCTGGCGAACAGAAACAAATCTCTGAACATGTAGGATGAGACAGTAACTGAACCACTGCTGTTTCTCTGTTCAGTTCAGTTCTGTTCTGTGCTTTATAGGTAGGAGAAGCTGTGTTATCATAGCAGTCACATAAATAAGTCCATAACCACATAAATGCACAGATATTAAAACGTACTAATACATAGTACATATTGAAAATAATAATGAGAAACAAACATTTTAAAATATTTTTCTTAAATATGAAAATTATATTATCAAATATATATTTGGTAATATCATTTTCATATATATATATATATATATATATATATATATATATATATATAGAGAGAGAGAGAGAGACAGAGAATAATAATAGTGGAGGGTTTTAAGACTGCAAAATAATTGCCTTGCTAACTGTGGCAAACAGAGAAGAGAAACAACAGAAGATAATAATATCTAGAATTATAACATGCTTATCAGGTCAAAACACTAATTCTCAAAATTCCCTTCAAAAAAATAATAAAAAATACACTCGTGCAGCTGCAGTGTTAACATAGTGCTTGAAGGGGCTGTTAGCCTTGATTCCAGAGCAGATGAACACGGCCAGCATCCAATCTGAGCACAGTGATTCTGCTATTGAGAACTGAAGCTTGTGCATGACACATCATCAAAATCATAACATGACTAGCGTCACAAATAAATATATTAATTAACAACTAAAATTGCTCTGAGCTGTGTGGAGGATTTAGAGGAGAAATCCCATCTGTGGATTTTTATTTAATTTATTTATTTATTTTTCTTGCAGTAGCAGCAGATGCTGAAGAAGGCTGAGTCGCTACGGCATGGAGGCTGTTCATTGGTCAGAATGATTAGAGAGTCTTCCTCCACCGATTCTAGTGGGAGAAAGGGATCAAGCGAGGGAATGATTGGCCAACTTAAATGTAAACTTTACATGCAAATAAAGAATGTGCAATGGCGCCTTTTATTTCAGGTCTTATTTTAGCTGGCGATAAGCAATAGCCCTGGAGTGTGTCAGCTATAGGTCACAAGTTATGGTTCAGACTTTGCTGTTGTACTACTGAGTAAGAACTGAGTAAGTGAACATACAGCAATGGGAAATGTGTGCAATGTAACCTCTGTGAGTTGTCTGATAAGAATGTACTTTATGTGCTTTGCAGAAGTCATGTAAGCATAATTCTGAGCTCAATAAATTAAAAATAAAAATTTAAATTTAAAAGAAACATTCAGTAGGCATTCTTAATCATAAAAATTACACATCTTTTACATACAGTACCATCCAGTTATCTTATTGAAGCAAATGAGGTTAAGTACCCTGCTGAAGGATACAACCTGGGAAACAAACCTAGAACCTCAGAGTTGCTAGCCCTGCTTACTATAACTATAATGCTACCCTGCCACCTCTAGCACTTCTCTAAAATTTGTAACATAACATAACATAACATAACATAACATAAAATAACATAACATAACATATTTATGAGAACAGGCCATTTGGCCAAACAATGCTCGCCATTTTTCTACCACTAAAGTGTACCTAGTGCTTGGTTTACCTACAAACTAGATAGGATCTAGTATCATATCAAGTCTGGTCATGAAAAACCCTCATAATTTCTGTCTCTACTACATGATCTGGCAAGCTTTTTGGTGATTATCAGAGAGAATGATCCTATTGTACGACACCATGGAAACAGGATTTTGCTTCATTTTTTCTTGGCATTTTAAAGCTTCATTCTCAGCTACTCTGTCGAGACAGAGTATAGGTTGATAGGTTGTATCACCTCATGTTGTTTGCTTGCATGTGTTAAGAAAAGTGGGTTTGTGTTTGAATGTACGGAATGGATATCTATTTTCTTTGTGTATGAATGTGTTTGTGCATGCATCTCTAGTTTTTCCATCGAGGTGCCATTTTAAGACTGTAGCATTAATCAAAATGGAAACAAATTCATGCATTATCCAACTCACTTCTGGTCATTTTTGGTAAAAAAATAAATAAATAAAAAAAAATCTTCAGTGTAATTTCAGAGAGGTTTTCTTTTAGTTGAGGAAATTACCTGTGGATGTGGTGGGGGTTTGGTTTCATGACGGCCAATCAAATCAGGCACCGTTTCCATGTTAATATCAATGCATTAACACCAAAGCAAACAGGCAATTTCAACAAGTCTGAAATTATGAGTCACCTACGGTAATGCAAAATGCGCCTCAAGCAAGCCTGCCTCAGACAGATGATGTCACAGCAGCCTACGAACAGCCTAGGAAGAAGAATGACATCACACATAGTTTAGCTATACTGTGATTTATCAGGGCCATATCTGGTTTTCATGCCAACTTCTGACCTTAATTACTTAATTAGCCCTAACATTTAATCCATCTCACATTTTAGCTACATTTCTTGATATGAATGACATGAATGACAACGTGTCCTTATATGGAACGTTCTATGGTTATCTAAACTACGAGCGAACCAGTTTTGATGTATACAGCCAATTAGCTTATTTAGGTGGAAACAAAAACCTGCATACACACCTGCACTCCAGGACTAGAATCACCCACCCCTGATCTACACTGTATAAAGGCCATAAATCTTGCTATAAATTTTAAATTGTATTTATTTTTCTTGCATTTCTAAAATTATTTTTTTTTCACCACTTCAACTACATTTCATTGACGTATTTGTGATGCTCTGCAACCAGCAGTTTTCCCCTCTCCAGTACAGTCTCAGCCTCTCCAACCTCCTCCGCAATTGACACCTGCTGTTCTTTGGTAGTGGGAGCATGCCACATGATAGGAGTGCATTTGACTATGTCCCATTTCATTATAATCAAAGTAAAAAAATCATTTAAAAAAAGCTGCAAATATGAGCAAACCTCAGGTTTACAGACTGACCAGTCAACTGAACATGGTCTGAAATGAGAATTACTGACACGGATAACGGAGGGTTAGAAACCAAACGCAGAGTGAGGGAAAAAACTCAAACCGCCAAATGGTAAATTGAAACAAAGACTTTACTTATCAAATCAGAAACTTAAAGCAGGGAACAAAAAGCCTCACAGGGCAACTCTCAAAAAAAACTGCAAAACACAGACAACAAAGAAAATCCAAAAACACATAGAAAAACGGAACAAGGGCAGAAACACACAGGAAGCTACTCTCAGGGGGAAACACACAGGGCAGAACCACAATCAGAAACACAAGGATCCAGCACCCAAGTCAGGGAAGAAAAGAACTTAAATAGACAAGACACTAACGAGACACAGGAGGGCACAACGCACAATCAAACCACAGAGCGGGAAGGGAAAATGAGAAATAACCAAAAAACAATAATTGAATAATTGAAAACAATAATACAATTAAACAGGGAAAAGGAACAGAACTACAAACTGAAGTGCGCCATCTGGCGGCCCAAAAAGGGAAACGCAGACAGACACAGAACCATGACAATTACTATACAAAATTATACTTTATCAATGTCAAGCATTGATGCAAAAATGTGTATTTCAATGTGCGCTGGCCTTGCCCCCTCCCCCCTCCCCTACCATTGTTGTTGTTATTCTTGTGAAAATGCAGACACAAAAATCTGAGAAATAAACCGAAGACAAATTATGTTTTCCATTTATTAACAATACATCAAAATAATATAAAAATTTGACAATGTGGCATGCCTTTGCACTATTGCAAAAAAAAAAAAATACAATTTGGGAAAATTCAGAGTTTTGTATGAGGAAATATCTGAATAATAATAAAAAAAAGTTTAAATGAAACCAAAGATAATGGGGTTCATTTCAAGAACAGAAAGAACAGATATTCAGAAAAATGATGTAGAAAACAAATGATGAATGTTTAAATCCTGGTTACAGCTGGTTTCATCATCAAAAAAGAGAGAAAAAAGGTGACAGTAATGTGAAAAATTGTTCAAATAAAAGGATTAAAGTTCTTTAACTTTACCATACTTTACTATAACTTTATTGTATTTTTACATCAGTTTCAATGTCAAGAACATTTAAATTCCTAACACCTTTTGCATTTATATCTTAGTGGATCTGTAGTACACAGGACAACATATATACATATAAAAAGCCATTATACACTGTTGGATGGGTGTATAATCTATCGCTATCCCTCTCAAGTGCACCAAATAACCCCATTCTTCACAAGTACAATGCAATGTGTGCATAACTAAAAGGAGAGGTGAAACCTGAACTGAATATCGGCTGCATTTCAAATCGTCATCGATTGAATTATTTGCCTCAGAGGTTAGGTGAAATATATACTGTATCATCCATAAAACTGTCTTGAGTGATGGGTGAATCACTAGTCATCTGCCCCATATGCTCATTGCCAGTGTTATGGGTGGACAAAAATACAAATATTACTATTACTATTTGACACCAAACATCAACAGCGCTGAATGTTCTTATTGACACGCCTTCTGTTATGCTGCCCACCCCATGCTGAAGAAATGCATTTATTTCAGACCACAAAGCTCCCAAATATGTTGAGAAACATTTCATCTTGTGACAGATGAAACGAGCAATTCCTCTACCACCCAGGTGAATTTCTGCCACCATTCTCACATAAATATAGGCCTATATGAGAGAGACAGAGGGAGAGAGAACGTATGTGAATGTCTGCATTAGTAAATGTTACAGCATGTATATGCATTTTCTAATGTGTAGGTATGAGTGTGCGAGAATGTGTGTGCTAGCATGTGTGATGCGTGTGAGTGAGTGTGTGTGTGTATGTGTTTGTGTATGTGGGTGTATGCACGAGCTCATGTGTGAGTGTGTATGTGTGTATGCTTGTGTGCGTGTGTGTATATGTGTGTATGTGTGTGTATGGATGGGCTCATGTGTGAGTGTGCGTCTGCAGTTTTGACCTGCATCACGCCTCCCAATGTTTCACTCCCTGCGATGCATGGACCTCAAGGTCACGACCCAAACAAGGTCCCTCCAGCGCTGTGGGAGTTTTAATGACAGACGGCCAGGAATGATGAATGAATATTTCATGGCTTGACGGATATAAGCCTGAAGCTTGTTTGTATCTGTTGGTGTATACTGCATAATGTTCCAGTACACCTCCTGGAGTCAAAATGGAACCATCTGCTTTAGCATGGTAACAGCCATGTTTCTGACTGAATTTTATTATATAATATATTTACATACTGTATCTATAATATATAAAATTAAATATAATTCCAATTTATAAACCCACTCCCACAACAAAGATGGCAGAAGTAACATGTTTTGCATGACAACATGGCTGAAACCAACACAAGCATGCAGGCACATGTGATGCACACAAGCATAACCTGAAATAAACAAAAACAAAAGAAGGCTTGACTTCTACTTTCAAAGGTCATTTGAATGTCAGTTTATTAAATATAGATAGAAGCTATTAAGACTATTAAGCCTTGTCATTACCATTATAACTACATTACGGTTCATTTTCTTGCCCATACCCTGGAGCTATACGGCTTTATGAGCATTTACAGATTACACTTTTGATGATTAATAAAGAACTTAAATTACCTTGGAGACTAACATTAATTCTTATCAGCCTTAGAAGAAAATCAAGCATCTACATAGCTGATTCAAGTTAATTTTCCTTTTGCTGGACAATCAACATCACAAAAATCAGTGGGATTTCTAGAAGGCTCAGGTGATGGCCACACATTCAAGCAGTGAACCTCCTGTTCCAATTCATCCCAAAGGTGCTATTTGATTGAGATCTGTGGAGTGTGCAGGCCATTGGAGTAAGCTAAAGTCACTATGATGTTCATGGAACCAGCTTCAGTGTATCCTGCTGAACGTATCCATTCGAAGACTGTGGCTATAAAGGGATGTGCACAGTCCACAACAGCGTATGCTGTGGCATTCAAATGATGCTCAATTGGTATTAAGGGGCCTAAGGTGTGAAAAGAAAACATCCCCTGACCATTACACCACCTCTACCAGCCTGCACTGTTGACACAAAGCAGGATGGATCCATGGATTCATGCTGTTTATGCCAAATTGTGACCCAATTACAGTGCTATGAAAAAGTACAGTATCTGCCCCTTCCTGATTTCCTTTGTTACTGCATATTTGTCACACTGAATGGTTTTAGATCTGTAGACCAAATGTAATATTAGACAAAGGGAACCTGAGTAAACACCTTAAGCAGCAATGACTGCAACCAAACGTGTCCTATAATTTGATATCAGTTTTCAACATCCCTGTGGAGGAGTTTAATGCCATTCTTCATTGCAGAACTGTTTTAATTGAGACAAACTGGGTTAGGTTTTCGAGCATGAACTGCTTGTTTCAGGTTCTTCCACTGCATCTCTATTGGGTTCAAGTCAGGTCTTTGACTAGGCCACTCCAAAACATTAAATTAGTTTCTTTTCAGCTATTAAAATGTGGACTTTCTTTTGTGTTTTGGATCATTGACTTGCTACATAACCCAATTATGCTTCAGTTTCAGCTCCTGGACATTTGACTGGTCATTCTCTTGAATACATTTCTGGTACAAAGCAGAATTTGTGGTTCCTTTGATAATGGCAAGTTGTCCAAGTCCTGAAGCAGCAAAACATCCACACACCATCACACTACCACCACAATGTTTGACTATTGGTGTGATGTCCTTACTGTGAAATGTGGTATTTGCTTTGTGCCAGCCATAGTGGGACCCACGTCATCCAAAAAGTTCAATTTTTAACTAATCTGTCCATAGGAGTTATTATGCCAGAGTGGTCCTCAACAATTGTAAAAAGCATCTTAATTCATATTTTTATGCAATGATGTTTTCAAATAAATCTGAATCTGACATTATACCAAAAGGCTTGGGCATCATCCAGGTGCTTTTTTGCAAATGTGAGACGAGCACTGATGTTTCTCTTAGTTAGAAGTGGTTTCTGCCAGGCTACTCCCCCACGAATCCCATTTTTTGCCCAGTCTCTTTCTCACTGTTGAGTCATGGACACTGACTTCACTGAGGCTAGAGAGGCCTGCAGTTCTTTGGTCATTGTTCTGGGATCATTTGAGACTTCCGGCATGAGTTGTCTCTGCACCCTTGGAGATATTTTGCCAGGCCGGCCACTCCTGGGGAGATTTACCGCTATTACAAGTGTTTTCCATTTGTCGATAATGGCTCACATGTGGTTTGGTGGTGTCTCATTGCCTTAGAGATGGCTTTGTAGCCCTTTCCAGGCTCGTTATTTTCTCATTGCTTCTTGAACTTCTTTGATTGTGGCATTTGTTTGATTGTGGCATGTAGAAATCTTGTGGTGACTCTTCACTCTGATGGTAAGGTTCAATACAAGTGATGTTTAGATTCAACAGGGCTGACTGCAATCAAGCCTGGCTATGTTCAATCAGCTGAATCTGATTATCAATTTAATTTGGTTAATTGCTTGATTGAGTAATTAAGGGGGCAATTACTTTTTTCATATGGGTGTTTGATTTTTTTCCCATTAAATAAATGAAATAATTTTAAAAATGGGAATTTTTTAATTTTACATTTTGTTTACTCAGGTTTCCTTTACACTGTATGTATACGTACGTACTGGGGCAGTGAGTGACGCAATTTTTGTTGTTCTGGCTCGCCAGCACATTGGATTTCAAATGAAACAATGAATATGACATCCCCTCATTATAGGGGAGCAAAAGTAATATATATCATAACCTGGACACAGCTCCTCTCCCCATAACCCCCTCTCCTCCCTCCCTCTCTTTAAATATAATTTTTAAAGTGTGTGTCATACACTTTGTCAACAGACAATGTATTATTTTGAACATTTTTGGCACTTTTTCTCTTTTTCTTAGAGGTAATAACGTTGGCTATTTTAGTTGTTGCTTCAAGAGAATATTTGCTTATCTTTTTCCTCAATCACTACCGCAGTTGTGTCGATAATAGCTACACCAGACCATTTCACTTCCTCACGCTACCATCCAAAATTCAGCAGTGAAACACCAGCTGAACCAGCCTAAACAACACAATGGCATTGCCTTGACTTCCTGAAATCCCACTCTTGCATCATTTTTTCATCAGCAATAGCTCCCTACATCACAACCACAATAAACTGGCAAGGTTGCAAAGCCAGATATTGTGCAGTCGCTCGTGTGTATAATGGAGGAAGATATCCCCTCATCTTTTTTTGCTCTTTCTAACCTTGATTACAGAGGTAACGTGTTATTTTCTTTTTTGTCATTAATTTTTCAAATGGACTTCATAAATAATCTATAACCATACACCTTACAGTACATACATTGATCCATGGCTGTTTTTCCTTTCGTTTTTTAATGTAGTGTTCTGAGCCAGATCCCTGCGAGGAAAAAGGTTAAGGGTGTTTTTTTTTTTTTTTGTCTTCACATGTTCTCTTAAATAAATATTCCAGCACATTTCCAGAAAAATTATCCCCCTTTATCCAGCTCTCCCTCCCAGAGGTGTGACATGCTGCATGGAAGCTGAAACAGAAAATAAGCAGTTCAAAATAAGGATGACATAGTTCAATCTGGCCACCAGTGCCAAACAAAGGGGTTAGCTTTTGATTTTAAACCACACAATATCACTCATTACTGTATTTATTTGCTAGAGATGCGGGGGTGGACATTTGGACTGGTATAAAAGTTATCAGCCGCTGAGGCTGACGTTTTTGCTGAATTTGACAAACAAGATTTCAGCCCCCAGCCCCTCTCCCTTCCCGAGTCGAGCCTTTTGTTGTACCATCAATGGCAGGAGCCATAAATATCGACGGGGGCGTGTTCCATTACGCTCCAAGCCTCCTTCATCACCCTCCGTAGCCAGAACCGTCCGATCGATCCTCCCCACTAATTAAGGAGCGCTCAAAACGAGTGTTCACCCCCCTCTACACACACAGATGAGCTCGTAAAAAAAAAGACCTAAGCGATTGTTTTCTGCATCGATGCTTTTTTTCCACATGTATGGCCCTGAGGGGCTCTCATTTTCCCTCTCGCTCTCTGTCAGCAAAACTCTGACAAGGCTGTCTGTCCCTGAAGTGAGGACGACGTCACGCTGCGTGAAATTAGCAGCCGACCAAAATCTATTTAAAAAAAGAGAGATTAACTATGGTAATGTTGAATGATTGCCCCTTAAATGGGTGAGACAGTGTAACGCATGGCTGAGAATGGCTGAGCGGCCCATGGCGATGTTCAAAATTGGCTGGGATTCCAGGACAAAATAAAAAATGAACCAGAGAAAAAAAAAAAAAGAACAGCAAACCAATGAAGCCAGAAACTTTGCTAATAGGTTTATTTTACCGTGAAATGTTTTGGGCTGAAGTGTCAGTCAAAGAGTTTTAACCACCCAAACAAGGAAATACATCAACAAAAGGAAAATTCAATTGTATGAAAGAGAAGAAGGCTGAAACGGTAACGCAATACCTCAGGAGTGCCATGTCACTGATAATATTAAACCCATGTTAATGTTATGTTTGTTCAGATAATTTGTTAGGTCAGATAATTAGCATTAAGGGGGGCATCATTAAGAGATCTCCTATATCATGCCTAAAATGACCATTCTAATGGCTGGGAGTTACAAGGGATGACACATGACATTACCCCAGGTAAGTCCTTACGCATCAGGCACACTGCAAAGAGGCATTCATCCAACCATCCTTCCATCCATTATCTATACCCGCTTATCCTGGGCAGGGTTGCAGGGGGTGCTGGAGCCCATCCCAGCGTGCATTGGGCGAGAGGCAGGATTACACCCTGGATAGGCCGCCAATCTGTCGCAGGGCACAAACACCATTCACTCACACACTCATACCTATGGGCAATTTAGAGCCTACCTGCATGTCTTTGGACTGTGGGAGGAACCCCACGTGAACATGGGGAGAACATGCAAACTCCTCACAAAATGGCTCGAGCTGAGATTCAAACCCACAACCTTCTTGCAGTGAAGCGACAGTGCTACCCACAGCTGAATGAGGCAAAGAGCTACCTGTAAATGCCTGGGGTGGATGCGTCCAAAAAAGAGGACCTCGTTCAAACAGTTCTTTCAACAGCTGTACTTCTGATCAATAAGTTTAGTCCTGCTCATTCCATTAAAGTAATATAAAGGCGTGCCCTTTACACAGATACAAAATAACCGGTAACATTTGACTCCTGCAGATCTCTCTGACTGTTTTTCTGGACATGCAGTTGCAGATGATGTGCTGTTAGGCTTTTCCACATATAAACCAAAATCAGAATCCTGTTTTGATAGGTCAAAAGCAGTTCCAGCATAGAACTAATTGCGATCTTTTTTTTTTTTTTTTGGATGTGGATGTGTTAATATGGAACTTGGTTTAGAACTGAGAAAGATTTATCTGTCAGCCAATCAGAGCATTCATCCAAGTTGTGGCATAAATATGTGTTGTTATAGAAAAATTATGCTTAGCCACAGCAATAAGAAACAGTAAACGGAAAATTACAAATGTACCTCTCACCCCTCCCTTAAAAGATGTGTTGTGCTGAACCGAAGGATGTAAGGGAGGGGGAGAAGATTATACTTTACGCGAGACACACCTATGAAGTGTAAGCTTATAAAAGAGAAGGCTCTCTAGTGTTCAGAGAGCCTTCATGTAGAAACTGTTTGTTTCTCTGTGTGAACTCTCCTATTTGGCCAAATAAACGTTTGAACTGAATATTGTGTGAAAGTCTATTTGAAAGTCTGTTTGACTTGATTTGACTCTTCTCACCGAACTTGGAGATCTAGAGAATTTCCACCACAGTGTATACATTTTAGTTATTTGCTTGGTGCTAAACCTGACAATGAGGTCTACTGTGCACATGTGGTGGGTCTCTGGAGTTCTAACGCCTGCAGAGCTTGTCTTGCTAATTAACGTGTTCTTCATCTTTCTCTCTGAATATCCAAATGCGTTTTTCATTTTTGCAGAGCGGCCCCACTGGTTATTAATTAGCATATGATTCTCACAACCTGACACCTCAAAAAATATATATAATTAATAAAAATACTGGAAATCGCATCAGGGCAAAGATCATCCTCCCCTGGACTGGTGTAACTTCCTGCGAATCATCAACAGCCCCGAGTGAAGAAGTGGTTTTAACAGGAAAACAAATGCTGTGACATCACAGGCCATGTCACATTGCTATTATAATTAATCACAATGCTCCTCTGTGTGTACGAGTGCTGGAGCCTATGAATAGTATGAATGGGTAGCATTCACTGGCCTTGTTGAGGAAAAAAGGGTGAGAGTGAATGTTGGAGGTACTGTGTATGACTTGGATGGGTGCTTCATGTGAGGTAATTGCCTGTTGAGTTATAGAGTAACCAGAGACAGGAGGGTGGTGGCAAAAAAGGATTTCATGGAGCAGCCCCCTAACAGAGTGTTAACAGTTAGGTAGCTTGACTACAGTCAGTCTTTCTCAGTGGTGTCAAACTCGTGCCATGGAGGGCCGTGTGTATGCAGGTTTTCATTCCAACCAATTAATGCTGCCTTAATTGAGTCCAATTACTCATTCAGCCATATGCGTTTAACTGCATTGAAGCACAGAATATAAGAAAATTTTTATTTAGGCAATGCGGGTCACCATAGACGTCGGGTCACCATTGTGCACAAACCTGCATCCCTAATTCAGCAAATAATTTAACTAATTATATAATCAAGATCTGAGGCTGGAATGAAAACCTGCATACACACGGCCCTCCATGGCACGAGTTTGACACCACTGGTCTTTCTGATGAGCTTGACTAACTTCTGCATCCAATGTGGTATTAACACAACAAATTAGGGCGATGCCCTTTGAACATAAATCAGTGGCTAACCAAACTTATTTGGCTCAAAACATAAAACACATACATCAGCAACCCTTTTCTCCATTTCATTTAGACACAAATGTGCCTGGAGATCAAGAAACATTGTAAACCTGACCATTAGCAGTATCTTGTCTACTTTGGCTTTTTGACTGGTGGATAGCATTTCATTAGTTTCTCCACAATAGATAATAAATGGCATATAAGCAAAGTGATTGTATTCTCTGGGCATTTTTGAAGAAGTATTACTAATAAACTGCCTACCCTAGGTCTGACTTAATAGGTAAAAATATTCCTACATCCTGCCAGCATGCAGACAAGATGTCTTGACTCAAACTGACAATTTCCAACCAAAGACATTGCAGTGGATGCAATTTTCAAAATGATTCTCTATATTAGTGAAGTTGAGTTGGGTAGGAAGCCTCAGGGGAGGGTACATGAAATGAAAAATCACCCCAGCCAATCAAATCTATTTTTAGAAATATGTTACCACCAATCAGATTACAGGAAGCCTATACCAGAAAAAAATGAAGTTAAGTTTTCCAGAGGCTCTTTCAGAGATAAACAATTAGGTGAAAAGTATGTTCTTGCTGTCATAAACAATATTAAAAAAATCACACATAAAGATTTCCTTTTTCCCTCATTGAGCTCAGTGCAATATGTTTAGAATTCTTGAACTCATAAGTTATAATTATACAACTGCATATTTTACTAAACCGTTCAGCTTAAGGGTACAAATGCAGTACATCAACCCAGGATTTATAATAATGAAGTGTGTGTGTGTGTGTGTGTGTGTGTGTGTGTGTGTGCGTGGATGTGTGTATGCATGTGTGTGTGTGTGTGTGTGTGTGTGCGAGTGCGTGTGTGAGTGTGTGTGTGTGTGCGTGTGTGTGTGTGTGTGTGTGTGTGTGTGCGTGGATGTGTGTATGCATGTGTGTGTGTGTGTGTGTGTGTGTGTGTGTGTGTGTGCGTGGATGTGTGTATGCATGTGTGTGTGTGTGTGTGTGTGTGTGTGTGTGTGTGTGTGTGTGTGTCTGTGTGTGTGTGTGTGTGCGTGGATGTGTGTATGCATGTGTGTGTGTGTGTGTGTGTGTGTGCGAGTGCGTGTGTGAGTGTGTGTGTGTGTGCGTGTGTGTGTGTGTGTGTGTGTGTGTGCGTGGATGTGTGTATGCATGTGTGTGTGTGTGTGTGTGTGTGTGGTGAAGTGAAGCTGAGAAGTCGAAACCAGTGGGGTAAAAAAAGATAAATGGTTTATTTTTCACTAAAGTAGCTCCAACACCAATTTAGTTGCCCATGGTTTGTATAGAAAATGCCATGCTGTTCTAATGAAATTACACATTTTCAAGTATTTTTTCCACACTATTCAGTCTTCTTATGAAAAAAGCAAGTATTTTTCTCACTAAGAATGAAAATTTTCTGCCTTAACATCAACTCTTCAAAGATTTATGGAGAAGATTTTTCCATCTAAAAATTGTTTCTTTGCTGTTGATTAATGGATCTTTCAAGTTATAGCCTACGCTCTTAAAAACTTGTCATTGACCTACTTTGTCAGGATCAGGATTATTATTTTCTGTGTTTTATTGATCATATCTCACAATGCATTGTGTCCAAGGCAGTCCAGAATTTTCTGTCATAACAGAAGTTTTAGCATTTTTTTAAAACTTGAAATGAGACGCGAACTGACCATAAACAGAATATCAGCTCTATAGTGAAGCTACTGCTAGCGACAAAGCTGGGATATTGAAAATTATGTTTGGTAGCAAGCTAGACAGTTGGAATGTAGCACAAAAAAGGTTTATTTTATGTTTAGCAACAGGTAGCTAATTATAGTGCCATGAATTTAAACACATCATAATAAAAACTTAGCTCACTAGCCTTTTGCTTTACAGGCATCACATATTAATTGTCTAATTGGTGGCTTGGCATCTAATCTAGCTATGAATGAAAAGCATTAAATTGATTTAAAGGTGCAATATGCATGTCTGTAGCATAGTTTTTGGCAATGAACTGAAATCACATCAGAATCTGAATTGAGCAAAAATGCTCATATTATTTGGTTACACGCCATACAGTTCCAGCTTCATGGGGAACTGTGTGATCCTAAAGTCTGAACTGTTTGTTCCTGAGGTTTCAATGAAGGATGGCAGACCAGGGATTTAGGAAATAGCAGTATCAGTTGTTTTGCCATTCATAAATAAGATAAAATCGTTGCCAGCCATGTAGGAAATTGTTATGTTTATGAATAGACTCTTCATGTGTTGATGGAATGTTTTCACTTGACCGATTAGCTTATTGTTATAAAGGTTTTGATTAATATGTTTTTCATAATGCTGTATGGTTTGGTTTTGATGGTTTTGCTGACTGGATTAATAGCATAATATTATACAAATTATAGCAAAGCATCTTTCATTAAAAAAATAAATACAAAAAAAAAAAAAAATCAAGGAAATCTAATTACTTTCTAATCCAGCTTTGCAAAAGTTTAGTTAATCACAATAAATAATCATATGATAAAACAATTGATCGCATCTGTAATATACAGGCAGACTTACAGTGATTTGGTCATGAATAAACATTATAAAGCATGTCAGCCCTCCAGTAAAAATAAAAATATAAGAGAGACCTCACTGCTAAAAACATATGAAATAAGTTTGTGAATATATTGCTGCATGCACTTTTCAATTCATTATTATTTTGAAACTTTCAATAAGTCACCATCTTTGCAATCAGACACTATTAAAAATTGAAACAGAAAACTTGTATGTATGGATGGTTTCTGAGACCATAGTGTTAGCTTTTTAGGTTTGGTCTGGGGCTAAATTTTCAAAGAAAATTGAATAACTTACATGTCTAATTGGACTGATAGCTAACATGACATAGAGAATGGATTCGTGGCTATTAACATTTTGTCAAAATAGATAACTTTCATGGATCATTAAAACAACATTCAACAACATATAAATGTCACTCAGTATTAAATGAAGTATTTGGTCAATATAAGTGTATCCTTGGTTGTACTAATGTACAGTAGGCTGCACTGATTAAAAAAATAAAACAAAAAAAAAGCTAAGCCATTATCACACATATGGTTTCAGATGTTACTACAAGAGAGTGGCTCCTCAACATGTTCCATATAACAATGTATAGAGGGCGCCTCAACATGTTCCATATAACAATGTATAGAGGGCCCCTCAACATGTTCCATATAACAATGCATAGAGGGCACCGCAACATGTTCCATATAACAATGTATAGAGGGCTCCTCAACATGTTCCATATAACAATGTATAGAGGGCTCCTCAACATGTTCCATATAAAGCTGGCAGTATACTCAGTAAGAAGAAAGAACTTCAGGATTGAGAACCACCGGCGAACATGTCCACGAACACTGTTGTCGGTATACTCAGTGAGAACACCGCACCATTTAAAGTCACTCCACGCCGCTGGGGTGTGAATCATTACGAATAATTACGAGGCAGCATATTAACCAGGGCTGGAATCTCGCCCAGACCTCCGTCTCGCGGCTACCTCATGGATGTATGAGAGAAGGGCTACGTGAGATCAAAACACAAAACAAAAGGTTTAAAGTGGCTTTAGTTTATCTAGCCATGCAAAAGAAGAAGAAAAAAAGCGAAGTAGATGGTATGTTCGCCCTCTAAATCAGAGTAGAATTGAGTTTTGTCTGTACATTCGGCAAATGCGAACGAGGGGGTCCACTTTCTCTCATTTCCGAATGTGTACTAGGCGTTTTGATGACTTGCTGAAACGAGTAGCACCATTCATCAAACATGCGGGAACTCACAGAATTCCCATCTCTACAGAAGAGAGATTGGCGTTGACTCTCCTTACATTAGCGTGTGAAGTCTTCCCTCTGAACTCTCAACCGTGAAGTAACCAACCATGTGATATTTAGACCAACAGCTGAGAGGGGGAGGTCGGAGAACAAGAAAGAAGTTTTCCAAAAGTTCTCCCTGGAGGCCGTCGCACACTGCACCGTACGGACACACAACACCGCGTCTTTTTGTTCTTCAGTTGTTCTCATTGCTTCATTTTGCTCAAAAAGTTATACTTCTTACGAAGTATACTGCCTACTTAATAATGCACAGAGGGCACCGCAACATGTTCCATATAACAATGCACAGAGGGCACCACAACATGTTCCATGTAACAATGCATAGAGGGCACTGCAACATGTTCCATGTAACAATGCATAGAGGGCACCGCAACATGTTCCATGTAACAATGCATAGAGGGCACCGCAACATGTTCCATATAACAATGCATAGAGGGCACCGCAACATGTTCCATATAACAATGCACAGAGGGCACCGCAACATGTTCCATATAACAATGCACAGAGGGTGCCTCAACATGTCACCACCTGTGGGTGGGGCAATATTACATGCTATCTAACCATGGAAACATGATGGTTCACCATGCAGCCACGTAAGAAGAATATACAGTAAATTGGCCTGTAAAAATCTGCATTTTTCAAGGAAAGCTAATTCCTTGATTTTCAAGGAACTTTAATTATTAGTTCCAAGGAATTGTATTTTCCATCTCTTGCAAGAAAATAAATGTATACATTTTTTTTTATTGTTTTCTAAAATATGGACTGAATCATGAAGCAGATGGTGTAAGGGTTAGCATGTAGTATTTATTTGTTCAGCAGCTCAACATCTATTTACCCCTTTCACTGTACCTCTTCCAGCAAGTAGTTTCCATAGCAACACCATAAGAGGCTCATTGCTGTTGGTTTGGGGCTCTTGGGGGGAGGGAGGTGCTATATCTGACAGTATTTTGGTGTGTGCTTATGGCAATTAATTCATAATACAAACCAACTTGCACTGTACAAAAAAGGGGTTATAACTGGTCTGGTTCTGCTCATTGAAAAAAGGCTCAAAAAGGTGACAGCTTCTTCTATAGAAAACTTTCAACTTAACTCTGGATGTTTGAGAGACAGAAATGGCAGGCTGCAATTGAAAAGTTTTAATAAATGGACTGATTTTTACTTTGGCTTTCTGACTCTCTGACAAATACTGGATTCTCAGGCAAGATAATGACATTTTTACTGGCTGGCAGGTTAAAATCATCAACTATGCCCTGAGGTGTGGAAGTGGACAGTTCTAAATGTTGCTCCTAATTTTAACATATTAGGAAGTCATGGGCTCCCACTACATGCTATGAATTCACCCATATGTAATATATCATATGGTAATCCTAGTGCGACCAGTTTAAAATAGCACCTAGGAATTGCATTTGTCCCATACAATTCTATTCTTACCTGCACTTGATTATAGTATATTCTTCCGTTATTATTTTCACAAAAAGGGAGTGCATCAAATGAATGGAATGACCAAATTGGGGTAAAAACGTATATTCATACATTGCTGTGTATCTTTTATTATAATCTTAGACAGCAATACAATTCAGTAGTTTTATGCAGTCAAACTATCTTGCTTTGATTTTTATGAGGGTAAAATTCCTATTCCATTCAATTCTATTTTTTTTCCCCCGGAGTTTTTATAGTGCACCAACAACATTGCCCTGCTGTACCTAATATTAGGCTTAATGCATCAGCCCCATGGTCGTGCAGTTAATTCTGTCAAAACAAAATTAATTAATCTTATTTTTACCTCAATATTTTTTTAAAGAATGAAAGTTATAGTGCTACATTGCCAAATTATTCTAAAAAATTCCACTTCTGCTAAGTGAATAGGAAATGAAAATTAAGCATCATTTTAGGACTTGGAAACAATCACATTGGCCAGTACTGTTTGGTAAACCTCTCCAGAACTAAGAACGATTCATGTTTTTTGATGTATTCAAATTGGGCTTGCTGGTTCCTATTCAATTTCTGTCTTGCTCATTTTGCATGATTTTAAGCCTACACCCAAATGGGAAAAACATATGACAAATATTCAGTGGATTTAAAATCCATAAAAAAGATATATGACTAAATAAGCTATTATTATTTGTGAATAATACACATAGACTAGTCTGTAAGTGTATTCAAGTGGTACTGTAATTAGTTGCATAACTTATAAAAATAGTAAGGAAGTATTTTCAATATGTTCTGTGCATGTGTTTTTTAAACTATTCCTTAACAATCCCAGACTGTGGTTTCACAGCTCTTGTTCTTGCTGGATAAGGCACCCCATAAATTAATAATTACATGTTGAATGAATTGCAAAGGGCATCAAGCAACTGATTTCGTTTGAAACTGTAGCCATTACGGCAGCAGAATTAAACGGCAACTGCATCAGTAAGATAGCTTTTATTTCTCTGTAAACTGGGGCCTCATTAAAACGGACTTATGATCAATTTTGATCTTAAGTATGACTTACGCAGAAAACCACATATAAGTAGTTATTTATAAAACCTTACTTTGAGTTGGAAGGTATCTTATCTCAACGCAAAGTCTAGACTTGACGCAAGTGATTTTCCAGCTGGTTATGTAGGGGTATTGCAGTTTGGGACGCATATGCGTCCAAGCCTGTGGTGAACTTTGCATTAGCTTTATGAACAATTTGATAGGAATTATCAATTAAAGGTGTGAGGAATTAATTGTTTGTCAACCCACTATTTAGTCCACCGCATAATACGTGTTGCCTGTCTTCAATCTCCTCTACCATCGCCGGGATCTCGTCTTCCAAAAAGTTTGCTTTTCTCTTTTGGTCCATGGTTATTCCTGACTAAACCCTCATTTGTGCTAGCATTATATAAGGGGAAATCGCTGATTGTAAGGCACGTTCAGGTGCCGTCAATTTTAAGTTAATTTGAGATTTATAGATCACAGGTGCGTAAGTTACAAACAGGCTTCTTAGAACCTGCGTAAGCAAGGTTTTTTATGCTCAGTATCTTTTATGAATCGAACGTAAGCACACCGTTGTAAATGATCTTAAGACTAAGTTCAAGTATAAATCTAAGAACATTTTTATAAATGAGGCCCCTGAAATTTAACTCAACTTTTTAAAAACTCAACATTTTTTATTTAAAAAATGTGTAATTATTATTCTGATAATACCATGCATCTATTTCAATGTTGTGATTGTGCACAACATTTAGAAGCTGTTAAAGGGAAATTGCACTTTATAACACTTCTGGGCTCATTTTCACAACTACCCAGAGTTTTTTGTGCATCCCAGACGGTTTTTAGGTTGCTTGCTTCAATATTTAGATATTTGTAGATTTTTGATAAATAAATAAATAAACAAGGAAAATGGTGAGACTCATTCAATTGCAGCATCACAATGTCAGCAGTTCTGAACGAGCAGCAGTGTATGCGTAGCATGTAACATTTGTTTTATGTTGAATATCTTACTCATAGCAACACTGATCTAGCTAAGCAGCTTGGTGTAAATATGTGCCATATTTATTCAATTTAGCAAGTTTCCAGAAAGTATGTTGTGCTGTGTTACGTATGTGGCTATGGTAGCTTAATTTCACCTAGATAGTTTTGCTACAACAGTATATCTGCAGTTTTGAAGCAAATGGAGTAGCTACTGTAGCTAGCTATGATACAAAACATGCTGTGGACCATTTTGATGGAAGATCAAATTGAATTTCAGTGCTAAGTTACGTGAGTTACAGCAGACCTAGCAAAAACACTTGCTTGATACTTGACTAGAATGAGATGGACTAGAATGAGTGTTTGGTTGCTGGCGGGATCTTTTCTGGAATTGTGATGTAACATTTCCACTGTATTGTAAATTAATGTTTATTATGAGATGATAGCAGTTGTTTTCCAGATATGTTGTCCATGTGTTGTTAGGGAAACTGCATCTCTCTTGGTAATACCTATCAGGGGTCAAACTGTTCCTCCCCCCTTACATTTAGCCTATACTCTGTCATTCCTCTTCCTCACACACATAATAAATACTTAGATAATATGTGTACATTTACTTCTATGTGTATATTGGCATGCAAGGGGTAGTTAGACTATTCTGAATACATATAGCCTGGCTACGCTCAGTAATTCCTCTGTCACACACAGGAGTACTTAAATACATAAAATATGTGTTACTTTACTCCTGTGCATGTGTTAGTTAGCAAGAGGGATAGCTAGCTAGACTATTGAGACTAGCCTACACTTAGTCATTCCTCTGCCACACACAGTAAATAAATTAATTATCTGTAAACAAATTCTGTGCATGTATTTTGTGAAAGATACAAGCTATCCATCTCTTGCTTGGAACTGATCTATCTCCCCAGCTAGCTATATATATAATAATAAAATATAAATGCTTACCACTGCTTCGACGCAGAAGAAAGTACTGCAGTACTGTGCTGTGACGGTTTTTCCCCCAGCCCTAACATTCAGTTCTGTCAGGACCACTGTCATCAAAGTAGAACTTTATTGACAATAAAGGTAATACAGTTATGTTTGGTGGTATGGCTCTGTTCTGGAGCTCTCCCGCCAACCACGCAGCCCGTGTGGATAAGGCCGGGAGGCCAGCAGCCAAACCCCCCTAGAGGGGTACACACAGAACAGATCCAGCAGCAAAGCAAGTTCTTAACACATAGGGATGGAGCAATGCAATTTCTTAACACATAGGGATGGAGCAGTACAAATTCTTAACACATAGGAATGGAGAAATGCAAATTCTTGACGCATGGGGATGGAGCTGGGGTGGTGGAGGGGATTTACGAAGCAACGTGCAGCGCTTGCATGCAGGAAGAGCAGCCGAATGAGTAGAGGGAGGCTGTTTAAGTAGACTGCCCTGTTAGTGAATGTACTGTGATAGGCGAACATCACTCAGCTGAGCCATCAGCTGATTCAGCCGGAGCGCTTGACTCTCGTGGCCTGCCAGAACTACGCGATGCTCCATATATGTGTGATATTAGGTAAGGGGCTTCTGCTATCTGTGTGTGCCATTCGAATTAGGTATCACAGTTATGCCTCAACAGCGCTCTAATGACCGGTGCCATTTGAGAGAGCCAGGTTTGCCAAAGCTAGCATCGCCTGCTGTTTCACAGATTCCACTCTCAAGCAGTCGTTTTCTATTTCCTCACCGCTAGTCTCTCTAGATCATCTGGAAAGGGAAATTGCTGTTCGTGAGATTGGTGTCCTGTGTTAAAATGGATTGAATTACTGCCTCCAATTGGAGCTCCACCAGCACAAGACCATTATTTGTCAGTGACTACTAACTGAAAGTTTATTTGCAATGGGCGTCTCCAAATGTTAGGTGGACTCATCTCATGTCACTTCTTATGAGACTAACAAGTAATAGTTCAGCCCTAACTTTCTGCTGCCTACTTTCATGTCACACACCATCCATTCTCTTTCAGATCAGGCAGGTTTATTAAACAGGGGTATTTTGTTGGTGCTGTACATCTCATCTCTGAAATTCTTCAACAGGAATGAACAGGGACGTTTGTGACTTGGAAAGTAACAGGAGGGATTTGAGGCTAAGTGATTTCACTTCAATTCTCTCCGGTTTTCTTTTTGTACAAGACAATAAATCAAAAGTGGCTCCTGTAATATGTTCAGATATCCAAGATATGTCTCTGGGATTTGGAACAGTGCTTTAATGTCTTCAGCCAGACCATAGCATGTGGCTTCAGAGATTTAAAAAGCTGAAAGTTTGTATCACTGGATATACTGTATAATGAGGATTAATGAGGCAGGTGGATTGGATCTTAGTTATAGCATGCACACACAAATACACTCTTTCTCTCATTTTCACACACACACACACACACACACACACACACACACACACACACACACACACACACACACACACACAGAATCAGACCAGGCACGCATGCTCACACTTTCTCTCACTCTCAAACACATAAATCACAAATGCACATCCAGAGACATACATGCACACACACACTCACACACACACACATTGAGAAGGTGCAGAGTTTATCACATGGGAATGGCCTGTATTTATGCCAGTTATCTGATTCTATGCCACTTTATCTGTTACATTCCTCTTTCGCACCAAAGAAGAACATGGCTGCATGAAGCTAGAGGAGAGGACCTCAAGGCTGTTCTATTCATTTATTATGCATTATCAAAGAACACTAAACCTAACACTGGCTATAACTTATGTATGTCCACACAGTGCATACAGTACACAACACTAAATCAAAAACTACCTGCATTATACTACCTATGTCTACATACATAAAACCCACAACCCTGCCAGAACTGTCCAATATTATACAGTACCCGTATCTATGCAACACACAGAGGACCAACACAAAACCCACAGCTCACTGCACATTTTTACCTCTGTCCAGACTAGGATCAACAGCAACCCACAATAAACATAGCACAATGACAGGATGTTGGTGAATTCCATTTAAATTTTGTCAACTCGTAACATACTGAAATTCAATGGATGTGGTGTCGCTTGGCTTAGCCGGTAGAGCACTGGTCACATACTCACTACGAGGTGGTCCAAATCCACCTGCACGATCTTTGTCACATATCTCTCCCTTTCTTGCTTCCCGTTCTTCCTGTCTCTCTACACTGTCTGGTCCAATGATGCCGAAAAGCCCATGAAAACAATCTGTATTTTTTTCTATTCGTTTAATTAAAAAGTCATTTCTGGAACTGGCTGAATTGAAATGCAGATGACACCAAATATTTACAAAGCATAAAGCACAAAATACACAATTTACAACCTACAAAGTATTCAACTACACAACCCACAGGCCACAAAAACAAGCAACAATACAAACAGTTGCACACAAGACAACAAGTGATAGAAGGGGGCCAGGATTCTGTTGAGTTCATAGAGAATATGTATGAACTAATAATATACTAATAATCAAATCCTGCTTGTCATTATGACAAATATGACAAAAAATGTTTTAATTTTTATTGCAGTTTTATTGTGGTAGTAAAAAAAAACAACTATCTACACAATACATATACTCACTATAAATAGCAGATTTAACATTTATCGTAGGCAGGCTCCATCAAAGCCAACATAATTTTACAATTTATTTTCTTTATTAATTTATTATCTTTCAAATTCACACCTTGCAATGTGACTAAATTCAGATAATATTATGAATTATACTATCTGCATTTTTATTTTTTATTTTTGTTGCTATATATTATGCTCAAATAAAGATTCAGTTTCAGTAAGTGTGTACACCCTGACTGACTGTAAAAGAAAACTCAAAATTACTGTATCAGAACACAGACAAATATCTATGGGAAATAGGGGCCAGCCGAAAAGTTAGAAAATCAAACTATCCGGTACAGATATTGTGTTTTTTTTTCAAATACGACTGATGTTTGACTACTATGGACCAATATCCATGGTTGTAGAAACAGATGGAATATTTGATCTGAATGTGCCCGGTGCTGAATGAAACATGATCTTAAAGCTGCTGCATGATACAATAGAGACGACCAAGGTCCAGCCCCTGATTCCCCTCGCATTTCCGTGTTGCCATTCGCCAGTTCTTGCCAGACACCTGTGTCTCGTGTGCTCCCTAGAGCAGCACTAGTCATAGCTAAGACTTGGTGTCTGTGACAAAAAAAAAAAATTGGCAAAGTTGCTGAAAACCACAGAAAACTGAAAAAAGCAGAAACCATCCGTCCATCCATCCATCCATTATTTATACCCGCTCATCCTGGCCAGGGTCATGGGGGGGGGGGGGGTGCTGGAGCCTATCCCAGCGTGCATTGGGCGAGACGCAAGAACACACCCTTGACAGGCCGCAAATCTATCATAGGGTACACACCATTCACTCACACATATATATGGGAAATTTAAAGCCTCCAATTATCCAATTAGGACTGTGGGAGGAAACCAGAGTACCCAGAGGAAACTCACATGAATACAGGGGGAACATGTGAACTCTACAAACGCCAAGGCCGGATTCAAAACCAGGACTGTCTTGCTGTGAGGCAACAGTGCTAACCACTGCATCACTGTGCTGCCCTGGCAGAAATCATGGTGTGTTATAAAAAATTAAAATAAATTAATAAACATGAATTCATTCAATTAATACAGTAGATCTCATGTGCTGCAGTGGGAATATTTAAATAACATGCACAATTGTAACAGCAGTAACAAGTGCTTGAAGTTTAAAAAAAAAAAAAAAAATAGTGGGCAGTTGCCACTAGGAACAAATACGATACGCATTGATAAGCAAGTGCATTTAATTGCTTCCGTCCTTCACTGAAAGAAAAGAGAATACTTTTTTTTTTACCTTTAATTTAACAGAACGTTGTTAGGAACAGAGCATGCTCAAAATTAATTTCTGTAATAATAGAGGTTTACCTTGTGTCCATTGTTATTCCTTCAAAGTTAGATTTGGTAGGTTACATCATGTTGTACATTGCAAGATTGGAGTCTTTGATGGAGCGATGCGGCGTTATCACTGACATGGGGGGGGGGGGAGGATGAGTGCTCGGCATCGACACTGTTGACAGGGGCTATCATCTGATTGTAACAACTGTGACATGTACAATAATCTCAATCCCAGCACTTTCCAGGATCTGTACACATCGGTCGCATTCGTTTCTCCCAGCATTTGGCAATATGGTTAAAATGCTGAATTCACACCTATAGAAGTCACACTGTAGGCTATGTTAACGTTGACACTTACCATCCAAAACTACCAAAAAATCATGGAAAGCATTACAAACTGGGGAAATTGCAGAAATGGCAAAACACTGGGAAAGGGACGGAACTGCCAAAAAAAAGGCTAATCATGGAATCTGTGGCACTCTCAATTTCTGTGACAAACACTCAGCCATAGTCATAGCACATATGTATGTTTTTATGAATGTGCATGCTCGTGTTTCAGATTTGCCTTGTTTCATACCAAGCAGACTCAACAACAAACTGAAAGCTGTGGCCAGTGGCTAGTGAAGGTTCCGCCACCACCAAGCTTAGCTAAAGCTACCCTTGCATGCCTCTGCCTAACTAGGCTGGAATAAATAAGTAAAGATGCGAAATAAAACAAAACAATAAAACTGAATATGAATTTATATATGTTTGCGAATATGCATGCTTGTGTAACACAATTTTGCCGTGCTCCGAACAAAGATCAATAAAGATCAATTAAGCAAAATACCAAAGGCATGAGCAGAAGCGAATATGGTTCTGTACATATTGCTGCAATGGAGCAACGTGACCACATTGTCGGTCTGCTTTGTGTTTAACTCCCTCCGTCCAGTGCTGAACTATGAACTTACTGAATGGGGAATTCATTGTTTCTTCTTCCGAACACCTGCATCATTATTACAAAGTTAATGTGACATTTTACAGCGAAACACATCACAAAAAACAGCAAAGACACAGAGCAGCCTGAGTTTCTCAGTCGTCGTCGTCCCCCCCCCCGGCTCTGACCATGGCTACTGGGGTTTGGCTTCCGAATATGGATCCAGCTTCAACTATGCTTATGTTCAGATTATGGGCTGAAGAGGCCCCACATGTGACACAGATTTGGGCCACTTTCATATGTGGTCCTATATTGGATTTATGTCCAATCTGTGGCCATGCAGCCACTGTGAGGACTGTCAGATTGGAACTCATGTGGTTTTTTAACATCACACTTCACTTCGCAGGTGCAGAGCACTATCCTCATCACTTGATGACGGTGTTGTTTCCCTGATGGGTTGCCTCACAAATATTTTTTTATTAATGCACGGATGCTGGTTCTTTCACGGTGCAGGTTTGTTCACGCTTACGTCAGATATCGGTCACTTACAGACATGAATGAGACCAGTCAATGCAAATAAATTGAATCCGAGCAAAAAATATGGATTTAGCATTAATGTGAACATAGCCTATGGCATAGTACACTCACGGGTCATGTTTTGACTAGTCTCTTCAGTTAGTGAAAAATAAAAAAGTAAAGACCAAGCCGTGATATTATTTGACACTATATATTTATTAATCAGGATTTACAGACGAAATGCTGGAGACAGTGGATTAAATGACATCACACATCTTCAAGTTTCAGATGAACTCCACGTTTCTGACCACAACAATCATTTTTCCTGGATAGGCAGATCTAGTATCATGGAGGTGTAAAGAATAACTGGAGACAGGAGTGCCCTGTGTCGTTATTGGAGAAATACAGTTGAACAAGTGGAACCAAATGGCACATGATGTTCATTAGATTTATGATCTTGCCATTTAACTAATTTATCTAGAGAAAACTACACAGATAATGTTTTTTCCATACAATCCATATGTCTTTTACAGATGCATTCAGGTTAAACAACTTGTTCAAGTGGCTGCACCACAGCTGTGATTCGAACCCATGACCCTACAGTTATAAGCCTAGTTATCTGACTACAATGTGCCGGTTACTGTACTGCCACCTGTTACTGTGGGCTGCCATCTGGCTGATTTTAAACCACAACATGTGCGGTGTGGTTACAGTGAAGAGTAACGGTAAACACAGAGTGATTACTATAGCTTGTTTACTGCGGGGGTATGCACCTTCAATTGCACATCACTAAGGCTGGGTTTTGGTCACAGAAAATACTGACTAATCTCACAGAGCAGTTATGACAAAGTTGTTGAAAATCACAAAAGAAAAAGCTGAAAAACACGGCAGCGTCTTTTAAAACACATTAATGTATTATAAAAATCTCCTCTGATACAGCTGAAGTATCTGAGTGGCCAAGAAACATGTGGAGTCTTGCCTGGTGCTACTGAATTAATTTGTGATATCTCAGCTATCTGACTCCAAAATAATGTTTTAACCTTTCCTCTGTTCAACTATGCATAGAAGCAGACTCCAAATGATCTGCCAGTAGTGTGGCTCTATATGGATCGCTACCTATCTTGGTACATGCAGACCTACCTCTGGTGTGTGTAGTCAGGTATAGGTGAGGGCCTATGGGCTACAGATGTTCTATGTGTGTGTTAGGACCTTAAACCTGTTTGGTGTGCAGCGGTAAGAATAAAAGCGGAATTCTAGGTTAAAGTGAATTAAATTTATTGTATAATACTTTAATAATGGCAATATACAATGATGCAAAATGTGTTTGTAGTTGAATGGCTGTACATGAAAAATTGGAGAACGTGTTGACGAGTCTCCTCGAATCATTCCGCTTTTCCCCTTATATACCCAAGGATTAAAGGAAAACCCCAAGTCATCAAATAAAGACATAATCATAACAAAACAGTAATGTTATTGATCCGGCTTGTCCAAAGCCTATCACACCAAGTTAACCTTTGTAGTGGAGCCCTCCATCAAAGACTCTAATTAAGGTTTACATTATGCTGATCCAGTGGAATGTTTAGCAACTGTCATCATCTTTTCATCAACCCTTGCTGACTTCCTGACAGCACAGTAAACAGTCTGTTTTCTTTTGAGGGTCTGCTAAGGGGCACACTTCTGTGATACTACCCTATATTATTCATTTTTAAAAAGTGGAAATTCCACTGCAAATTACCTACCATATTTTACAAAATACAGAAGCCAGGTGATAATATTAGACCTGTGCGAATCGGCATCTCAGTAATTTGGGGTCATATTTTTTTCCTTCAGGGATTTTTCCATGCCATTTTGCTGCATCTTTCCAAGTCGAAAATTATGAAGGCTGTGGTTGGAATGTATCATATTTTGCAAGACTAAAGAAATTCTCAAGGGCACTAGGCTTTAATCAATGGTAGCCAGATGCCCAATGTTTTGATGTCCGCATGTATATTTGATTGGAAATTCTGTGCCTATTGATGTTTTAAACATTTTCATTTAGTTGGAAAAGACACAACCAACATAAATCAAATATGTAACAAGCGCATTCAATTGTAGTTGTTCAAACAATGTGATATTAGTCTATTGTGAAGTAATTTTTTCCCATTTGTCTTGAAACGTGTTTACAATTCAGTGTTCAAACAATATGTCAGCCAGCACTGTATTACTGGAACTTGAGGCCTCTCTGGATAAGATCTTGTAAATAAATAATGAATGCAACCAGTAGGTGATTTCCCATTAAATGATAATACAACAATGTTAAACAATTAAATAATGTTATCAGAGATGTATCAACATTGTAAAATGCAGTATTTGATATGGGCCAAAAATGTGTTGCCTATAATAACAAAATGTAACTTTAGGACTCTTACAACACCCCATAAGCCATACTGCAAAAGCAGACATTTGTGTTATTGCCCATACCACTCCTGTGCAATGGTTGCCTGCAGTCTAAACTTAAAATGTTTGATTGCTGTAGAAGTTAAGTGCAATTTGTACCCTTTCATGTATAGTATGACATTTTTGCTTTCATTTTTTTTTCCTGAAGTGTTGATTCTTCTGCAAGACACACCACTCATCTTCTGGCCATCTCCATGGAGATCAAAGGTGGACATCAATGCAGCTGATGATATGTTCCTTCCTGACAAGTAAAATGCATCCACAGCCTCACACCCATACCCCGTCAAACTGTCAAGGCAGTTTTTATGAATAATTTGGGGATAGTGAAACCTCCTGGTTTAATTCTCAAAGGATCACATGGAGAATAATGGAGATTTGCTTCAGTTTTGGAGTCTGCATGTTGATATTTTTTCATTTTTATCATGAGTGAAAGGTTCACTCTGTAAGAATCCCCTCTGATACATCAAAGAGTGGAAGTATCTGAGTGGCGAAAGAATGCATGTAGTTTTACTCGGTTGCCACTGGAAAGGGATTCATTTAATGATATCTTGATTATCTGACTCCAAAATTGTGTTTTAACCTTTTCTCTGCTAGCAGTTATTCATCAAAAGAGGAGACTTCTTTCCAGCAGTAATGTGGCTCTGTACTTATCGCTATCTATTTTAGTAAATGCTGACATGCCTCTGGCTTGTGTAGCCTGGATAGACACAATTTTTTATCCTGCTACGACATTAGTGTATACGCGAGTGACCACAGGGTGCAGATATCCTGAGTTCCTTGTGTATTTCAGTACCATAAAACTGCTAGGTGTGCAGTGGTAAGTGTTAAACATGAATGCTAAATTAAAGTGAATATAGTTTATTGTACAGTGTGTTCAATAATGGCAATGGTGCAAAATGTGTGTGTAGTTGAATGGCTGTTTGCATATTATGTGCTGGATGCCGTGTTGACGAGTCTCCTAGAACCATTCCACTTTTCCCCTTATGTATGCAAGGATCAAAGGCAAACTAGGATCATCAAATAAGGACACAGTCATAACAAAACAGTACATCAGTGATCCTGCTTGCGCTGTCTCTGTAAGCATACCACACCTGGCTAAACTTTGTACCTGGCTGGGCGCTGGCCCATGGATATCAAGATCTTTAGTCAGCACCCCACCACCAGAGACACCAACTTATTCCCCATGACATCAGCTTTCCAACAATACCAAACATGATTACACTGTATTATGGAGAACCTAAGGTTTACATAATGCTGATCCAGTAGGATGTTTTGCAACTAATGCTGATCCAGTAGGATGTTTTGCAAGGTTTTATCACACCCTGCCGACTCCCTATCAGCACAGTAAACAGTCTGCTTTCCTTTAGGGGTCTGATAAGGGACAGCATTCTGTAAACCGTCCTACAACTCCAGTGCAGAATTAGGTTATATATCTAAGAAAATAATAATAATAAACAAGATAAGATTAATGGGCTGGGGTATCCAGCAGCTTCTTGGCTGAAGCTATCAGTCCCTCATCTAGGAGTCCCAAAGAGAGATG
The DNA here is from genome assembly GCF_013347855.1 of Anguilla anguilla. NCBI lineage: Eukaryota > Metazoa > Chordata > Actinopteri > Anguilliformes > Anguillidae > Anguilla > Anguilla anguilla. The sequence goes on from NC_049202.1 coordinate 20,540,935, forward strand.
TTGCCATGGAGATTAGCCACCGTGTCACCTGGAGAGGGAGGGGTATGGTCAGCAGGCTATTCCCTGACTTACATCACAAGAGTGACTCCTCTGGTTGAGCTGGCACCTGCAGGTGGAAGTGGAAAAAGAAACAGTGGCTGGCCACACATATTTCAGTGGAAGAGCATGCGGGTGTAGGCCAGGATGGATGACTGACTTTTCCAGGATGGGGCTGGCCAGCAATTACATGATAACATTCTAAAATTTGGGTGGAAGGTGTACATAAAAAAATTTTTTTCTGCTGAGAATTTCCTTAGGCCCTTTGCATGTGGTTATAGACCATCATGTTCTCGCTTTCGCACACACAGTAAAGTACACAGAAATATGCATACTCGCCAACACACATGTGCATATACTATATGCCGTACATGCATACACACAGACTTACACACACACACACACACACACACACGCTGCAGTATTGTGCGCAATAAAAGTGAAAAAGAGCCATGCTGTGACCCATTTGTAAAGTGCACTTAATTCATTATAAAGTGGAGACATGGACACAGGGCCTCCTGTTATCATTCCTCTTCTTGAAGGGCCTTTGATCTGATGAATATTAATGACTCTAAACCTTTGGTAGAGTTTCAGATTAAGGCACAAAAATTGCTCTCTCAAGTCACTTACAACTCAGAGTTTTTGAAGTCAGTTTTTGTTTCAGTTCCTGCGCCAGTCATTACTCATTTATGATCTAGTCTATATGTTAGATTCAATTAGCTTTTATGCAGAGGTTGTTCATTCGCCAAAAACACTGTAAGTGCACTGGAATGAAAAGCTATTTGATGAACCACTTGCCAAATGAGTCAGAGTCATGAGTCAGTTTACTGCTTGTTTTGTAACTTTTACACATATGCCTATACAGCCCCATCTATTCAACACTGTTACAACACCCTTAATACCCGTGTTTGATAATAACATTATCCCTATGTGACAAACCCACTCAAAACCGATGTGAGATTTTTCTTTTTGCTTCATGCAAATTTAACACAATTCCATCACGTTCTCATACTACCCTCATACATATAAAGCAGTTCATTCAAAAAATAAAATGTGGATTTACAAGGTAGTGTTAATAGCTAAATGATAGCTGACAAGACCAGGTCAACACCTAGTATATGGCTGGACCTCTCCGGCCGACCAATGGTGTATCTTCATAACTCGGCTGACCAATGGTGTAACTTCATCACTCAGTGTCACTCAGTCACAGACATTAGCGTTTGTAGGGCTGGCCCCGCTATTGCAGTCCAGCCAAAAAAGTAGCTGGTAAAATCTTTCTTTCACAATATTAAGAAAGAACAACCAATATGACATTCATAAGGCTATGTATTACAACCGTGTAAGGATTTTACTAAGTTTGACCACCCTTTTTTTGCAAGCATTAATTCATATCTATTTACTATCAATGTGTTAGTATTTGTCTTAAAAGATACATAATACATCTGTCAATCATGTATTAAGCATTAATAACAGGTTAATTTCTATGTATGTTTCTCAATGTGATGTAACTTACCATCAATCCAAACTTTCTTACGCACGCTGGAAATAGCCTGCACTCTTAGTCTGCTCTTGCATTCATAAGCTAGGAATAAGGATTTATTTCTGCACAAAACGCAAAGGGCACAATGATGACTTTCACATTCTGTTTGAAAAGATGACAAGACATGCTAAACAAATTTCAGAATCAAGCTGACAGACGGGGACCCTAGTCTGAAAGGTTCCAAAGGGCTGCAGTTGCAATATATGTAAATTGCAAAGTCTATATCGTATGTTGTTCAGGATAAGAGCATCTGCTGAATGAATGTCAGGTAACGTGACGGAGAATCCATAGCGCACAGTCAGGGGTCAAATGAAAACAGGCCCCCCATTTGAAAGTGTGGAAATAGAAGACATCATAGTTTCTTGTCACATGCCGAGGAACCGCAAGGCCAGTAATATATTGTAGCTGACTCACGGCTATATTAGAGCTCAGCAAATCAAAAACAAACAGAGATCACAGTGAGTCAAACGCTATCTTTGCTCTAATGTGCTACGTATACTGCATTTTGACCGGTGTTCCTTCAGGCAGCATTGACAGGACTATCTTTGTCATCTTGCTGTCTGGAGAATCGTGAAACAATATGGCATGAAAACTGAAAGTGACACAAAAGCTTACAGGGCAATGTTCACTATTAAATAATCAACTCCAAACAGCGCTGGATGACATGCTTCCTATATCCTAAAGCATTGCACGACGAAAGATAAATAATGGAATGGAGAAGAAAATTGTCAGTTCATCCAGTTTAAAATTCACATTATTTAATATGTCGTACAGCTTTGACCAGGGCCACACTAACCAGCTTTCAGATACATGTAAACTAGCATTTAATCATCAGGTACTCCTCATTACACCTAATGTGATCTTCTCTTTGCCATGATCAGAGAAATACAGAAAGGCCTCCTCATCTCATTCCAAACACACTTCATCATACAGTTCCACCCAGCACAATAAGCAGGGAGAGTCAGGGTGCAAAGGCACCATCAACACATTGTCAGGGTCTAGAGTTTTTTGTAAGTCGACTAGCATGCATTTTAGTTAGCCTAAAACCCATTTGCATTAGGTGTGCTCCACAAAATTCACACTAAATGGAGTTTCACACTAATGGAAACATAGCCACAGACAATATGGGCGCTGTGTTTGATATCCTGATGCATCTGCATGCCCCTTCAACATTGGGCCACCACTTCATATTCATGCAACCTGTCTGAAAGTGATTTTGTATTTGTGAACCCACACCCTGAGCCGGCCAAGAGGAGGTCCAAGGTTTCTTCCTACATGTTTTCCAGGGAGTTTTTTTCCTTGCCATGTTTTGTTGCCCGTGGCTTGATCTGTGGGGGCTGTAAAGTGGGCGGTGGTTTTGAGTCCTGGCCTAGGTATGAGTGTATGAGTGAATGGTGAGAGTGTGCTCTCTGAAATATTGGTGACCTGCCACTCACCCAATGCATGCTGGGATGGGCTCCAGCATCCCCTGTGACCCTGTGACCCTGACCAGAATAAGTGGTACAGATGGGTGAACTGCAACTGCATAAATGTGACAAATCCTTTGTAAAATGCACTATATAAATACAATTGAATTGATTCACACACTATGTCTCTCTCACATGCCTTACATTTTTAATTACATATGAGATAGTAGCCTACAGCAGTGAAAATTCATTACTACCTAGGCCCTTCTGGGTGGAGTTTGCATGTTCTCCCCATGTTCGTGTGGGTTTCCTCCCACAGTCCAAAGACATGCAGGTAGGCTAATTGGAGACTCTAAATTGCCCATAGGTATGAGTGTGTGAGTGAATTGTGTGTGTGCTCTGTGATAGATTGCTGGCTTGCCTCTCACCCAGTGCACACCGGGATAGGCTCCAGCAACTCCTGTGACCAGGATAAGCGGATACGATGAATGAACTGTATAAAGTATAATGTGACAAATCCTTTGTAAAATGCACTATATAAATAAAATTTAATAGATTCAGACACACGCACACACACACACCATGCACCTGTCTTGCTCATCTGCCTCAAAGTTTGTATTCCATATGAGACAGTGGCCTACAGCAGTGACAATTCATTATTCTACAAATCCCGCGTCCTCTGAATTAAATACACGGTTGCATTATCAGGCAAATGGACTGCAGGCCTCACTCTTATTGTGGTGGTTAAATGCAATCATTATTAGAAGTGCCTATAACGAATTAATCTTGCATATTAATTAAAATTGTTCAGGCCTTTCATTATCGAGAGTGAGAAACAATTTTGCTGGATAATGAGTGACAGGTGGGCGATAACTTAAACAGAGATATGTGCAATTCCGCCTTTCTTTGTCTCGTGTTTTATAATTTCTTTATATTCAATGAGGAAGGAAAGCTACTGCATGGCCTATGACTCCTCAATCAATCATTTGTTTTCATTTTTACAGAAATATGCAGAGGTCCATGTTCTCTGAAGGGGAGGTATGGGCAGCAAAGCTAAAATAGAACACAGATTTAATTTCATTAATTTATTGACATTCATAAATTAAACAAAACACATACACACAAACACACAGGACTGCAGTTCATGCAAGCTATGAAGTCAAGTCATAAGATTAAATAAGGCAAGTGTAATTTATATATATATATGAATAGATGTTGCTTGAAAATAAAGCAACATTCAGTTTATCTGAGCTTGAGTGTTAGCAATAAACTTTTAGCACGACTCGAGCTGAATTTAACGGTTCCTATCGGGTCCCTTCAAGTTTTTTTGGGATACCTACACCCTAGGATGTGACTTACACCCTAGGATGTGACTGTAACTCTTTTTGCTTAGCAGCTCGGATATTCACTCAGAGGCCCTGCATGGTTGTCAGAAGGGCAGGGTGAGTAAGAGATAGAACTGCTGCTTGACACAGTTAACTCTGAAAAAACTCTTGAGACCTGGCAGTTGAGTATCAGTTCATAAGTATCATGTGTATCAGTTATCACAACATTATCTTGCAAAAACCAGCACAGAATACACACCATTATTTCTACATGTACATGTTCAGCCTCCACAGTGTGGTTATAGCCTAAAAGCAAAATGAAATGTATAAAATGTAAACATTTTCATAGCGAGCATGTGATTGAATTGATTTATTTAGTTAATTTAGTTTGTTTCATGTGTATATACAGTCAAATGCAAATGTTTTGGGACAGTGACACATTTTTTGTTGTTGTTTTAATTCTATAACCCAGCACAATGCATTTGAAATAAAACAATACACATGATGCTAAATTGCACTGTCAGCTTTGATTTGTATTTACATCCATATCGGCTGATCTGTCATGGAATTAAAGCCCTTTTATATTGAGTCATATTGCATACAAAGAGCATACAGTATTTTCTCATTTGATGTTATGTTTATTTTATATCCATTTTCCAGCTGTACAGGGCTTTATTATAATGCCTTTTTAAATTATTGTTCTTTCAGAAAATGGAAATTATATGTTGTATATCAGATAGCATTCTTAATGTTTGGAAATAATGCATTCATAATTGGAGACATAATTATACGTTAAATAATTACAGGCATGCCACATTGCTATGATTCTGATGTTTTATTTTTTTTCAACAAACCTGTCAGAAAGGATTTTTTTGACTGCAAAAGAGGACCTTTTTTGCATACACACAATGCACGCTGTAGACATATAATCATATCATGAAAGGGAGTGCGAGGCGTTGCAGATTGTGCCATAGAATTGTTACACAGAGAATAAGAAATATAAATAAAATTGGCCCAGATGTAATCCTAATGCTATAAAATGAATGAAATTCCATAGTTTGAAATACATATATGAAATACATATACATTATTGTGTTTCTTCCTTTACATGAGACATGCTAGCTGCCCATCAGACAGATGCAGAGCTCCATGTATTATTGGCAGACAAGAGAATTTGACATTGATATGCCAGTATTGCCACTGGTAGGGCATACCCTACATTATGGACAGTTTCTCACTTAATATTTCTTAAGAAATAACAAACCTGAATTAGTTCAGTCTACTGCTATGTTTTGTGGAAACTGATTACCTCAAATAAATAATAATAAAATGTATAATTAATACATTTATATATAATAAAATAAAATAATAATGAATGTAAGTAAACTTTATGTACACAGTACGTAAAAACAGTGGCGTAGCCAAAAATGAAATTGCAGGTGGGCCTAAATAAAAGTGGGACGGCCACACAATTCATTCCATAAATAGCTCAACAGCATTTACAGTACATTACAAGTGCAAAAGTGTTCTGCTATGTGTTGGCCTGCTGTGTTACACTGCTGTTGTTTATCTATTTAGTTTTTTCGCCAGGTTTATTTGCAGCAATACTGATTTGTTATTACTATTAGACTTAAAGATTATGTTAAACAACTAACATTACAGGTGACATAAACTAATCGATGTCCTCAAAACATATCGACTTGAGCAAGTCTCATAAATCAGCTGCTGAAAATTAATGAAAATTTGAGGCAAAATATAAAAGTACATGTTGCTATTTGATAGGCTATATAGGCTACCAAAATTGTTACTAGAATCCTTATCTGACAGTTAGTTTTTTTCTTGGATCAGATAAATGAACGTTTAAAGCCATGAGAATCAATCAAAGCTCGTTGGCATTTTCATCCCTTTCACTTCGTCTTTCGGCTTCATTCCCTAGTACTGTATTCATGGAATCTGCGCAGTGAATTTGGATGAGCTCGATTGAATATTTGTTGAATAGATGAAAATGCTTTCACTAGGCTAAGTAGGGGAAGGAGTATCTTATCAGCAGGGAAATTACGCTCTCAATGTAATGACGGTGACAAGTCTGCGTGTCTTTTTTTTTTTTTTTTGCTGTTATCTCTAAAAGACGAGATGCGAGTTGCACCCTAGGATGGGCCTAGGCAAGAAGTGGGTGGGCCTGGGCCTAGGCCCAGCCAGGCCCACCCATAGCTAAGCCCCTGCTTAAAAAGACATTTTAAAATAACTTTCAATTTTAGTTTTCTATTCACACAAAAAACTAAAGAAAGCCAAATTATTTATCTTACTTATACTTAAAACAATATTGTTACAATACGTAATTTTAATTGAATTCTGTGTACTATATTCACATGATCTCTGGGTACAGGCATTATGTATACTCTTTTCCAGAGGAACTTTTACATAGAATTAATTTATACAACGTGATATTTACTTAAACTTAGGTTGGGTACCTTGCTCAATGTTACACCAGCAGATGTTCTGCCAGGGAATCAAACCTGCAACCTTGGAGTTTCAAGCCCAGTTCTCCACCATTATATTACACATTTGATGGAAATGCAAGGGCAAAGGCTACAGTGAACATTGGGGTTACACCACAGAGCTGGCATTACTCTACTCTGCCAATGAGCATGACAAACTGGCAAGTTAATGTTATCATAAATAGATCTACAAACCATACTGTCCTCAAACACATTCAACTTTCATGTTTTGTGGCTAATGTTTCACACTGGTTAACACCAACATCAAGTTAAATTTGTCGATTTTAATACAGTATTTGTGGATGTTTCCGCAAGTTAAAAATAAGATTGCCCCACTTGAAGAGTTTAGGCATGTTTTGTTAGATTTTCCAGAATATGTTGCTTTGAGCTAATAGTTTTGCCAGAACGTCTGCGCATACATGACGCCCGGCAATGTAAGTTTGTTAAACTCAAACAATTATAAACAGCTAATGCTAGCTACCGGACCATGTCAAGAAAGGCAACAAGACTTCGCAACGAGACTGGATGCAACCTGCAAAATTCCAAGACGTCTGATTGTAAACGCTCTAAAACTGCACTTGGCGATTTGACAAGGTGGATCTTTTGAGACCCCAAGGCAGGCAACGGCTCTGCTACTAACCAGTTCACACCGCTGCAATTTTCTCTGCAACATTCTAAAACCGTTTCGTCTCATTGTGAATCATTGATCTGAACTGGCCTTAACATTACCGTTATTTACATTGCCATCAAGTTCAACAATATGTTATAATGATCGAAATAAAGCTGCCTTTACACATTAACCGTGGGGTATAATTGGAGCAGAGCCGGGTCTGATTTCTGTGTAAAGATGTCAAGCCGGAGAAAACTAAATAAAAAAATAAGGTAGTATGGATTAGCGTTGTTATTATTTTATTACGCTTCCTGTGTTCCTTCAGCCTTGATGACCTTTTTTGATGAAGTCTCCTTTGTTTTTCTATTATTCTTCTTGTTCTGATTGCTAATTTAACACCCAGCTCAGCTTTATTCTCAAACAGTTTAGCTAGCAAAATCAGAAACACCAGGGGTAACATTTTGCAAGGCAGTTGTTTCAAAAATATCACACAACAATCATTCACGAGAAAGACAATGTTTAGTGTAAAGATACAGTGTAAAGATGTTCATACCGGGCAAAAGGTGGATAAAGAATGTCTGTGGAAATTGATCGTCACTAATTGTACCCCAGGTCTGCTACAGCATTTTAACCCGGCTCGGCAGTGTAAAGACAGCTTAAGTTAGCCTAATGTTAGACAATGAATGAGTATGTACATAACGTTACTTTTATAACAACCATTTTTTTATTTATTAAATAGTAAGTGTTATAGTTACTGTGGCCCAAGTGCCAGCTGACTGACGTCACACACAGGCGTTACTGTTTGGAAGTTGGGAAGTGAGGTCCAAAAACACACCTGCAATTATCGCTTCTCGCCATTGGTACCGCCAAAGAGAACGAAACGGAAATCTTCGAGATTGCCGCTTCAATTATTATTATTATTATTAATATTATTAGTATGTTGTTGTTGGTGTAGGTTTTTTTATTATTTTATTTTTTGCTTGAGTCCGATATTATATGCTGAGACCAAAGAACACTTCTTTTGTAATCTTTAAAATCACAACATTTCAGCCACTACACAGAAAAACACAAGTAAAATCATCACAGGTATATATTGTCCCAGAAAATAACACCTTGATCTCATATTCAAAAACTGTGATTTAAATCACATTTCACTACAATTGTCAAGTGCACAGAAACAAATATAACAAATAACCAGACATGAATTGTAGAACTCTATTAGTCCTTACAATCAGTATGATTAATGAATAAATAAATACACACACACACACACACACACACACACACACATATATATATATATATATATATAGTGCCCTCTGACCCAATTTAAACACTGAATTTCTTGAGCATGGAGTTCATTTTGCAAATGGCTAAAATGCAGGGAAGGGACAGCTAGTCAGAACAAGATGATGTGAGTGGAATGCAAAAACAACCCTGGCTGAGTGGACACAGATAAGTAGGTGATTTTTACAATTCTTTTAAAATTGGAAATGTGGAAAATGAGCAAACATTTTGTAGAATTATAATGAGATTTTTTTAAAGTAATACGAGAACCTGGGCAATATATCCTCATGAAATGTACTGGAAGTCTTGAATCAGTGTTTTTAAGAAAATAGCTTGCTGGGCAAAATGCTAATTTACAAGCATTTTGAACATGTTCCTTGATGAATATTCATATGTCATGAATATGCAGATTACAATGTTTATTTACCATACATTCAGCTCTGACAGGTCGTGATTCTCATTCATCTCAATCTCCCAAGAATGGAGCTTCAAAACTGCTTTTAACTTGGGCGTTTTGAAGCTCCATAATTGGTGACAGCTCAGAGTTATTTTTTCTTTTAAACAATGCTGCAATCGCAGCAAAAAGCCATTTCAGGACATACAGAAGTGTTTTGAATAAGGATAATGAGGCACTACTCAATGCAGATTCAGTCTTATCGTTAGCGTTAGTACTAGCCTCGGAGTCTCAGCTTTGAGCTTTCTCAAGAGTGTTCATTTGTCACATAATATGGTTGTAAAATATAGTTACATATGGTATTCTTAATATGCAGTTTTACACCAGCAATAGTGTACCATTTGATTTAAATGAGGTGGGGTTTAAAGATTTATTAGATTAATACATTTTGGGTATTTTACAGCTCCTCTCTTTTAACACTAACAATAAAACGGAATTGCTATCTAATTTTCTATTTCTGCAGTGCAATTACTATGCTTATGAGCTTCATAGAGATGGTTGAAATTATGATTGTGCCAAAATGAATATTTATTTGTGATGCCAACAAAGCAAGCTGAGTTTAATATAACCGAATAGAACAGATAGAAGAGATATTCCATTCTCCCCACCCCTCTTTATAAACGTTTAAAATGTTAAATAATTTGAATGTAAACAATGCAAAATGTACAACTGGTTTGATAACAATATAAGCAGGCATTTATTAAATGAAATGTGTCCAAGTTCTGGCTTATGGTAATCACTCCAGCTGTATGATTCACAATTAGCCACAGGCTTAACTCTCATTAATTCCTGCTGCGGTATCCTAGTAACTGTGTGAGTATGTGCGTGTGTGCATGTGTGTGTGTGTGTGTGCGTGTCTGTGTCTGTGTGCATGTGTGTGTGTGTGTGTTATTATTCGCATGGGAGACATCACTACAGGCCTCTATTAAATACACAGTTCCTATTATACATAGGAATTGCATACTTAAGTTATTGTACCGTATCTTTTTTATTGACAACTTTTATTGTGAAGCTATAATCCTTTATTTAAATGACTAACCAATTATAAAACCTGTGATAGAATATACATCTATTTTTTTCCCACTGAATGATGTAGTGACAAAAAAAAGATAGTAACACCTATATGAACTTACAGTAATAGGGCATTTGCCCACCATGTACCACCAGAACAGCTGTTATTCGCCATGGCATATAATCTACCAACATCTGGGAGTCTGCAGGAGGGTGCAGCACCATTCTTCCATAAGAAAGTAAATGAAGTAATGCCTTGATTGGATGGTACTGTTGAACTGCTCCTCAAACCACTAGGTGACTGCAAGTGATCTGTGGATCGGGACATCCTGGAAGATACACCCAACCGGAAAGAAATACTGCAACATGGGGTGAAGGTATTCATTCATAATCAAGTAGTAATAAGCATTGATTTTGTCTTCTGAGGGAATGAGTCCACCCAAACCATGAAAGAAAACTGCAACATACACCATTACAAAATGGCAAGACCCATTCATTGATGGAACCAAGCCATCAGGCCTGCAGGCTTGTTTAGATGCGTTCCACACTGCTCAACAGTCAATAGCCTTTTCTGTACTCACTCACCACTGTACTCACAGTGCACACTGTCATGTGTAACGAGGGGTTTGTACCGACAGCCCAACTATGATATCATGTTCTTTACAGTTCTTGATAGTCTGTTAATGTCTTAATGTCTTCTCCTTGATCAACATTTGCTGTGAATTTGCCCTCCTGTTTAGTCTAATGCACAAACTTTGTGATCCAGGAGTATGCACTTTCAACTAAAGTTGCCATTTGGTTGATGTCTTTCCATGCTGTTCCTTGTGAAGTGCCAAAGGTGCTAATAATAATAATAATAATAATAATAATAATAATAATAATCATAATAATAATAATAATAATAATGTAATCCACTTTATTAGATTTTAAAATTTAGCAAGCATGCCAATGGTTTTGTGGTACCATTTGGCAGTAATTAGAAAAGCAAAAACATATTTTTGACATCTCTGTTAATCATATTGACATACCTCTGCATTTTTATTTAAGTACATGCATGTTCTCAACACAGTTGTTGCTGTGGAAACTGGTGTGAAGTGGCAGCACCAGAATGGGGGGGGGGGGGGGGGGGGGTGCAGTATAACTCACCCCAGGATGACAGAACAGCAGCAGCCAGTGAAAATACGGCCGACGGAGTGCTTAGCATCCTGGCAGAGTAATTGAATTTTGCTCTGCGTTGTTTGGGGTGGTGTTATATTTCAGGTCAGACTCAAACCTCCTGTATAAAATATCTCTGCTTTGACTTCCTCTGACACACCAGAGGTGTGGAAAACAACTCATTGGATTAATGGTTAGGCACTTTGCAAAGCGTCATTAAAAGTGGACCCCCCCACCCCCCCACCCCCCACCCAAAGCTATCATCCATGAGTCAGGCAAGGATTCGATCAATATTTATATTTAAATTTCGTTTACAATTAATCCAGCTGTTCTTTTTCTGCATAAATATAATCCGGTGAATTATTGTGCTTGTGGAGAAAAAGAAATTCAACATTAGAGCTTAATTCATAAAATTCTTTTGACCACAAGCATTTAATATAGGAACGATCTTGAAGGACGGCAATCTACCGTGTTTTCAATCATTTAACCAATCATAATGTATTTTATGACACTGTTCCCACAGTGAATCATCGCAGAGCACAAACCATTTTTAGAGGGAGTTTGGAGGAAATGGAAAAAACTAGAAAATCTGAGCGTGGAGAATTGCCCTGAAATGATTTATGAAATTACAGCTTAGATAAAATGAGGCAAAGGAAGCACTGAGACAGAGCAGAATAGAAATAACTGAACTGAAATGGTTTCCAGCACTTGGTTACACTAAGGGGCCTCATTTTCTAAAATGTTCGTACGCATGGATTTGATCCTAAATTCAGTAGATCATTTGACCTTATGTGAAAATCGATGCACAAAATGAAATTCATAAAACTTGAAACTAATGTGAAAAATGCTCTTACGCGTACTGTCACACCCCGCGACCACCCTAGTAGGGACAGAAGAGCCGGACACAGGGAGATACAGGAATTCCAGATCACTCCGGGGGGTTTTATTAAGAGAGAGAGAGAGAGAGAGAGAGAGAGAGAGAAAGAGAGAGAGAGAGAGCGTTCTCATGGAAATAAACCACGGAAAAGACATCGCCCATCACCCTCACAGGATCAGGGTAAAAATAAAAACAACAAAGACAAAATAAATAAAATTACAAATCGTAGCTCTCAGCTCACTTCTTTCTTGCCGTGCACTCTCTCTTGGTCGTGGGGGATCCCTGGTCTCATATGCCTCCTGTGGAAAGAAGCACGCTTTTTAAATCCTGGACTGATTCGTGACACGATCCAGGTGTGTACCTACTTAACCAGTAGGTGTGTTCCTCTAATCGCCCTGAATTCCTCCTGGAAACCAAGCCCTGCCACACATACATTTCCTGTGCATAAGCAACTCATAAGAACAATAACAATAATAATAAAAATAATAATAATAATAATAATAATAAAAAAAAAAAAAAATATTATTACTATTATAAATTGGAACAAAATAAAAATCTAAAAGAATGTGGTTTACAAATTTTGGGCTTCACACACAGTGGAGAAAAAATGTCCACGACATTGAGAGGGGCCTGATTGGAGAGCTTCACCATGGACGCCAGCCCTAGCCTTTAAGTTTGCAGCATCTGCCACTAAAATTCACATCACACAGGAGGGGTTTGGACTATCGCCCGTGCTTGGTATCAGGGGGTGCGTCCCAATACCCAAAAAAGCATCCTCCTTTTCTCTACTATCACCTCGTCTCCACCGTGCCCCAGAAACCGATCTTTGTGTCCTCCCTCCCTCTAGTGTCCCAATATCAAAGGAGACGAGCAAAGCGCACAGAACTGCATTGGCAAAGCGGCTTCAAACTCATCTCCTCCCCTCCTTTTCTCCACATTTTTCCGGGTAGGAAACAAGTGGTAGTGGAGGAGTGAAGGAAAGGAGGTGAGGAGTGAAAAGTAATGGAACACACCCAGGTTTGTTCCCACAGGACGTGACGATTGGTGGATCCGCAAAGTGCCTTTCTGACCCGTCGCCTGGCAGCAAGTGGTTCAGCGCGATCTGTCGAACGAGCAGTCTTTCTTGAAATGAAAGGGAGAAGAGAGAGAATAAAAATCAGCAGGGGAGAGGTGTAGACTATGAGAGATGCGGTGAGTCGGGGGGGGGGGGAGGGAGAGGGTTGCAAAAACATGAGGAATTGAAATCGCACCCCCCTCTACCCCTTCATCTGCCGTCTCTATCCATCTGAAGTTATTGCATCGTTTTCTGCGGAGCCGTGGCAGTTTTTAGCCTTTCAGATGTTTCTTAAGAATCTCCCTCCCTCTGTGTTTCACTTCTCGGCTGCGATAAGAAAAACAAGGCAAGCTCTATTTTTGCGGCTTTACCTCCCTCCATTCCTCCCTCCCACGCACAAACACGCACCCCTGTGAGTCCGTGGAATGACAATAAAATTGTACTTTCCGACCATGTAGTTTATCTCTCCTCAGTTAAATGGCCTGTAAAATTGGCGACTTTCCTGCCCGCGATTACCATTCTTTTACGTGCGCTCGACCGTTTCTCTGGTGTGCCATTGCCCCTTTTACACCACTGCTCTCAGTCCTCAGCGGTGGTGAAAGAATGAACCTCCATTTGATACGCAATGTTCACTATTTGGAATTCTACATTGCAGTTCTTGTGTTATGGGAGTTGTTCTGTTGTTGTCCGCTGCCATGTTCTCTACCCCTTCCTTCTTTTTCTTGATTGTGCGCACGTGAGGTCCTTGGAAGTGGTCTGGTCTCCTTCCTGAAAAATGAACACTGTCACGTTGTGTCCTATGTTCAATGTGGCTTTCCCTGCCTTAAGGTGCCTTGTCTAGAGTCATCCAGACACACTGCTTTATGAGGAACGAGGCCCTTATCTAACATGACATTTTTCTCAGAAACATGCTGCTTTTTGACAGTTATTGTAGTTCATTTTTGCTTTTATTTACTAAAGAAGCAATGTATTCCATGTATTTATTCGGTAACTGTGGGTATTTACCTAACGCTATACAGGAAAATGTCCCTTAGCCTCCATCATTAAGGTTTTCAAGGGAACAGTGCCCTGAAATAAAAAGAGTGGTCCTTAGCCTTGTCGATAAGACACTTGGTTTGATTTGTTGCTGGACACATTAATAGGTGGTGTTATTCATTAATATTGCTCAACACAGTTTAATTTGTGCTGGGTAGCATCATTTACATATTGTACTATCCGGAGAGAGAGAGAGGGAGAGAAGGAGAGAGGGAGAGATGTGTCAGAGCACGAGGAAAATGTGGAAATCAATTCTGAGCACAAAAGTGAATTTGAAGAAGAGCCTGACACAGAACTAGCAGCAGGAAGAGCCCCACAGCCAGCAGCAGGTGAAACATACATGTCCAAAGAATGGCCAGAATGAATGGCCTTCATCCCCAAGGACAGAACCATCACGCTCAGCTGCCAAAATAATATGGATGGTACCAGGGCCAACACAAATGGCATGTACATGATATCTAGTCTTCCTGTGAGCGACTGATTCTTAACTCAATTCAGAAAATCATTCTGGACATGACCAACCTTGAGGGTGCTTTCAGGGAGCAGTGGAAATAGATAGACAACACACATTTCATGCTTATTTTGGGATCCTTATCCTTGTAGGTGTCTACAAATCAAGAGAGGAGCGAACTAGTAGTATGCAGGATGCTGAGACAGGGAGAGGCATCTTTTTTTCCGTCTTTGGACAGCTTCCATAACTTCTCAAGGATCATCAGATTTGATGGTCAGGAATAAAGACCTGCCAGAAAACAGAGGGATAAGATGGCAGCAACTCACACTGTGTGGGACAAGTGGGTGGAGCAGTTCCCATTTCTGTATTACCCTGGGCCCAGTGTAATTGTGGACGAACTGGGATTCAAAGGCTGTTGCCCCTTCAGGTAGTATATGCCATCCAGACAACAAAGTACAGTTTCAAAATGTGGACTCCCTGCATAATAAGATATAAAATATAATTGAGAATGTCAGTTCAAAACAATAAATACAATAAGCTGCTGCATTAAACCTTACTGCATTACCTTGCTTCATTAAAATCTTTCCACAGATAAACATGATGTATGCCCCCATTGTCTTCATTATATTTATTCATTATGATTATATATATTATTGCATAAATGTGAACAAAATAAATACTTTGGAAATTGTGCTTTTTCCTTTTTTCATCTCATGTTAAAGAACAAAATCAGAGCTACAAGAGATATATTTTCATGCGATTGAGTAAATATTTCTAGAAATATGACTGTTTGAGTATTGCATTTTGTAAACCATAGTTTTTTTTTTTTTTTTTTTTGCCCTTCATCATAAAAAAATAAACCATTAAACCAGAAATTATGTGCAATTGTTTTATGGTATAATCCCTAGTCCTGTGGTTGCTCCCTAGCACCAATGTTGTTTCCCCCGGTTGTCAGGCTCCCAATTAACTCACATTCATTTTCAGAACTTAGCCAAAATGAGTTTTAAAGCACAAACTAAGTACAGAGTACCATGTATCAATGTGAAAACAGGCAAATCCCCCTGATAGTATATCATGATGATGTGAAAAAATACTTTCATATCATAAAAATGGGGATATCGTGATGTGATTGGGATATACTGGTAAGGTTGGGTGTTTTTCATGGAAGTTGCAGGTGCCATGGATTCTGTGACTTTGCCCATTTTTCTTCGGTGCCTTCTGTGATTTTTCGGCAGTTTTTATGATGGTAACTGTCAACATTAACATAATCAATCATGTTATTTGTATAATAGCCTATTGCCAAACGCTGGGAGAAATAGAGTGCGACAATGTGTGCAGATTATGGAATGTGCTGGGATCAAGATTTTCATTCTTGTCAGTTGTTGCAATCAAATGGACTGCATTTATACAGCGCTTTTATCCAAAGCGCTTTACAATTGATGCCTGTCATTCACCAGAGCAGTTAGGAGTTAGGTGTCTTGCTCAGGGACACTTCGACACGCCCAGGGCGGGGATCGAACCAGCAACCCTCCAACTGCCAGACAACCACACTTACCTCCTGAGCTATGTCGCCCCTACAATCAGACGTTTGATGTCCCCTGTCAAGTGCTGATGCCCAGCGCTTCTTCCCTTGTTACAGTAACATCAGTGACAATAACCTTGCAACCTTTAAACAAATAAAAGCAGACTGAGAATAAGAATGTTTTATTAGCAATACAATTTGAGCATGCCCGATTTCTATGAACATTCTGTGAAATTAAAGGCAGAAAACCTGCTGCCCATTGATTTTTTTTTTTTGAAACTTCAATCACTTGTTACTGTTCCTACAATTGCACATGTTATTTCAATCATTCCCCATTGCAGTGCAAGAGGTCTATCTATCATTTAAATAAATGAATGTTTAAAAAAACTCTGTTTTGCCATGACAGCCAATATTTTCTGTGACAAAAGCCAGCCTTACCTATCAGTAATCTGAAGTATTTTCCTCTTAGAATTCATCAGAAATGATGATTTCACAGGTGCTCTGTTAAAAAAGAGCAAAGACCAGTGAACAAATAAATAAATATTACTGAGAAATCTATTGATTTCAAGAGTAAAACTCAAGAGTTTCAAGTACGGAACAAAAAGGAAAATAAGGCACCAAAATTACCAATTATTTTTGGTTAGTTTTCTATGCTTATGCAACCTACACTGTATGTGTTTTGTTTGATATTTTATGTGATGTTTGATACTTTTGACACAAATGTGATTTTATAGCAGAGCAGCGGTAAAAAAAAGTAGCTGCAACATCCCAATGGGTGAACTACCTCCAACCTACGTTGCAAATACCTCCCACAGATGAAAAGTGACAGAGCACTTATGTTGGTCCTATGTTGCTTTCCTCAGTGTGTGGTCTGGGTAGCTAGTTATATTGCATAAAACCATCTCCAGCAAAGCTCCTCAATACACTAACAAAACTAAAACCCAAAACAATGACAACCCAAGACTAAAAAAAAAAAATGCAAAGACCCGATTATAGACTTTTAAAAGAAATCACTTTTATGTCATTCTTCATTTTGTGAGCTAGTGTCTCTGCCAAGTGAGGCAGGCTATGACGACTATAGAGAGACAGCATCTCTGTCTCTGAGTTCTATGTTGTCAAACCAAGAAATCAGAGATTAGGTCACCCAGTTAAATTATTTTGTTATTTTGAAAAGAGTATTTTTATGATTGGCTAAGCGTCCTGAGCAGAGAAAGAGGGAAATAAAGTGTTAATGTTAAATAAAAATAAAAAATGTAATATTTGTTTTCTAGGGGTGGATCAAAAGAATTGTGTGAATACCCAACCTATGAAGAGGACAAATGTAAATTATAAAAATAAAGATATGAAATGAAAGAGGCAAATTTCATGTGTAATTTATTCGTAAGGGACTGAAGACTTCTGGCGTCCCCGAAGTCGGGATTTTCCAGACTGGTCTTACACAGGAAATGACTTTGCACTCCTGTGTCACCCTCAGTAACACGGACACTCCAGGTGATGGGTACACAGTGTCCTTGCCCTAATGCAGCAGATTTCCATACAGCTGTCAGCTGTAGCCTGTAGGAGTAGCCCCGGCATGAACACGAGCTATGACCATTACATTACAGCATTTAGCAGAGCGACTTACACAGCTTTTACATAGCATTTGCATTGCATTCATTTATTATTTCCATTTATACAGCTGGATATATACTGAAGCAATGCAGATTATTTACCCGGGTTAACACCTGTCGAACCTACGACCTTTTGGAAAAGAACCTACGACCCAGTTCCTTAGCCACAATGCTACACTCACGCCCTATGACCACTCAGGAGCTGTTAGGATCTGACCGTGATTTAGCACTGCTTATTGAAGACTCAATTGCAGAGCTACCTCTCTTAAAAAGCTAACGAGCAGACTACAGCTGTGTGATTGAGTTATTTAGGAAATTAAAAGTAAAATTCAAATATATTTATAACATAACATATTTTTATGAAATTCTACTATATTTATAATACGCATGCATGTTCTCACACAATATTACGACATTGCATTCATGTAACAAGGCACAGTGAATGAATAGGCATTCAAAATTCACACTATACATCTGCTCCACCAAAATTGTCCATTTCAGACGAGGCAACTGAGGCAAATTTACACCAATGAGGATTTTAAATATCTGGTCTCCAATATGCTTCTCTTCACATTTTCACGTTATGAGTCATGAAAAGAGTAGTGTTGTAACATGAGTTGAACCCCATGTACTTTTAAAATGCATTCACATCGCACGCGGTTTCACAGTCGGGCTCACCTTTTTTGTAATTATTTTCAATGAGTTTGAAGCATTTTCTACGCTGCTACGCTGCTTTTGCACAGCAGGCGACTACCGTTCATCCCCCCCTGGATGCCTTGCCGTTTTTAGGAGCGCACGGAGCTGCAAATGATACTATTTTTAAGCGCTCCAAGAGAAAAAAGTGGCTACGTCACCGTCGTTCTTTTCAACTGCTGCCCTATCAAATGAAGAAAGAGGCGGGCCTTGATTCTGCTGCAAGATTCCGTTGTCAATGAAGAACATGAAAGAGAAGTTGGTTGTTACAGTTTCTGGCCACTCAAAGTTTAATTTCACAAATCGTAACAACCGTGACAAAATAACTGGTCCAAGGCACGGAGACAAATTAGTGCCATGTGGACATAGATGACAAGTTATTTCGGGGTGAAATTACTTGGCTAAGGCCGTTAAATGCGTTACACAAGTGATTGACAGGAGCGGAGCGCAGTTGCCTAGCAACAGCAAAAAAGACGCCACCTGTGCCTTTTTCACCGCCAATTTCATAAAATCTAGAGAGGTAGTGCGTCTTGTGTTTTCAAGTCGATAAAGTGCGTATGCTGTGAAGAACACAGGCTAAGACAGGAACCACTGGGATGGATGACAGTACTGGGCCTGCAGTGGAGGAAATGTGCAATTTTAGCTTTTCATGTATCATTAATGATGCAGAATCAACTGCCTGTTAACAACTGCCTGATTTATGCAGGACCATTATGACCCTCCCCACACACACACACAAACACACACACACACACAAGTGCGCGCGCACACACACACACACGGAAGGAGTTGGACTAGAGCTTACTGCCCTTTATCCAGAGTGTCAGGGCTGTGTTTTCATTTACACTCCCTTACAAACTCAATTACCAGAGGACTGAGGTGTACATAAGTACTTGCCCCAACACTAGCCCTTAATGACCCAATTAGCTCTCAATTAAAGAACAGAAAGCTACATTGCAGCTTAAGGTTGCTCATACACCCAATACACACATGTTTCTGCAGAGGATTTGTAGAAATACACAAGGGTTTATGCAGCCAATTACCTAATTGGACCAATTAATCCGTGGTAATCTGTTGGAACAAGAACCAAAGCACATGCTGGCCCCTCAGGAGTGACATTTGGCACAGCTGTTTCCAGCCATTAACCACTGCCAATGCAAACTTGGAATCTGCATTTTCACATTTCCAATAAAAGCTAGAAGTGGAAGTGTGAGGCATAGGAGTCTAGCCTGGTTTAGCATGAACAAATATGTTTTTTTCTTGCACTGATTTATCCAGACCAAGTTTGATTAAATAAATTATTTTTTAAATAAATAAATAAATAAGCAGATCAAATGAGGCCAAAATCTGCAGCTCTGTCTTAATTGCTCACATTGTAGAACATTCGTCTGCCCAGGTTGCTAGGCAAGCAGTCATTACAAAGGGCTTTCTGAGCGATGGCAAGTTGAGCTGTTACCTAGGCAACAGACAGTAGTGTGTTCGACACCTGTGGGAATCAAGCCATGGAACACTGCAAAATCTGCAGTCTGGGACTGATATCATTGTATAACTGTCTGATGAGAAAAGAGATTTGTTCAAAAATTTTACAGAAACATCTCTGTACTTCCTGAAAACAGCCCAATATGGCTGTTTCACAAATAATTGATTTTATTGTTGCAAAAAGCTTTTAAAATATCTGACATCTTCTGACTGTGCCATGCGCAATATGATTAGACTTGGTTCCGGGTTTGGAATCTTGGAGGCGGGTGGTGAAAGTGAACTACCAGTGGCCAATCAGTTACTTTTTGGTAAAAATAATTTTTAAAACCCTTTTAAGGTAGTGGAAGCAGTGAAAATGTTGCATTCTTGTAATTTTGCTGCTAAATGTCCTTTACATTTTCCTACGATTAAAAAGGACAAAATGTCTTTTTTTCTCCCTTCTTCTGGTTGTAGGGGTCTGTTTTTCATTTTGTGTTTTCTAAACACAGGTTTACTTGTCATGCAAATAAATTTGAATTGAATTATTTAAATAAGGCTACACTATAAATAAAAGAACAAGGGGCAGACCACAGCAGAGATGGAGAAACTGCCAGTTGCTCTGATGTAACTTTTTCTGCGGGAAGACCCCAAGCCCTTGCTTAGCGTCACTTTGATCTCCCCCTGACGAGGCATGCTCCTGAGTCACCAATCCGCACTTCGGCACTTACATGAACCAACAGCCACCACGGACAGAAAAGAGAAAAAGAGAAAAATACATTTTCAAAGAGCAAAGGCTTCAAATGGAAATTCTCAAAGAGCACTTTAAAACCAGCAGATCAGGGGAGAGAGAGAGAGAGACAGAGAGAGAGAGAGGGGTAGTGTGAGAGAAACTCAGGTGTAGACTCTTTGCTTCAGCACAGGCAGAACAGATTTCGTCCCTCAGCGAGGGCTTATGATCACTATGCTCAGACATCACCTTGGTGACGGGTCAGTCCTTGGAGGGCAGCATTTTAAGGCAGAATTTCCACTGTTTTCACTATTTTTCTCACTTATCCGTCATAGGCATGTCCAAACCAAAATCATCAAAAAAAGCATCCACCTAAGGTGCCTTATTTTGGTTACATTTGAAGACAACATCTGAAGAATCCTTTAGCGGGAATGATATCCCATAGGTTTTTGTGTTCGGTTAAATTAATGGCAGCTCAAACCAGCAAAGCGGTGAAAATGTGAATATACAGTGAACTCAATAATTTGTTGTTGTCATATCTAAAGGTACATTTTAATTATTTAATACACTGGAATAATGCATTTAATGTTTAAAGCTTGGTGAGCATGCCCTGAACTAGCCAGGTAACTTGCGAATAATCACATAACTTTCCAACAGAAAAAGTAGTTAAGCCTAATGTAGCCTTACTAACCAAGTCAGGCTATCCAGTAGACAAACTGAAATACTTAGCACTGTGATAATCTGGTAAAAACTAAAAAAAAGTCACTGAACCAGTGGGTAGTTATGTAGTTAGTGAAACGTAAAACTAATTTTGTTTTCCCTTAAATAGAGAATCAGTACAATTGCAGCTCCAATGACAGAATCTGTATTTGATCCTGTTGGGTAAAGTCGTCAGCTGTAACAGTAAACACTCATCTCGTGTGAAAGCTCAGTGATCTCATTCAGCCTTCAAAGTGCATCCCAAATTCATTGCCTTCTGAGGTTGCTTTTCTGTTAGGATGCTACCTTCAGAGGGAGCTCACTTCTAAGGATGCAGGCAGCGAGGCAGCTGCCTTTGTATTGGGACACAGCCACTGTCACAGCCGTGTCTACAAAGCAGCGCAGACTTTTGACCTACCAAATATATAAATGTCTAAAAACTTCTGGAAAATTTCCAAGTGCTAATACCTGGATGCGGAATGCTATTATCACTTCTGTTTGCACACTGTAACTGTTTTTTGTTTTGTTTTGGTTTGTTTTATTAAGAATTGCCCTCAGCCACCCAAATTGCTATTTGTTTATGCAATCTGTTATATACTGTATGGTGCCTTCAGAAAACATTTACCCACCTTACCCATTTGTTTTGTTACAACATAACATTTCAATGCATTGACATTTTTTTCTCCTGTCATCAACACAATACATTCAACACATTCATAATACAAAAAAGTAACTTTTTTACAAGAAAGAAAAAAAGAAAAAAAAGGAATTTCTCATTTACAAATGTATCCAGACCCAACCCAGTCAATCATTTCTAGATAGGCATTTGGCAGCAATTACAGATAAGAGTCTGCTCGGGTATATCCGTATGAGGTTCACACACTTATATTTTGGAATTTTTGCCCATTCCTCCATGCAAATTTAGTCCAGGCTTTGCCAAGTTTGGAGATCATTGGTCGACAGCAAGTTTCAACTCTCCGCTCAGATTTTCAATGGGATTTATGTCTGAGCGTTGGCTTAGTCATTCCAGAATACTGACGTTCTTGTTATTAACTGTTCCTTTCTAGTTTTTTTCAAGTGCTTTGAGGTACTGTGGTGTTGGAACATGAACCTCACCCTAAATTCAGATCACCTGCAGTCTGAAACAGGTTCTTCTCATGTATTTGCCTGTATTTGGTTCCCTCCATCTTGCAGAAAAGCTTCCCAAGTCCTTCTGCTGAAAAGCAACCCTGTGGCATGTCGATGTCTCCACCATAACTGAATTGTAAATCACTTTTTTAAGGCATTTGCCAAATTTCTGCAGTTACATGTGTAAGAGGAGTTTAAATTCACAGCAATTTAAAAATTAGATCTCATTTTAAGCAAATGGTTTATTAGGCTGACTGTTTAAGCCCAAGGGCACCCACGTAACTTGTTAAACATTGGCTACAAGGGTGCTTGATTAGAGAAGGCTTGAAAGGAGAAGGGGTAGATTCTTTAAAGTGAGAACACTCCACCCCCTTGTTGGAGGGCAGCATGCGTGCCGCTAATGAGTATCTACCCTCTGATACCCATGGGCACAGCAATGCAGGCATGGGGCACCAGACAGTGGGTCAGGAGGTAACTGGTTGGTGGATGTTATAAACACCTTTTAAAAACGTTCTTGGGGATACTGGGTGCCCCATCCTGTTTCGTCACTGGTCCAGTGTGTGGATGCGTCCTGTGGGCTGGGACTGAATCTGGACTACAGTGGCCATCAGCCCCATAAGATGCCAGCAATTTTGCTGCTCAGAGGTGATGGATTTTTGTCATCAGGTCACTGTCCCCTTACACGTAGCAACTTCCCTTGATTGCCTTTCTATGCCAGCTACATTGAAATGTATCCCTCCAGTCTGATGACATTGTGGCTCAGATGGTGTAGCGGAAAGAAGCATTAACAAATAATCAACATGAAGAAGGCTGGAGCAATGAGCAACCAGGTTTTTTACAGAAATGACCACAATGACCACAGAATCTCAGCCCTTAAGAAGATTAGCTTCTGTACCTTCTTACCTCATGTAAACACACAGAATGTAGATGCTACTTCACATGTCCACACAATAAAGCCCCAAACTTTGGTTATTTTGCATTTTCTTTCTTTATTTTCCTGCCGATTTCGACATCACAGATGCTCCAGTCCCAGAGTCAATAATCCTCTCCACTGGATATTTAGCTACATCTGCCAATAACAACAGCTGATCAAAGTAGTCTGATCAAAGTAGCCAACAGCAGGATACCCGAATACACAGGCAAAATTACAGTAGTCCTGAAGGGCAATCCTCATTCTCTCAGAACTGCCTACGCCCACACAAAAACTGCTCTGTGCAGACAAAAACATTTCTGCGCACACCAAAACTGCTCCACAGCAATATCTTGCGAACAACGACAGCAAAGTCAGAAACGTGTATATGCGTAATTATCCAAAAGGTTATTCAAAAGATATAACACAATGATAGTCTTACACATTTAAATTGTACTTACAAAGATCAGCATTGTAGCCTATATCTCATGAACATATTATGAGCTTTGTTAGCCAGTATTGTTTGTTGTAACTTGGCCTCATTTTGATACCAATACCTTTAATGGCAAACCTGGATTTAGCAAGTTTTAATTAATGACTTATAGACGGTGCTTTGTATCTGTGAGTATAGAAAGCTTGGCATTTTTGTATGTTGAAAACGTTTTGTTAAGATGCAACTATAAATTACAAATTGATATATAATATGATGGATTTTTCCTTTGTAAAGAACTGCTCAATAGAGTACACACAGATACATGGTCCAGTTCAAACTGTGGCAGTCCAGTTGGGAATGAAGTACTGTATAATGGTTTAATGAAGTCCTCCATTAGCATTACTAATTAGCCCTTTGTCATAAGTGGTCACTTTAATGAGTAGGTCAATACCAGCTGGCCCCAGACTCATTAACCTGGAGAGGTCTGGTGTGATTAGACTCCTCTCGCCCTGAAATGTGCTTTCATAAAGGGCATCTATGTAGCCACACATTCAGTGTTCATCCACCTCCTCTAACAGAGTTCATAATGGATGCAGAGGGGATGCAAATGTACTCTGTCAGAGTTCATTTAATACTGAACATTTTACTGTATAGTTGTTGGCGAATCAGTGGAATTGCAGCCAAAATATCACTGGTTTGATTCCCACATTGACAGTGGTGCCCTCCAGCAAAGTATGGCTTCAGTTACAATGCACTTTCAAGATTAATAACACAAATAGAACAAACAATATATAGAAACACATATAAACAATAGATCCGGCAAGCTGTACCACAAGATGTTTCTCTTCCAATTCAACATGTTTTCATGGAGTTATATTGAACTTTAAACAGTGACCTGTAGGTGTTGTAAACTGTCCTACTTAATGCGTGCTATACAGTATAATGCCCCATAAACACAATATCATGCTTCACTTAAATGTGAAGCATTATTATATAGTAGCATTTACTTGCTTCTTAACCTTATGTTATTTGTTGCAAGTCGGTTATTGTTATGATAGTTGTTATGCATTTGTAATTATGTTTATTCATGTTTACGTATTGTTCTTCACATAAGCTTCAATTAAAGTTCTACCCCATATCTATATGGTTTCTGGCAATTCAGATCATAACAAATGTATTTGTATAGCATATTTCACAAAATATTTTTCACAATACTGTTTACAGCAGTCCACAGCCCGAAACCGCCACAAAAGCTAGCCGCGGGCATGGCTCGTGGCATGTTTTCCAGCTGAGAGCTCAATTACTTAATTGACGTATTCCACAAAATCACAACAAGATAATTGGAGAATTTTAAATGTTCTTCCTCTTCTAAGTCTTCCTCTCCTCCATCTAATTAGTTGGATGTTCAGTCAGGAGATGCAGTAAAGGCATTTGGAAGACGAAGGGGAATCAGCGTAGAACGGGCTTGTCTGTGAGAGGTATGTGCTGGATTTCTCAAAAGGAAACAATCGCTGGCATAAGATTTATGTTAAAGAATATGAATATTCAGCAGGAGTGTACATTGCTGAAACTTTCACTGCTGCTGGCTTCCATGACAGATTGCATTTGCTTCTTGTGTGCACCTTTTGGCTGCTCAGGCATTCCAAAGTGATGTAAGATCACATGATCTAACACTTGGTCTATCTGCTGGAGCGTTCTTGAAGGTCAGATTTTAAGAAGCCCCCTCTCAAAAAAAAAAAGCTTTTCTACACAATATTGAATTCTTGCAGCTCGATGATCAGGAAAGGCGTCATGGGTTGAATCTATTTAGATCAATTAGCACAAAATGTTTAATGTTTTTGTACTGTCAGCGATTTGTATAATTCTTAAAGAATACAGAATAGTATTTTTCAATACTACTCTGTATTAATAGGCAGAAACTATGTTGATTTTCAAGACCATGCTTGTTACAGTGTTAGATACTAACTAGTCTGTAGGTAATCTGAGCACTACATACAATTTAGTTAGGGAAATGGCAAGCATTTTTGGGCTGAATGGCCTGTTCTCATCATTATGTTATGTCATGTTAGAATACAAAAACTATTTTTATGAAGCATTATGTAAACATTATGTATACATGAGAATATGCCACAAAGTTGTCTTTGTTTAATCCAGTGTTATAGATTTTGGAAGCAGGATCTGAAAGGCAAGTTATTTATGAAATTTATAGTAAGCAAAATAACACTCACAATGAATAAGTATTTCCAGCCCTACACAGCCATGCTTGATTCTCTTTGGTGTATACGTGTTACATGATATATGGCTACTGTACCATGTTATGTAGTAGCTTTAAGCAGGTATGCTGTGCATGTGTGTGTAAACCATTGTCCATTATGTGATGCATGTACCATTTGAATGCATGCTACAACGTACTCATATAAAATACACTCAAAATAAATTATATTTTTCTCTGCAAAACTTCCTGTAGGTGAAAGCTGTCCCTTGAGTGCCGTTCATTAAAGCTGAGTCAGTTGTGCTGAACCATTAAAAAAAAAAAAAACCCAATGGTTGATGTTCTGCGAGTTGCACAAAAATGCTGAGTGCGCACCAGTCTTTTAGCACCACTTTCCAATTACTGCCCCCCACCCCACTCCCTCTCCCACCTGTCCCTCTCCCAAGTGCCCTGAGATCACAGAAAACCCTTCTGGAAGGTGTGTGTGTGTGTGTGTCCATATGTAAGCTTACTTGTGTGTGTGTGTGTGTACAGTTAGGGTGCATGTGCATGTCTGTATGTTTATGTCATCTGACTATGAGTGGGTGTGCGCTATTCATGTTTGTGTGTTTGGGGCAGGTGGGGTGGGTACTGGCTCTGTATTTACTGATTGAAGTTGTAGAACCTTTTCAACCCAGCTCTATGGGGGGCTGCTGGCAGAACTGCCCCCACTGCAGGTGCTATTTTCTCTGCATGACCTTGCTCCTAGCTGGGCTTTTGTGATGTTTACTACCTCTACCTGCACGACCTGCATCTAAACCTTATAAAGTCTTCAACTGGTATAAAATGCTCCTGGAATTTACTAGAACTGAAGCATTTCAGAACAAATCAGTCTGGTGCTCATGTCTTTTTTATTAATAGCCTAGTTTATTGAATTTGTCTATTTATTTATGTATTGGCTATGATAATGAATATGTGAATAGGCTCATTGAAAATTCTGTGATGATTAAACATAGAAGTTAACAGCACTGCCATTTAATGAGGGTTAATTTTTGTTATGGGTTAGTGACACCCTACTCTATAGTAAGTGGTTAGTTTGTTTAATCAGTCTCATAAAATGACATTTTAACAATGTAATACAACAAGTTCAGGGAATTTGCTATTCCAGACCAACACACACATAGCAAAACAAGCAAAACAACAAACAGCAGCAAAATGATCTAATCAGGTATTTACGCTATCCTATTGTTTGATATCGGTGCTAAATAAAATGTGTTTCAATTCTTAACGGCAAAAAAAGAGGAGGCTAGTCCTTATTTCTGTTAGGTGATGCATCAGCTTGTCAGCTGGTCTAAGGTCACAGCAGGTGTGCGTTGAAGTTTGAGTTGTGACGGTGAAGACAATTTTGGATGTGTACACATCTTCACTTGGGTCTGGCCCCAAGAGAGATATTGTAGAAAAAAAACGATACTTATTTCTCAAAACAGCTGTCGGAGGGAAATAAACCAGCTTGGTTTTTTCTAGGATGGTGGCAGGCCAACTTAGGCAGGTCTCAGTGATCAAGCGAGGTGCAAGTTCGAAGGTGCAGCAAAGTCCTTATGTATCTAGTTGGTTAGACAGTATCTTAACCCTCAGTCACATTTGTGGTGAGTTTTCATGCTCACAAAGTCACTGACGTGACAGAAATCCACATGCATTCTCTGGAACTTGGAAGGTAGATTATTTTGGGCACACAAACATTTTATTGGCTCATGGTAATGGAGCTGTCAATCAAACACTGATAGATAAACCATTCATTACTGCGTAATGTTTAAGCGCGTTAAATCGGGCTCCCCGTTTCCTCCTAAAAGGGGTATTCCTGCTCCAAGCTGTTGCCTAATTAATCAAACTGTGAGTTCTGTCAGGACCACTGTCATCAAAGTAGATCTTTATTGACAATAAAGGCAATGCAGTTATGTTTGGCGGTATGTCTCTGTTCTGGAGCTCTCCCGCCAACCACGCAGCCCGCGTGGATAAGGCCGGGAGGCCAGCAGCCAAACCCCAAAACAACCATATGCCAACATGCTATTAATAAGTGTCTCCGGCTGATGTGATGACTACGTGTACGACCACCTGGAGGAAGCCCTTCGTCCAGTCAGCTTGAGGCCGTCTATTTTTTTACGTGGATCAGTGGTTATGTATACCAACAGCATGTTGGATGTTCCCCTGAGGCCAATAATTAGATGTATTATTAATTAATAAACCAGAGGAACATACTATATGTGATATGATATTAGGCTATGTGTATCGACAGCTTGTCGGTATTTCCCCTTGAGCGCCGAGATTTAAACTAAACCGGGGGAAATATACTACCGACTGCATCAGTGTAAATGAATCCTCACTCGTTGCATAAGTCTACCGGAAGAGCCAGTAGTAGCAGCAGCAGGAGCAGCAGTAGCAGTAACGGCAGCAGCGTAGGAGCCTTAGCAGCAGCAGCAGTATGAGCAGCGAAGAGCATTTTCAACAATGATGTGATGACCATGTGTACGCCACCTGGAAGAAGCCCTTCGTCCAGTCAGCTCGATGCTCTCTAGCGTTATGCGGATCAGTAGTTATGTGTACCAACAGCTGTTGGATGTTGGACGTTCCCCTGAGGCCAATAGTTAGATTAATTATTAATTAATAAACCAGGGGAACATACTATGTGAGATGTAATATTAGGCTATGTGTACTGACAGCTTGTCGGCATTTCCCCTCGAGCGCTGAGATTTAAACTAAACCGGGGGAAATATACTACTACCTGCATCAGTGTAAATTAATCCTCACTCATTGCCATCCATACAAGCATGCATGGATAAGACCGAGGAGGGGGCAGCAGCAAAAACCCCCAAAACAACCATACGCCGACATGTTGTTAGTAGTTAGTCTCCGGCTGAAGTGATGACCATGTGAAACGCCATTCGGCTACCGGAAGGGCCCTTCATCCGGTCAGCTCGAGGCCGTTCTAACATTGTGGGTCAGTGGCTATGTGTACCAAGCTTTTTTGGCCTTTCCCCTAAAGCAAGAGTAAAATTAAACCAGGGGAAAATACTATTTGTAATGTTGAAGGCTATGCCTATGTGTATGGCCTTGGCTTCAATCAATCATATTTATTTGTATAGCGTATTTTACGGCAGTCGTCACAATGCGCTTACAGACAACCCTTGCCTGAAGCCCCACAGGAGCAAGCCTAAGGCGACAGTGGCAAAGTGAACTCTCTGTGGCAGATAGGAAGGAACCTCGGAAGGAACCAGGCTCAAGGGGGGAACCCATCCTCCTCTGATCGGCTCAGGGTGTTGATTGTGACAAGCATGTCAGTCAGTGGCTTAGCTACCTCGTAAGCCCAAGGCCATTCAAACTAATCACCAAATATTATTAGGCTATGTGAACCAACAGCTTGTTGGTATTTCCCCCCAGCACCGAGATTTAAACCAATTAGAGGGAAATATACTACTCATATCAGTGTAATGAATCCTCATTTGGTAGTAGTAGCAGCAGCAGCAGGAGCAGTAGCATCAGCAGCAGCAACAGCAGTAGCAGTAACATCAGCAGTAGCGGCAGCAGTAAAGCAGCAGCAGCAGTAGCACCCAGCAGCTGTAACAGCAGCAGCAGCAACAGAAACAGTAACAGCATCAGCAGTAGCAGTAGCAGCAGCACTAGCAGCAGCAGGAAACTGATTATAGAGGAAACATTGGCAGCTGCGACACCAGTACGTGCCAGTAGACAGTAGCAGCCGTGCTCCTATACTGCAAAGCTCATAGCTTTTGAACGGAAATTATTTCAATGCCAACGGATGAAAGAAGCACATGTTCAAAGCCCCGTAGCTTCACTGAGGATGCTGGGAACCATCACTGCTGTCGTTGCTGCACTGGAGCAGGAGTGGTGGTGTAGAATTCCGGCAACCAGATTTCATCATGGCATTTCCCAATAAAGGCTCCTCAGGGCTCGCATGGGGGCGCCACCACAGGTACCGGGTCATGGAGGAGAGGATGGAAAACAGTGCTAGTATGCAATAATGACACAAGTTCCTTCATTTTCTCAGATTAAAAGCTTGAGGTGTATACAAAATATAGCTAATTTAAGCATATTTGCCATGGTGAGATCACAAAGCTCAGGAAGTAAGAGCGGTTGTCTGGCAGTCGGAGGGTTGCCGGTTCGATCCCCCGCCCTGGGCATGTCGAAGTGTCCCTGAGCAAGACACCTAACCCCTAATTGCTCTGGTGAATGCGAGGCATCAATTGTAAAGCACTTTGGATAAAAGCGCTATATAAATGCAGTCCATTTACCATTTACAAAGAACCATGAAACATAAGGAAATGCAGTTTCCAACAGTGGGTACTTCGGGGTTGAAACTCTTGCCTTAAAAGAGAGAGTTATATGAGGCTGAAGAGTCTATAGATCTTTTAAAATTTTGGGGAAATGCATTCTGCAGAGATTGGATGAACATATTACTTCTTCTGCCCATCAGGCGTCACGACGAGGCTAATCTTGCGTTGCGCTATTGGAAGCGACTCCTGCCAAATGGATACGATAGAAAAGATGCATAGCCCGGTCCCGAAAGCCGAGACGATTGGCGATCGCGTATTTGAATTTCGCTTAATTCGCTGACATAAGGGCCACTCCGGGCGAGGGCAGGCATCGAAGCAATAAGGTTCAAAGAATTATTTCTCAATAAGTCACTATTTAAATATTATTTAACAGTTGGGCACAGTGGGCTGCTTTAAAGCGCCACATTGCATTACTAATATGCTTACCGAATGAGTATATTAGGAGAGGAATTGGAACCAGTCTCTTATTTGTATTTATTTATTTATTTATTAATTATTTTTTATTTTTTAACCATCGTATTGCACTCTTTATTTAATACGGAAATGAAATGTACGATTAAAGAAAACTATGACAAAGTTGCGAATGCACATGCTACAAAGCTGCCTGGAACCAACCATAACTGGGAGCAGATGCAATGGATGAAGCGCAATGCCATTCGCGTGAGCATGCAATTGTAGAGACAGCGAGGCCAATACCTAGGCTATGCGGAGCATGTCCGTACCAGGAGGTATAATTTTTTCCTCAACGTCGTGTGGTCACATGCCTGATCACATGCATGGTGAAGAAGTCAGAGCAGTGACGTGGAGAAGGCTACATCAAATCCCTTCTCCACTGTGATAAGCCTAAATGCCCGTTTGTCATGGAATACAACGATACACTTATGAATGCGGAACGTACACATTTGCGTCTTGCAACAGCACGATATTGAGAGAACCAGTTGGACGAGTCAACATTAAGCCTCATTTGTCTCATTAAAATGGACATTAGCAATCCCTAAACATTCAGCATCGTGATCTGACAGCTAAATTAGATAGCCAACCAAATTGTATCCTCACAGATTTAACATCAATATGAATTTAATGTTTTTATTTTTCTGTCGCGATGATTGGGTCCCCATAGGGAACCGGCTTTTTAAGCGCAAATCGTGAATCAGTGGAGAAAACTTTATCCGGTTCTGAAGTTGAAAGCCGAAAGCTAGTTTGCATTTTACAGCATTGGCTGTAGCCTACTTGCCGGTAACGGTCTAACACTCATTGTAGTGTACCGATTCAGCGAAGGGTAGAATGCAGCTTTGAACAGCTCTGCTCTTTGCAATACGACCTGCCGCCCATGTTCAACCTACCAACCTATAACAGCCAGAGCTTAACTGGCCATCTCGCAGCCTAATCCTCCCGTAATAACTGTTTACACCAGGAAGTAGGCCATTAGCCTACAAATACACAAACTATAGCCTAGGCCTGTGTGAGACATAGGGGCTATCTAGTAGCCGCGTAGTAGCAACTGCCCATAATCCATTAGCCGTTCACAATGAACAAAGATTCTTTATCGATACGCCTACTTTTCCATCTCAGCCAAGCGTGAGAACTTTGGCGTTTCCCAATTCAGACATTTCCGCTTAGATTTATGTGCACGAATCCCAAATTCGCATAAAAACGATTGATTGGAAGACCCCACTTTGATCAATTAGTGGATGCAGCCTACGACCCGATTCTACTGCGTTCGGAAGGTAGCCGAAAGGATTCACGCCAGGGATTCTTTAGCAGTGAGGGCATCTAGCGTTGACTCTGATGGTGAGAAACTCAACAATAAGCATGCCATTAACTTGTGCCCGCATATGTTGGAACGTTTCCGCTTTTAGCGAAAGACTTGCGATATTCGTGAAACCAGCCCCTCTTTGAGACGTCCCCGCAATCAAATATGTATATTCGGTGTTGTCAATTTAGCGACTTTTAGAGGAGGCCATAGCTACTTTCCATAGAAAATAGTTGGCAACACTGTGTGTATTATGCGTTTACTGCTAGACTTTGGTCGTGTGTGTGTGTGTGTGTGTGTGTTTGTGTATCTGTCCGCAGCTAATCTCGCATACTACTGGGCCGATCAGCCTAATACTTGTTGTTCATGTTGACAGCAGGCCAAAGACCTGAATTCTCGAATATTTTGCAAATCGGTCAACGAGAAGTATTTTATTTCAATTAATATCCATCATTGTCCATTGAAATACATTGAGTGCTAACTCCTCACTCCTCCTAACCGGCCGGTAGGGGCCGCAAGTGATCAACAACTGCTTCCGTTTGGAATGAAACACCAGCGATGTAAAATGTCAATTTCAACGTGAAAATGCCAACAAAACAATCCACCAACTAACGGGGTATGTAAATGTTTGAATCTGTGGCAATTATTTTGTTGGCATTTTCACATTGAAATTGACATTTTACATCGCTGGTCTTTAGGAATTGTTCCTGTCCAGATTGTTCCTGTCCAGATTTGAAACGAAAGTGCCAGACTATAACGTCAACGTTAGCTCTGTCTTACACATCGTGGCTGATATGAATGAAATTAGCTAACATGTCACCACCTTTAGCGTTACTTCACTGAATCAGTGTTTTTGGGATATGCAGTGGCACATGGTAAAAACTTGTCATATTGTATTTGTCTGGTTGCATTGATTGTGTAGCCTCCCTCTATTGTTGCATCAGCAAAGCTAACACGCCTGGCGGAGATCTGCACTCTACTGAGAGCACTCTTCTAGTTTTATTATGGATTGTCTTGCATAAATATTTTGTAATATCGGCTACATTGAAAATGAGGACCTGGCCCTCAATTGGACCTCCGAGAATTAAATAAAGGTTATGATGATGATGATGATGATAAATACCTCATGGCGAGCACAGTTATATGAAAAGTTGCACAAAAACCTTCTCCCTTCAGGAGATGAGACATTTCTTTTTTTCTTTGGTTAGTAATGTTAGATTTGTTTATTGTTGTTGTAAAGTACTACAGCTTATTTCTCTATTTGTATATGACATCCAATTATGCATAAACAAAATAATCTCTTTTACCTGATAATAAAATGGGTTTTCTGAGTAAAACTCATTAGTTATATCATACCATAGGTCATCAACATAATAGATGTCAAGCATTTCAGTCTTTCATGCCTTTTAACCAGTTTTACAGTTCAATTCATCAATTCATATTAAATGTTCATACATATATGCATTTTTCATAAAATAAAATATAAAAATAAAAACATCAAGTGGGTGTAATTGGCATAACACCCTAGATAGTACTCTTCTCATGTTGAATATAAATAAATATAAACAAATATATATATAAACAAATATATATATAAACATAATTTATTCTATCCTTGCTCAGTACTCTAGCATTTATGTTAGCCGCTTAAACAATGGTTTTCTAAATCTCTTTTCATTTCAATTTATTATTCCCCTTTTACCCATTAAACAATCCCACCATGTACCTAGCTTCTATTTAGCTTAGCTGCTGAGAATGTATAGTAGGATAACTATGTTTTGATTTCCCTAGCATAGTTAGCCTACAATAAACTCAACCAAACACAATGAACCAGAAGCAGAAACATATTTCTTTACAATTATGTGATGCCTAAAACACATCACTCAAGAGGGGGCTTTAATCAAGAGGGTGGAACTGTGTACTCTCAGGGGCATTTTGAACAGCACCGGGAAATAATGGAGAGTCATGCCTGGGCATCAAAATGCTAAATATAAGAGCTAAGCTAATTGCAGCACACAGGACATCAGCACAGCTTTCAGAATGCTCACCATGCATTGTTGTTTAATTTGTAAAAAAAAAGAACAACGCTTTTAATTTATTATTTTTATTTTTTACAAATTAAATAGTACTGTGAAAAATAATGTGCTGAAACACATATAAAACTATTTCTACCAATTATTCACAAAGTGAGTTTGTTTGGAAAACCCTTGGACTTAATTGGCACACCAGGTACTTATTAAATCTGGAGTTTTCACACATTTCACAATATTTCTTGTTATAAAAATGTTATAAAAGTTTATTTAAAAAAAGTAATACTACTTCAATGAATGATTCATCATTCAATGAATGATTTTTTCTCAAATTTTGTCTGCATAAGTTTTGACATTGTATGTCAGAAAACTTGGGTTGGCTTAATAGATACACTTTCCCCTCTTACAGTATAATTTAGTCGTTGTGATGGTGGTTCTGGCTATTTGAAAGAAAAAAAAGACTAAAATAACAAATAATAAAATAATAATGAAAAGCAGAGCCTTCCTCTACTGAGCTCCTGTATTATGGAATAATCTCCAATTATATAGCTTCAGAAACACTGGTTCAGTTTAAAACTCTTGGACCATCCTACACAAAGAGGGTGGATCGGGGCCATGAAGGTGTCAGTGGAGTTAAGCTGACAGTGCTGTCTACGAGGAGTGAAAGCATAGAAACATTATGAGACAACAATAGAGGATACAAGTGCAAGTGAGTTCATAAAAGCCTTGATCAAATTCAGTGGGTGTGGTGTTTTGCTTTTTGATTGACAAGAGGCCTATTGTACTCATTAAATGATAAATGGCAAAGTAGTACAAAAGTGAAATGGTGAACTGATGAAGTAGCAGGGGTGGATGATAAAAATGAGTGTATTTATTTATCAAGCCTGTTTTAATCAAATCTCACTTGCAGGTCTAGCATCTTATTTTTATTCAGGAAATTGTCACTCCCACCCCTCATTGCTCCGTTTCTGAACATGAACATTGGTTTGTTATTCTGGCCAATGTTGGAGTGCTTTCACTCCAGGATCACTTTCATGTCTGGGGGCACCCATTTCTTTGACTCATTTAGATATGCTGCAATAGCACAGCACCATGGGGCTTTTCCATATTACACTTGGGCCTCAATATGAACATTATTTAACATTGTAAACTATCTAGTGTCTGGCCCAGATGTATCACTTTCTGACCTACATATTAATATAGATTTGTTTTCTTGGATGGCTTGTTTTATCAGCTAGTTTTGTCAGGTTTTTTTGTGGAAATGGACCCAAATTCAGAGTGGGAAAAAGTCACGAAACTCCAAGGGGGTAAATCTGAACCAAGAATTTAATACAAAAAAGGAAAAACTCAGGAACAAACAAAGGGAGGGACAAACGAGGGACAAAACCACAAACTCAAAAACCCAAAAAAACACAGAACAGAGCACAGGCAGGGCGGAACACAGACAGGTCAGAATACGGACAGGCGGAACACACACAAGCAGAACTAAGGCAGGTCAACAACACAAGCGGGAATGCAGGCAGAAACACATTCAGAAACACAAGGAACCAGCACCCGAGTCAGGCAAACCAAGAACTTAAATAGACAGAGGCTAACAAGATACAGGAGAACACAATGGACAATTAACACAGAGGTGAGGGATAACGAGAGGCAGGTGGTAACAATGATTAAATAACAAGACAGAAAATAATTGAATAATGAGACATACTCTGGCACACCAAAGGGACGTGAGACAGGACAAAAACTACAGGGAGGCAGGGACAGAGGAGGCACAACCATGACAAGTTTCCTAACTTGGGCTATGATCTACCCAACCACTATGATTCTTTGCTCCCTATTACCATTTAGCCTGTCTTTATGCATTGCTACCAGGCTAGCCAGCAGAAGATGGGTTCCTTTCTGTAGGCAAGTTACTTTCAGATCATTGTTTGGGTGCCCTCCCCACTCGATATATATTGAATATATTATGATTAGTTATGAAGTATTTCTTTATAAAAATGCTGAATAATTATATTATTATGGAAGAAGCTTATCAGGCCTTAACGCTCAGATAGATGGAAAATTATTTACATTGAGGGTTGGGATTGGGAGTGAGAATTATGGTCAGAGTTGATGTGGTGCTAAAGTCCCTTAATGTGTTTGTCTTCACTTTGCATGAAAACCATATTAAAATATCCTCAGCTTTTGAATATTCAGAACAAGATGTTTGGGGCAGTATTGACATCTTTTACGAGAACACATATTCTCAGAAACTGCTTTTAAATATATGTCTTGGCTGTTAATTGTTCTTATGGAGGAAAATCTGTTGGTTTTAAACATACCTTGGTGAGTAATGTTTTATGTTCCTGTTCTTCTGAGGAAAAAATATATATATTTCAAGAAAGTCTGCTTCTGTATCGTCAAGCAAGTATCTGAGTGTAATAAATGTGTGATGATTGCTAAAAATGTTAATTCATTCTATGAAAAAGATATGTTATATATCTGATATGAAAATATGTACTCTAGAAATCTGTAGTTAAACCCTAGTTTTACTAGGGCTGTTCTCTACCACTCTGCCATATGTTAGCACATACATTGTTACATTATAATCACAGATGCTCTTATACAGGGAAGCTATTGTGGAGACCATCTGTGTTCATCTCAGGAATACAAAAGTGAACAAACAAACTACTAACGTAAACTACTATATTGTTAGCCATCACTCAGCTATACCTATAACATTACTAAACTCAAAAAGGAAGAAGGAGAACAACTTAAGAGGTTCAGAGGGGCCATGATGCATTCTGAAAGGCTGTTTAATCTGTTGATGAGTAGGATTTCTGCTGTCCTAAATGAAGCAGGAAGCTTGTTCTTTCACTAGGGCGTAAGTATATTTTTTCTCATTGCATTTTGTGAAACAAAGAAATAAAAATGAATGGAAGAAAGAAACATGAAACAAGGCTGGTGTCCTCACTAATTTGTTGAGGGAGGCAAAATCTCATTATGTGAACCTCCAGCATAAGCTCTAATAAAGATATATAGCAATATGCTTTCTACAAAATAACAGTTTTTTTTTTCTTTTTTGCTGGACCTTAGAGACTGACAATAGTTGAAGAGGTCTGTATTTAATCAGTGATTTCACGGAAGCTCTTTCTCTCATATTTTGCAGTAGCTTTTTTTGTCACATCCATTTCACTCTCTGTCACTCGGCTTGTCTTGTGCCCATGAATATTTAATACCCCATCACAAAGGAGAGAAGTCTAACACTTTGATGGTGTGAATTACCCAGGGCTTGCAAGGATAGCTCTGAAAGTAGGCTGCTGAGATTTCTTATCGGGGAGCCTTTTCGTCCGGGATTTATGCGTGGCCACTCGGACTCCGCGCTCGCCTCTCCCCCCGAAAACAAAATTCTGGAATGACGGCATTAACGTGAAATGAGAGGCGTGGTGGATAGAGCAGGATGCAGCACCAGGTTCAGATATGCCGGCGGCCAGGCTGGTGAGATTGACAGCATATAGAGAAGGGGATAAATATTGTAAAACAAACATTTTCAAGAGCATTGTGTTGGTTTTATTCGATATTTGTTCTGGTACAAGAATGAACACAATAGGAACTAGGAACACAATAGCTGCCACATAATTTCTGTGAAC
This sequence comes from Anguilla anguilla, assembly GCF_013347855.1. NCBI lineage: Eukaryota > Metazoa > Chordata > Actinopteri > Anguilliformes > Anguillidae > Anguilla > Anguilla anguilla. Next base: position 20,578,803 of record NC_049202.1, read on the forward strand.
CCCCCCCCAGACACACACCCAAGCACACTTGAAGCCAGGGTGATGTAAAAAGAATACCCTTGGAGTCAAATATCCTTCATTAAAAGAAAGCCTTTTAAGGGAAAAAAAAAAAAGTTTCCAGAGATTTTTTTCCCTTAGAAGGCATCATGGTCTGTACAATATTTAGTTTGCATATCAATTTTTTGGAAGAAATAGTTGAAAGATGACACCCTTGGTGTCAGTGTGAACAGTGGAGGGCGTGGCCAGATGTGTGAGGAGTGTAATTGCATGTGTTTTAGGTACAGCCACAGGAAATCATCTGCACACACAGAAAGGGCGAAACACAATTAGTGATGTGAGTTTGCTATAAATTATCCGGGCGACCAAAAAGGTATGCAAAATATTTCCATTACATTGAAGGAACATTCCGCCACAACTTCACAACAGCCTTGAGAAAATTCCAGGAGTCGATAAAAAAACCATGACCTTCCCTCCCTTCCTCTCCCTCTGTTTCTGTCTGCCATAATTGAGCAATTTTATCACCCCTGCCATTACCGTACAAACTTCCTCTGGTGGCGAATCAAAGCAGACATGTTGTTTTCCCCCCATTGCTAGATTGTCGAGAACAACAATAAAACACACATTTACACAGAGAATACTTGCTTATTACGCTGCGTTGCCATTGGCAGATTCGTCCCCTCTCGTGGAAATCAGAACACTTTTGACTAGTTATGTGCAACGGCTTCCAAGAAAATGAGTTTGTCGTTTTGACCGACGACCGTACCCCCCTCCCGCTCCCCTCATGCTAAATGTTTCATAGATCCGGTTCCTATAGCTCCCAATTACTTGTCACATGGTGCTCTGAGGCTAGAAGTCAAGACAATTAAATTCTGTATCCTGTTTTCCCTGTCAGGGCTCAGTGGTACGCACTGGTTTCCTCAGCTGGTTTTCATTTCATTTAAATGCATTGTGTCTGAAGCTGTGAGAATGTGTTACATTGGGCCTTCCAACTATGTACTGACGCGATAGCAACGGTAATGCTATCATTATACCGAGTTCCTTGCGAGAGGTGCAATTTCAATTATGGGAATTATGAAGAGATAATTATTGACATCTGCTGGACTGAGCTGACAGCTGCATAAATAAGTTACAATTTAGAGGATCAATTAGATGGGTCTCTGGTGGGCGATGGTATGACAAAGCAATGATCATGGGGATATGACAATGGTTAAACTGTTATGAAAATGGAGAGACAATTAACACACAATAAAATGACAGTCAAATAATTGCACATTTACTAGATTCGCATACACAGAAATTGGACTTTTTTGAAGCATGTCTGAAAGGAATTTATTGATTTGTTGTCACACATCCCATCCACAAAACTTCAAAACATCAAAATTAAGGATCATGTTTTAATATTAGTACAAAACTGACCATGTCTATAGTAACCTTTCTGATATAAAAAATGCATAAGAAAAAAACTAATTTATAAAAGAGACCATTCACGTTACATTTAAAAAAAATTACATATCAATTCATAAAACTCAAAATACTATCAAAACATGACCATTACAATGCTATTTATATACTGAGATATTTCACAGTAAAATGTAGTTTAAATTAAGAAAACACTCTAGGAATTAAAGAAAAACACTGGAAGATCCCCTTAGTGTACAGGTAGGTGATGAGTATGGCATGTATTAATAGAAAATGACATAACATAATGACGAGAACAAGCCATTCAGTCCAACAATGCTCGCCATTTTCCTGACTAAATTAGTGCTCTGATTACCTACCGTCTAGATAATATTTAAAAATGTATCAAGCCTAGTCTTGAAAATCCCCAGAGTTTCTGCCTCTACTACGTGACCTGGCAGAATATTCCACATATTGCCTACTCTCTGTGAAAAAAAAAAAAATCTTCCTAATGTCTATCTGAAATGTACCATTTTCTAATTTCCTAATGTCCGCTAGATCTACTAATAGAACTCAACCTGAAGTTCTAAGTGATTCACTTTGTTGATCCCGTTTATGAATTTAAAAGCCTCAATCAAATCACCCCTGAGTCTCCTTTTACTAAAATTGAAGAGGTTAAGCATCTTAAGTCTTTCCTCATAGCCTTTATCTTTCATACCAGGAATCAATTTGGTTGCTCTTCTTTGAACCTTTTCCAGAGCCCCTATACAGTTTATCTTCCTTGTAATACAGTCCCCTGAACTGCACACAATGCTCCAAGTGTGGTCTAACAAATGTATTTTATAAGATAAGTATAGCTTCCTTGGATTTATCCTCAATATGTTCAGTTATATATCCCAGCATCCTGTTGGCCTTTTTTTTTTACTGTTACAGCACAGTGCCTAGAACCTGAAAGGCTTTGATCAACCATTACTCCAAAGTCTTTTTCAAACTGAGCACATTCCGATTTTTGTTCCTCCCATAAAATAATCCTGTTTAATGTTTTTATTTCCCACACACAGAACTTTACATTTGGCTATATTAAATTTAATTTGCCAGGTTTCTGCCCACTTCTGGATTTTATTTAAATCTTCTTGTCAGGGTGCGTGGGGGGTTAGGACCCAAACGCAGAGGGGGAAAAACTCAAAACTCCAAAAGGTAACTGAAACAAAAACTTTACTTAAAACAGGACAAAGGGAACACAAGGGCTTGCAGGGCAACTCTCACAAACAAAGGAAAACTTCAAAACACAGAACACAAAGAAACTCCAAGAATCAAAAACCTGTAAAAATGGAACATGGGCAGAAACATGGCCAGAAGCACACACTAACAAACAACCAGACACAACCAAGGATCCAGCACCTGAGTCAAGGAAGAAGGAACTTAAATAGAACAGACACTGACGAGACACAGGAGGGCACCATGAACAATCAGGCCACAGAGAGGGAAGGGAAAACGAGACAACCAAGAACCAATAATTGAACAACTGAAAACAATAATACAATTACACAGGGTACAAGCAGGACACAAAACAGAAGTTCCGCCATCTGGCGGCCCAACAAGGAAAGACAGAGACGAACACAGAACCATGGCACTTGTTGTATTACTTTATAAGATTCCATACTATTAGCTGAGCCTCCCAGTTTTGCATCATCTGCAAATTTGACTAATATACTTTCTACGTCCCTGTCAAGGTCATTGATATAAAAGAATAAGAGCAGTGGTCCCAGCACCGATCCTTGTGGGACTCCACTTCCAACAGTTCCCTGCTCAGATAATATCCCTCCTACTACTACTCTTTGTGTTCTACCCTGTAGACAGTTCCGAATCCACTCCCAAATAGGTCCTCTAATTCCTACTGTCTTCATTTTACTAACAAGTCTCTCATGTGGTACCTTATTAAATGCCTTTTGGAAATCATGTAAAGTAAATAATGTAATAAGCCTTATATATATATATATATATATATATATATATATATATATATATATATATATATATATATATAAGTTATAATAAAAACTCTTGGTAGCTTCTTCAAAGAATACCAGAATGTTTGTCAGACATGACCTTCCCTTACAAAAACCATGCTGGTTGTCCCTTAGGATGTTTCTATTTTTAAGAAATGTTTTCAACTTGTCTCTAATGATAGATTCCAGTATTTTACATGTGATGCAATTTAAACTGATAGGCCTGTAGTTTCCTGGATCAGTATGGTCCCCTTTCTTATATATTGGTATTATATTACCTTGCTTCCAGTCCTCAGGTATTTCTCCTCAGTTTCTAAGGACCGTCTAAAAATACCTATCAGTGGTTTAAAAATGACCTCAACTAGCTCTTTGAGTACTCTTGCCACCAGGACCAGCTGCCTTGTTTGTCTTTAGTTTAAGTAATTCATCCAGTACTTTTTTATCTTCTATTTCAATATCCAATAAGACATTCTGAGTATGTTAGGGTTTGAATAATATGGAGCACTGCTACTGCAAAAAGCTTTAGGATCATACTGTATTAGATGACCAACTCTCCTTCACCTTACACGCAGTAATGATGAGTAAAGCCAGCAGATTCATAGTTTACAGCATCTGTACAATCAGTCACTTCATCACAAGCTGCTATGCTCAGCTCCTAATCCAGGCCTTGCAAACTGTAGTGTGATAAGTAGGGGCATGCACATCCGCACGTACGCACGCACACACACACACACACACACAGGTTCGTATGCACGCACATGTATAAAGTGAAATCTGCCTTTGTGTGTTAGGAACCTGTCCATGGTGGCCACTGTTTGCTACTCTTTTCACTTTTCAGTCAACAACCATATTGTTGCATGCTTTACTAATACGCATGATAGCCACTCATCAAAGCAGAGTTTCAGAAATCTCGACTTAAGAGACGACGTATTAAAGTCTTTGAAGTATCCATAAATCACATGAATCTGTTTTTTTTTTTTTTTCATCTCGAATGGTCCGCGGTTTCTCGAACGATTGGTATTGTAGCTCCATCTTGCATCTTACGCTATCTTAATGTTCTGCGAACTGCCATGTTTGTTGAGGTTCGCTTATGTCGTAGCTATCCTTTGTTGCTTTGTGTGTATTTTAATGTACATTTAACCCTAGATGGGATTGCAGGGTAGAGGATGGCCCTTAGTCATTTTCCGCTGTTTGATACGCTTGTATTTTGGCCTGAGCTTTTACTCTGGTCTCTGCTATATAAATATAATATCCCTGATCGTTGCGTGCTGCCATCATCGTCATCACATTCTGGATCATATTCTTACTATGTGAAAATGACTAATATAAGTTTTAAAATGGCAACTTGTACTATAAGCCAGTTACGCAGACACTAGTAATGATGACAAAAGCAAAGGCAAAAGCAGAGGGTGTCGGTCATACACAAATTTAGTAAAAGCTGTCTTGGTAGTCATCTTTGTGCAAAGGTAACCTGCACATGGCATAATTACACACAACTTAGCATTCCCTGCTATGGACGTCTGTTTATATGAGTCTGAAATAAAAAAGCTGACTGAATTCCAAATTCTAAACAAGCAGTCAAGGTATGACAAAACATTGTGATTTGTTCCGCCTCAGCTAGGAGTATCTGAAAAATGAAAACCCTCTTGAGAACTTTCTGCTACACTATTATTGATAGCATATTCCAATTACAGTGACATGCAAACATTTTTTGGAACAACCAATGTAAAGAATTGTGTATTTACAGTTTCTCTGGATAAAGACAGTTTGTCAGTAATGAAATAAATTGAAACATAGCATCAATTAAAATATCCAGTCTCCATGTCTGCCTATTGTAGTTGTGGGTTTGAAACATTCTAGTATAAATCAAGATATTCAAAGTTCTTCTTATGCATGTAGTAGGAATTTGTAAACATTATCTCTGAAGTCAAATTATATCTGATTGTTACCTTTGAAATGACATGAGATTACAAGTTAATTACAATGCTGCCTTCTATATTATGTATATATGTATATATGCCTATGGGTTATTACTCATTTATAACAGTTTTACAGTAAGGTGTTTTTGCTCAACCATCCATTTTGAAAAGTTATTAAAAAGCATAGCTGCGCTTTGCTCTGTCTCAGGTAAGAGTATCTCAACATTTTGGAGACTGAACTTTCAATGTCACTTTCAGAGTTCTGAACAACCCCCATTCTGAAAGGGTTCTGAGTTTCCACGGTGCAGTATGCCTGTCTGACCTGAGGTATTACTTTTTTGTCTCTTGGTGGATCTATTCTATGTTGCTACTGATAAACGACATTCTCACTGGGGATTAACTATCGCTCTATCTATCTATCTATGGAGCTGCAAGCACCCAAAACAACAGAAAGCCCTTGAGTGTGAGTTCAGGAGAGAGGGGGATAAGGGGTGTGAAGATTCCCCTGCGTGGTTAAAATTCACACAGATATTCTGGCACTGTCACCGAGGAAAGGTGACTGTGGTGAGGTGGGGGCTGTGAGAGAGAGAGGCCTGGCTCTAACTCCCCCAAGTGTATCAAGCGTGAGGTGAAATGGTTGCAAAGGTTTCATATCTATACCTCTGTACCCATTCTCTCTCTCTCCCTCTCTCTCTCTCTCTCTCTCTCTCTCTCTCAAGAATTAAAAATCAGATGTGTTTAATCTCTCACTGTTTCACTTGTAAGTGCAAAAGTTTTTTTTCCAAGTCTGCAAATAAGTCTGCAAAAAATGTCTTATTTTAAATAGGCTGCTAAAAGTTAACTTTGAGAAAACTGGGTGAAAGTTTCCTGGAACTGAAATATGAACATACAGTATATTGGATTGTTGCTTTTGCTTGCTCACTGTAGCTGTTGTGTAGCTCCAGCATTTTGTTTGTGAGCTGTTATTAAAATAAATATGGTGCTCATCTAGATCTTGTATTTTCTTTGGTTAAATCACCTGTATGTCCATGATGGTTGTACACCTAAACCTACACTATATGACCAAAAGTAACTGGACACCCCTTGGTCTGGGGAAGTTTTTCATGGTTTGGGCTAGTCCCCTTTATTCCAGTGAAGGCAAATCTTAATGTTACACCATGCAATCACATTCTGGATGATTCTGAGCTTCCCCAACAATTTGGGGAAAGCCATATCTGTTTCAGCATGACAATGCTCCCGGGAACACAGCGAGGTCCATATAGAAATGGTTTTGTGTGGAAGAACCTGACTGGCCTGCACAGAGCCCTGACCTCAACTCCATCCTAAACCTTTGAGGTCAATTGGAAAGCCAACTGCCAGCCAGGCTGAATCGCCCAATCAGTGCCCAACCTCACTAATGCTCTTCTGGCTGGATGGATGCAAATCCCTGCAACAATGCTCCAACATCATGTATAAAGCCTTCCCAGAAGAGTCAAGGTTGTTATAGCTGTAAATGGTGAACCAAATCCATATTAATGCCCACGATGTTGCATGTCAGGTGTCCACATACTTTTGGCCATGTAGTGTATCTTCATTTATGAGCTCATCACATTTCAGTTCATTTATTTTAGTTATATTCATTTGTGGTAATGTGTTAAAGAAAAATAGAAAAATAATGAAAAATTGAAATGTGCATACAGATGCACATAAAGAAATAATTGAATAATTGTATGGCATGTAGCATAAAATCACAAATGAATGCAATTTACCTTTTTTGAAGGATAGCAATAATCCTGTTATATATAATAAACTACACAGCAGGGGAAATTTCACATTGTTATAACCACAGAACAAATGTAATAATTATTAATGAACACATCCAGTTTAAAAAGGTTATAGAAAGTGGCTCAGCTTTAATGTGAACCCTAAGGGACCACAAAGACAAATTCCCCTTCAGCAGGAATTACAGCTATAAAGGACAAACTGGAAACGAGAAAAGTGTCTACATCCTGCTCATTAACAGAGAACACATTTATTACGGCGGGGAGAAAAGGGGAATAATTTCCTACAGTATTGTTAAGTGCATATCTTTTTAGTTGTGAAGTTCATGCATTAAATGGCACCTCGATGAGGGAAAGGTGGGGACGAATAACAAGGCAGGAATAAAACACCTGTATCTCATGAAATAATAATGCGCTGTGCCCAAATCCATCTGCCACAGTGCTGGATGTGGCGCTTTGTGAGCAGGTCATTGGAGAAGCGGGAGCAGGCGGAACAGCAGAAGCAATGGTCTGTATTCTGTCTGCCTCATTTTGTCTGCTGCGAGGCTACGCAACGCAACACAACCAAGCAAACAAAAGAGAAATTACCTTATTCCATTTACAGGAACACGAAAGCTTGTGCTGCATAAAGACAAAAGTACCACTCAGTTTAAGTTATATCAACAAAAGACCTTTCTTTGAAGGTCTGAGAGCTGGGCTTCTATATAAGGACATGAGATCATTGATACGGTAATTGGCAGCGTGTGCCATGATTAGCTGGAAGCTACAGCTGCTGCTATATTAGTTGGTGCTGTCCATGGTCCTTCAACAGTCCTGTGATTTGGGTTGGTGCTGTCCATTCTGTGAGTGGGCTATGCTAAGTTAATTGGGGTGCTCGTACAGTAACAAGGACACCACAGGTTCCACCTTGTCTCCTTTCCCCCATTAAAACATATTGCATCGCTTTGATAGTCATTTATCTCATAGTCACTAAACATTGGCAATAGTCCCTTATTGAGGTTGTGCTCACATTACAGTTTCCTCCTTAAGGCCCAATCAAGCAAAATCATAGCAATAAAAAAACAGAAAAGAGCCATGGCGTGCAAGCAAATCTATGGCAAAACCGTAATGTATGCAGGGCTGATTGTTATCAGCAAATGAAGGGCTTTCTGAAATAAATCCCGGGTAATTTTTTCCACTCGTGTTCACCGAGCGGCTTCACGGGATTGTTCATGACCCCCGGCGAGTGGGGTGATGGGTTTGGAGGCGTTATGGACTCTGTCCTCGTTTCTCCTCTCTGCCTCCGGCTGTTCTGCTCTCACAGCTAAAACGGAGCTCGAGGGAGTGCATCACAAGGATCTTAAATTAATGAGGCAAAACAAAAAAACGAAAACAAATGTTGATTCAGCTGCGTAAAGCCCACAGCTCCTGGGGACCTGCAGAGGACACTTGGAAGCGCGTGTCATCCGGCTACACGGTATAGTACAAACACAGGGAAAAGTGTGGGGGTAAGCAGCCATAAGACCTGGTCTCAGTGATCTGAAGGTGCCCCTGCAGTCTGGAACCGAATCCTGCCTGTGTTAATGCTAAACCCTGCCAGGACTCCTACCACAGTTGTGCACAGGGACCATGGCACCGCAAGGCAGAGCTTCAGTGAAACAATATGGTTGAGCTAAAAGGTTGCAGGAACAAATCCAGGAAGGCCACTGTCAGTATAATGTCTACACAGGAGGCTACGTCACCCCAAATTGATATACTTAGACCACAACCTAGGGGGAGGTTGCCACCTTGCTATCGAAGGCGTAGATTGTACTGCAACATTTGTGGGGACAGGTTTAACCATTTGCTACCCAGTGGCATAATGCACATGCATAATGTACATTTTCAAATATACTTTGGTGGTTGCAACATATTCATGAAATTTTCTGTATCAACAGGTTGAGCATAAATTCAAGAAAATAAAATAAGAGAAAGAAGGAAACAATATTTTCAACAGTCAAAATAATCTTTTTTTTTTTAAATTGCACCGATTGATTAATCATCTACCCATAATATCAGAATTCAATAAATTGATAAATAAATAAAGGTTCTTGTCCCATGGTTAAGATGGATTTCAGTTTCTGAAGGCATTAGGCATACAGATGGATACAGTTCACCAAACAGCAAGCCTAGTTTCCCAACACTGCCAACAGCCAGTTTATTTTTTGTTTTCAATTTGTGTACAAATTTCACAACTCATCCTGTCCTACATGTTGATATAGGTCACTAGTGCCCATACGTACATGGTGAGATTGGTGCCATTGCTGCAGTTTAAATACGCACAGGTGGGTTTGTGCTCCATCTGTATCTGTAATTGGGAGGAGCTAATGAAGAACGGCGTATGGCTGCACTTGAAATGGCTCTGCAGGAACCCTCTCGCCTTGCTCGTACCAGAGCTCCTGCTGTAGAATGGCATCGGTGGGAATTAGTCACAGTAATTTTGTTGTCTCGCATTGCAATAAAAAAGGGATCATTCCAGGGTGGTGAAATCAGCATGGGCACCTTCGATTTAAAAAGGAAAAAGGAAACCGAACGTGAGAGCACACAATTGCAAGATCAGAAACGAGCGTTAAAGTAAATGATCCATGCTCCTTCTCCTCTCAAATAGCGGCAGTGAGTTGGGTATCCGGATTGTTTCTATGCAACATTCGAATGAGCCACCCCATCCCCACAGCTCTTCATCAATCCATTCATCCTTGCTACTCTCAGGGCTGGACTATTTCCATTCTTTTCTTGGTAGTTTCTCTTCCTGGGCCACTGAATCCCTGCAGTTAATACAGGATGTAGCCGCATAATTTGGCTGAAATGATCCCAAGCATTCTTATGTCATACCTCTCCTCATTTACAAAGTAAAGTTTCCAGTGATCATTTAACTACATATGAGTCTAGTCTATAGAGCAGGTAACGGAACAGCTCCTCCGTGCTTCCAATCAATTATCAAACCCTGCATGGCGGCCCAGATGTCATCACTCCACATCCTTGGGGTGCCTGGCTGTCCTCTTCCTCTGTAATTGGTCATCCCAGTCATGATGCATGTCTGTACTGAGATGAGATCAGTTTCAACCAACTAATGCTTATTCAATTGAATATTATCCATCCAATCATCCATAAGCGTATAGTCCAGGTCAGGGTCATGGTGGCATAATTAAATATTATGTAGCATCATAAAATATTATCTTCTTTTGTAGTACTGTGCCTCAGTAGTAGTGTACTTAAGAGTATATTGCGTTACAGTATTTGAAGGAACTTGTTACCTTATTCTGCTGTATTTATAGTAGGCTTAACTCCCTGGTTTTGTCTTGTTTGTCATTGCCAGTGATTCTCTGATTTCCGTCACCCTTTGACTCCATGCGCTGTTCTCAGCTCCCTGCTGCTCAACTCCAGGGGCAAATACATGAGAAATAACAGAGAAAATCACTTCACCCTGGAAGCTCCAGGAGAGAGAAGGTGTCGCTTCAAATCCCTTCCCCAGGTCACACTTCATCCCTGCACAGCTTGATTCATCTGCCCTTTATAACAGTCTCTGCATGGTCACAGTCTCTGTGCTGTCGGCCCCCACACAGTCACAGTCACTGCGCTGTCCATCTGCTCAAGGTCAATGGTCACAGTCTATGCCAGGCCTGAGCCTGCTATGTCACATTTGGAGCCGGATAAGTATCCGAAGCCAAGCCCCAATAGTCGAGGTTGGAGCTGCAGTGGGAAAATAAATAATGGAATGCAGGCTGCTCTGTGTGGCGCTCACTTGTTTTGGGTGTTAGTGCACTGCAAAATGGCACATGAACATTTTTATAAATATTCAAGAGTGAAGAAGAGGAAACAATGAATTCACCATTCAGTAAGTGCTCAGTTACCAGCTCCAGAGGGAGTTCAACTCAAAGCAGACAGGTATTGACATGTCATCTACAAACGTGTACCTGGCCTGGCATGGCTTGCCCGCCAATTCACTTCTGGTCGACAGCTCACACAGCTTGTGAACATTGTAGCAAAGAAATGACATAGAAACAAACGGAGAAAATAGCTGGGTGATTTGCACATCACCTGAATACCCCTTGTCCTCCTTCTTGTTCCTGACCTTAACTCAAACCCTTGACCTTCACCTCCAACCATAGCGAAGCCAATAGTCACAAATCCATCTTAACCTTTTGGATAAATATAGTTTATAACGGGACACTGCTTAGTAGTTGTGTAGCACTGAAATGCAATGCAATTGCATTATGTTTAGATATACAGTACAACTACATTGTATTAACATCATATAAGCGTCACCTTAATGAAGAGTGCTCAAAAAAACAAACAAAAAAAAAAAAAACAGCACGAATCAAGCAGATGTCTCTCTGGGCTCACAACATGATGTTCCAGAACTTATCCTCTCTTGGGATTCTGTTTGAGCCATTTGTCTTTGAGTGACAGGTGCGTTGATTGGTTCTGAGAACTCCACAGGCTGCTGTGATGAGTTTTGAGAATTCCGAGCTGCCAGCCACCTTCTCGAAGCCCACGGTGTCACAGCCTTGATTGCCCATCAAACATAATGGGAGAGCTGGACATAGAAAAGTGGAAATGAAGAATAAGGTAAGAGGAAGATGGTAATGAGGGATAGAATAGTATGGAAAAGACACCAATGAATAGAGAAAAACAACAAAAAAAAAAGATGCAACGGTGCTGCTGGAATCACCAAAAAATATACATATTTCTTGAATATTACTGGTTCTGTGTCACAGCATCAGCTTCTGGGGAAGTGCAGATGCTGTTTTAGTTCATAGGTCAAGTAGGGTCAAGGATTGAACTGTGTGTATAGAAATAAGTTAAGTAAATACAAAGCTTTTTTAAAAAAACTTGTTTCCACCTTTTTATACCTATAACTCATTGAAATGTGGTTATTCGCACGTTCTATTTTAACATGCTATAATTAGGATACGTTTATTCATTTTTTCACCTGTAATTCAGTCATTCCTCAGCAAGAGGTCGATAAAGTGTTATTGTCAGTCTATTATCGCCTTAGCTCTTCACCTCTTCACAGTAATCTGTACCAATTGTCTCTAATTATGCACAGATGATGATTGGCAGCAATGCTCCCACACTGTCATGTGCTGCTTTCAGTGAATGGAACTGCAGACATGCAGCATTTAGGGCAGTAAACAGTGGGCCTTCACTTTTCTTAAATTGTTTTTACTTCTGCCCTAGAACTTCCCGAGTGTCAGCACAGAGCCTTGTTCTTGTGTCGATGATGTGTAATCACCTAGTTCAGAATGGTACTATTACACTGATAATGCTAACATGGTGATGACAGGAACCGTATATTTCTCTTGTGAAAACTTCCACCTATACTCTCGGTAGGGAAGGGGGTGAACAATATAAAAGGGTCATTGTATTGTGGGTCCTAAGGACGTTGCACTCGCCATCACTGAGGCTGGTTTGTTATATTCATTTGTAACATTTCATAATTCATGCATAAACAAATGAACTTAATGTGTTCTTAAGCTCCTGAGATTTATCAGATAAGTAATAGCTCTTTAATGCATGAAGCTACATGGTTGGGAGAGTGGCGTGGGTGTCAGAGGGTACATAGCCTGCAGATAGCTACAGGCAGCTCATATTATCCCTCATGCCTACACCTCTCAGCTGACAGCGATGGGGCTCCACGTGACCGCCCGAGCGAGCGCGCTCATTAGAATCCGCCAAGCTGCCCACCTCGTCCAATCAGTGCCCACAGAACTCTGTGGCTAGACAGGTTGCCATTGGTGTTCTGGCCAGCAGGGATGGGAAGGCCGAACCCTCAGGCATCTAATCCCTGTCCATTCAGTCTTCTGTCTGTGTGCATTTGGACTGCTGCTGACAGCTCAGCAGTATACAGCTGATGTACTGACACAGAGGCATACATATGAGTACATGCCTCTCTCTTTCTGTGGCGCTTTGTTTTGTTTTTTTTCACTCTCTTTTCAAATCCTTACCCTCTCTCTCCTTCTCTCCCTTTCCCTCTCTATCTCTTTGGCATTCATTATCCTCCATGTTTCATTTTTCGCTCCCCTTCTCTGTCTCTCTCTCTTTCTCTCTCATTCTGTCTCTGTGGTCAAAGTTTTTTCAGACTCTATAAATAACAGTGGGAAAAAGCAAACAGCAAGAAAATGCAGTGTGATTATTTTTCCCGTCGTTGGAGCAACGGTCACTGTACCAAACCCTCTCGTCGACCTTGAAGGAACAAAACTCCGCCTTTTCTCCACCTTGAGAAACTGCATGCTGCTACTTCCTCTCTCCCTGGGTATATGGCTGGAAGGCGGGTTTTGTCACCACTTTACTTTGGCTGTGCAGGAGGAGAATAAAATTCTGCCTTGCATGACATTCTTTTTTTGTGTTTTGCAGGAGGTCTATTGTCACACTACATAGTTGTTTGTCAATTCATCAACTTATTAATAAATAATTCCTTTTATTGTTTTTTTTTAAACCTTGTTTTTGCAGGAATAGCTACATAATTTAGTGTAAAGAAAGAACAAGAATAAGTCTGAGACCAAGCTGAGATAAAGTCATAAGCAGAAAACCCTTTATTTGTTTCAATATATAAGAGCATACAAAGCACATGCTGTATCTCATCTTCAGTTTTAAAACAAATTCCTTTCCATGGGAGAAACCCCAGTTTTCTTCTCTCGATTCATCAGAATACCACCCATACCCCATCCCAGGACTACTGTATCTGATCGCCATGTCTTCTCTATTCGTCCTCCAGTTCTCCGATTTTAAGGCCTACAGGCTGCGTAGTACTGCAGACAAATTAGTGAAGAACAGAGGAGGGGCACACCTCTTGTTGTTAACAACTTTACGAATGAAACCTACACACCCGGCAGGATGATGGCATTTGTTGTGGGCTGTTGCTGTGGACTGTGTCAATATCTGGCTGCTGACATACAATGGAGACTGGGACTCAAACCTGAAGCTGGAGGACCCAGTCTTCTCTCATGGTGAGCACGTCTTGTTTCTGAGCACCAATTACTGACCTAGATGCTCAGAAATGCTGCATTTTTAAAAAGTTTATTTTAAAATATATGCGCCCTGCTGCCAACATTAACATTGACATGGCAGAAATGTAATTGTAATGAATGGCAATGATTTTGACTTGTATCTCACATACTTTGTATTTCCTTTTTTCACAGTACCGTACGCTGACCTACTTTTCATTTCCTGTGGGAGATGCTTCTTCCTCTCCGCTGATGCAGTATTTTTGTCTCTCGGCATACAGTGCTGCACAAAAACAAAATAGCACAGTTCGCTCCTTCCTTAATTACATCTCCTGTCACACTTCACTACGCCTCCCTAACCTGCGTGTCTATCCCCACGCTTTACCAAGCCTCCCCCACGGCTGTCATGCCTGGCCACGCCCCTCTCACCTGTCTGTCTTGTCTCATATCTGACTATGGCTGCGTTTGAACACTAAAATGCATGCTGCATTCCGGTTGGAAAGGGCTAACTGACTGCTGTGACACAAGATGTTCAAACTGTTTAATAAATAAAGGAAGGAAACATGATTTGTCCTTGTTCACCTTCTTAGATGAGGATACAAGGATGCATCCTTTGTGAAAGGGATTTGGGCTATACATGACTGCAAGGCCCATAAGGCTTTGCTTCATACAGGTGGTGCATAACTATGCACAGGAAGGAATCAAGGAATTATAATTATAGAAATGTAAATCACAAGAAAAACAGATCATAAAAAGATGTACGGTAGCTACATAAATGTATAACATATAACATACCTTGTAGCAATGCAAATATAACAGAAAATATGCAAAACAAAAAAATACAAATGGTTATAATTCAGTGAATAAATTAAAAATATTTAATTTGTCATAGCACATTGTCAACATTATTTCTAAAATGGAATTGTTACAAAGTGCCATTCGTTACTGAAGTCAAGGTAAAACGCAATGGAACTGGAACTCAAATGCGTTGTATGTTTCTACGGCACTTGTGAACAATATTACCCAAAATATTGGAGTAGGCGAGGATTTCTGAATTCTGAACCATTTCCTTTATTTTTCTCTTTTCCATATCTCCTCCCACTTCCCTTTTGCCTTTCCTTGTGACGTGTTCAGAATGAATCAAGAAAATGCAGTGAGGTAAGGAAAAAAAGAACGATTTTAAAGAATTAAGTTTTTTTTTTTCAAAAATATATTATTTTTTTATCTTGCTAAAATGGAAAGTTTTTCATCTTTCAAAAAAAAAAAGCCACATACACATATTGAGTCTGAGGACAGGTTAGAGATCCACCAGATATTCCACTCCCTTCCAAGTCTGTACCCATTCTTCTACCCTAACCTCTAACCTCCCTGGAAGATTCTGTGCAAGATGAACCATGCAAACTGTTGTAATGGTGTTTCCAAAATCAGACAGTCTCTCTCACCGACTGATTGGCACATTAAATTTCCCCGCTGGTCAGGGTAGAGAAACCATCAAACAAGATCATGACACTACAGTATATCAGATGAACATGAATACTTCACCAACCCTAATTATTCAGGAAACGGTAGTCACCGTTGGCATTAAATACCGTGCCCTTAAGTGATTTCACTAGCTATGCCATAATTTACTATAATTTCTAGACTTCCTTTTTCAGACAATGGTAGCACCACTTTCTCAGTCAGAGGCTGAAGAGATTTTAAGTACTCGTTATGGACTGTGCACTGGGAAATGCTATGGTGGAGGTGAGCTCAGTGTTGGGGTCAACAGTGGCACAATGTGACTCATACCTGTGTGTCAGACAGAGAGAAAGAAAACTTTGAACGTTTTCTATTTTTGTTTGAAATTGTATTTTCGGTTTGAGGGGCCAGGGCATGTCTGCTTGGGTGGGGGTCGGGTGGCTGAGCAGGATACAGATTCCAAAGGGGTTCCTTACTTTCATAAGGACATGAAAGAGAGACAGGCTACAGAGAATACCAGTTGTTATACAGATTGACAAGTGGCACTGCTCTCACCTTGCCTAAGGTTAGGAAAGTCTCTTTGAGTGTCTTTAAAAATATGTTCTTTGTCCTAGTTGTTATGTATAATTATTATTATTATTATTATTATTATTATTATTATTATTATTATTATTATTATTGTTGTTGTTGTTCTAGTGTTGTTGTTATTATTAAATTTATTTAATCTGGTGTTACCATGACTGAGGCTAAGAAACTGTTCTTTCAGTGTCATTAAAAAATGTATTCTTTGTCCTAGTTGATTCGAATTATTATTATTATTGCAGTTTTAGTATTTTTAATATTTACACTATATTGTTGCTCCCCTTTGCTCCCTTCCATTTATGGAAGACTAATCATCCTGTTTTGCTTAAAGGATAAGGTCAATAAAGTAATTTCTCTGTGAAAGTGAAACTCCAGGAGGACTATTGTCTGGCTGTCCAGAATTTAATTCAAGAAGACACCCTATATGGTAAAATAGCATATAGCCCCATTTCAGGCACCTGAGCTATCCCAAACCAAATTAAGACATTCAACATGTATTGGACCTGCCTTCCAGAAGCATAGTTCATAAACAGAATGGCAATCAGAGTGTGTATGACCTGTCATTGCCTCAAGACTGTAACTAATTCTGGATGTGACAATTCCTTTGTGACAAATATGCTCTTTCCTGTAGGGAGAATGAACTTTAATACTGTGACCTGGTACAATATTACATAACCAGGTATCTCTGAATCTCTATATTTGCTTCTTCCAGCCGTGAGTCAGTGCTGTGTCATACTTTTGTTGCTAACAGTGCCTGATGTGTAAGTTGGTTGCAGCAATATGTGTGCTCATGTTAGCAAGACTGCCACATAGACCACCTTATCCGTGTTTTGAAGTAGGCCTTAATGATACTGAGAAGAGAGCCAAGCAAAACTAAATGAGATAGTTTTTCTCTTGGAAAAATTTGCATGATGTCACTTTCAAGAAAGTAAATAAATAAATAAATAAATAAATAAATGAATGAATGAATGAATGAATGAATTAATGGGCACTTTACACATTGGATTCTTCTTCCTCTAAAATTTAAGGGAGAGGAGGATGTGAAACCTACAAAATTTATACATCATACTATATCCCAGCATAACTGTACGTTGCTTTGTCTCCCACCTGCATGCAGGATATTCTAGAATGTTATTTTATGTGAAGCTCCAAAAACAAATATAAGAATTCCTCAAAAAGAGCTGCGCAGTCTGTGAAACAGCATACTGTCAGCGTGATCTGCCTCCCTGTAGAGTTCAAACAGCAGAAACTGCACAGAGGGAAAGTATGGAGCTGCAGACTGACACTACGCTTTCAGTCCCAAAGGATCCATTGAGCTGTTTCTCTCTCCCTCACTCCATTTTTGTCTCTGCCCCCCCCCCCCCCCCCCCCCCCTTGCTCTCGCACTCTTTCTCACTCCTTATCTTCTCTGTTTTGTTCTGTCTTCAGGGACATAAAAACAGGATTTACAGCTCTGAAAGGAAAACATTTTTTGAGCATTGGCGATGTAAATAATCTTGGTTCATCACTCACTGCACCAAGTGCAGATGATTTTTCTGGATACGGCACCCAGCCGTTGCTTTCCACATTTCCAGCCAGCTAGCTATGTGTTATAAGCACAACCGACAACAATTTTAATGAAGCAATTAAGGTGCCTGTGCTAGTTCCTCTTCAGTATTTTGCAGAAGACATCAAATTAGGTGTTTAGATTCATGCTTTATCTAGAAAAGCCTCTGCTGAAACACCACAGAAAAGATTTCAGGAAAGCTGTAGGTGGCCTCTCGCACAAACCAAAGCAGAGGCATGAAAGAGAAAATCATGGAGCATTCTCTGCAACATGGAGGGATTGTGGAGAGTAGAGAACGGCAGTTACCTTTCGCCAAAGTATTCAAACTATCATTATTACATGTAAATAAATGTGCCCAACATAACATTGCCCAGCCTGCTCATTTTATTACCATCCATATGTTACATATGTTACACCAGGTTGTTCTGGAAGGTGACGCTGAGAGGTGATTACTGATTGTACCTTGACTTTCAAAGAATTTGTGATAAAAAAACTTGCAGTGTAGACTACTTTTTATTTATTTTTTTATCTCAAGGCCTCCTAAATCATTGACCCATGCTGAAAACCCCAAACTATTTTAAAAAAATAAAACCAAAACATAGACTTAATACAGATTATAATACAGTGGCTATTTACCACAGTAATACATGGAAACACGTATAAATCATAATGTCATTATGTCATGGATCTATACAAGACAGGTTGCTATTTAGTATAATATAAATATTAAATAATACATAATGACTACAATATTAACATGAATGATTCAACCAGACAAAATCTATTTTATCTGAAATACATCAAAAATGTGACATTTAAGGGATGTGAGAATAGAAACTATAAATTATAAAAATAGAAAATGGATGACATGGAGAATTCCTGGAACAACAAAAATGCTTGTGCTTGCGTTCATTTACAAGATAATGGCCAGTGTTTGCACTGTTGATATGTACAGAGGCTGTATCTTAATAGAACACCCCAGCTCACCCTCCACAATTTTAACTTCTGCTGAACTCCGCTTGACATGGGCAGTAAGAGCTACATCATTGGCTGCATCATTAAAACTCCTTTGTGCCATTTGCATATTAAGTTTAATTGTATGGATTACCAAGACAAGTGTAAGTTCCATGTTAGTCTCCCTTCCTTCATCAAAACTGTAATGTCTTATAAAACCCTCATTAATAGGATGCCAAATGATTATTTAAATAGATCATTTAATTAATATAGATGCTTTCATTGGAGGCACGTGCATTGCCAAGGTTATGCGCTTGGTCCTAAGTTAACTACTGCACTTTATTTGTTTATTATTAGGTTTGTGTTTACTGGCTAATATGACACCGATTACAAGTGGAGTGAAAGTTAAACTGATGAGCAGACTGATGTTGGGCTCATGTTGTTGTGCTGTGGGGTGCAACCTGACCTCAGGAACAAACTACATTTCAAAAATGTGTAAAAATACATAATTTAACTTTGTAACCCCACTAGGGAATTGTGAAACTAATTGCTTGAATCCCTGCGATTATTATAGCTGGTACTTGCCCGTTGTTACTTTGTATTTTTGAGAAATAACTGGAATTTTTACCAATTAAAATGTAAGTCCTGTAAAAATACACATGCTAAACTGTATTTTAAAAAATCAACTTCATTCATACACATTTAGTAATACTAATACAGCCTTATTTACTATATCAACTTAAGACAAGCAACATGCTCGTAATTGTTTCATGGCAACCCATTAAAGCCAATGGCGCAGACGTTGCTTCATAATTTCAAACTGCTTTCCTAACAGCTATTTTGTGTCCTGCGACTTGGGTTACAACAGTGAATATGTACGGATTCATAGACTGTGATTCCTAGTGCTGATAGAGACCCCCTTTCTCTTATTAACCTCAAATACGCACAACAGGATACTAGCAAAGTTATGTCAAGTTCCATTCATTTATATGGGGTGGTCCATACACGTCCCCTTAGCAACCAAAAGCTAGCGCTGGACCACCTCTGACTTATTTGCCAGCACAGAAAAAAAAATTGTGAAATCAAATCAAATCAAATCAAATCAAATTTTATTTGTATAGCGTATTTTACAACAGTTGTCACAATACGCTTTACAGACAACCCTAGCCTAAACCCCCACAGGAGCAAGCCTAAGGCAACAGTAGCAAGGAAAAACTCCCTGTGGCAGATGGGGAGAAACCTTGGAAGGAACCAGGCTCAAGGGGGAAACCCATCCTCCTCTGGTCGGCGCAGGGTGCCGACTGGTGACCAGCATGTCAGCCAGTTTATGCACAAGATATGATATGTGATGTGGCTCAGATGATGGGTGGGGCCGGGTGGCGGTGATGGGGAACAGCAGGCGGCGGCAGATGTGGGCAGGGTGGAGGCAATGACAAAGGCTGGACTGCAGAAGTGGGGGAGACCAGACGACTCTCGAAGCACTCTCAAGGGTTGGGGCAAGAGCCCCGCCGGCAGCGTGGGGGAGAGGGTGGAAACTCTTATTGAGTTAGGGAATTTGCAATATAGCAGACAGTGAGTAAAGTGGCAAGACAGTGAGTAAAGTGGCAGAAAGTTCTGAAAGTACTGAAAAAATAACCACGGGAGGATAACAAGGACATTTTTCCTACATAACTAGGTACAGGTTGTTACCAATATTTTACCTATTTCATATATAGTTGCAAATCAGTTTACGTTTTCCTGTCTGTCGAACGAAGGTGGTCGAAATGGTGCTCTCACTCTAGCACTGACTTTGTTTCAGGTAAACTCATGATAAGCAATAGCTAATATCTAGCTGACCAGTAACAAGCCTTCAATAGTTATGAACAATTAGCTAACTAAATTGATTGTAGCTAGCTAGCTAGCTAAACGTAGCTAACATTGTATATATTATACACAGTAACGTTAGATAAATGCTATTAGTTGATACGCTTTAGCTACGTTTTGAACTAACATTATGATACCTGTTTCCAATGACTTGACAGCGTTACATTGCCTGATCATTTTTTGTTATGGTAACCTAGCAAGATGACCCAAAGTATTAAGAGCCACAATGTTTTCCATCAATGCATGCTATACAAATAAATAACCTACAGTAATTGCATTGGCTATGCTGCCCACTAGCCCCAGTTTGTGTATCGTAATCATCGTTTTTAAGCAATGTCATAGAAAGAGTGCACTTTTTACACAGGAATGTGCATGTAACCAGAATAGTTATGGATTATACAAGGAATGTATGATGCTCAGCAAGGTGCAATACTGTCAACACTATCTATTTCTGTCACGTTTTTCCGGTAGTGTAACGTTATTGCATTTGAGTTTGGCCAAGTAACGGTTCTTTTCTTCGACTGGTAACCCCAAATAATACTGGCTAGACAGAGTTTTAACTAGCTAGCTAATGTAATTTACTTGTTATTTATTTTGCTCTTTATCAGAAATAGTCTAGAGGGACGCTGTTCTTATTCATTGTTTGCGGAAGTGTGCCGGAAGTTAAGTTAGGGCCAGAACAACACACATGCGCAGTAACGATTGTTTATGTTGTTACCGTTGAAAGTGTCTGTATCACAATTTAACATTTGTATTGCACTCTTGTTGACTGGAAAATCATTTTATGCAGTTCAATAGTAAAAATGCACATACACGATACAGTCAGTTTTGAATGCACTGCTAAAGTATAAATCAAAGCTACTTTGTACACAGCGGTATGAGTGTAGTCATGCAACTGACTCACAAATGTTGATTTTGCTTTGCAGAGTTCTTCTGCTATATTGCTGAAATGTTGTGCTGAAATGCTTTTATTGAGCAGAAATAGTTTTACATTTTTTTAAAAATCCAAATAAATCAATGGTGTGCATCAGTACCTGAATCAACTGATAAGAATTCAATATGCTCACTGCTTACTGGCTTGTCAGCTGAGATAATTAATGTTCAACATTCATTTAAAAGATCTTTCCAAAGTAAGTGTAAAGCACATTCTTGTGAAAGCACATTCATTGGAAAACGTACACATGCATATAAACCACACGCACACACATACACACACACACACACACACAAACACACACACACACACACACACACACACACACACACACGCACGCACACACACTTCCTTCTGTCTAAAGGGACTCAGTGCTGTGTCTCTAGAGCCTGGGGGAAAATATAGCAGCTGGCTGAAAGCCACTGCTCCCCACCATACACACCACTCTTACAGGAAGGACACATTGCAGCCTGGGTTTTATTCCCCAGTCACATGGCCTGTAAATCTACAGAAGAATCATGGGTGGCAGGGGACTGCATTAGTGCTGCAACACAATACCAAGCCAGAAGGAAAACAACTCATGGCACTGGATTCTCTCTCTCTTTCTCTCTCTTGCTCTCTCTCTTCTCTCTCGCTCAGAAGAAATCAAACACAGGTCTTCATGTGATTGTTAGTAATCACTAAAAATAATTACTAAAACATACTTTAGTAAGAATATTATTCATTACTGCTACTAGTGCTATAATAATAACAATAATAATAATAATAATATATTATGTATATATATATATATATATATATATATAATTATAATTAATATTTTAATATATGTAATTATATAATTATAATTATAATGCCCTGGGCATGTCGAAGTGTCCCTGAGCAAGACACCTATCACCTAATTGCTCCCAACGAGCTGATTGGTACCTTGCATGGCAGCCTTTCATCGTTGGTGTGTGAGTGTGTGTATGAATGGGTGAATGAGAGGCATCAATTGTAAAGCGCTTTGGATAAAAGCGCTATATAAATGCAGTCCATTTACCATTAATAATAATAATAATAATAATAATTATTATTATTATTATTATTATTATTATAAATCTACCAATAATATGACACCTTTTAATAATAATTCCATCATAGGCTTTCATTCACTTAGGTAATATTTTATTTGTTCATTTAATTTTTCAAAACTATTTTTTTCATAATAAATTTTTTCACTTTGAGGTCATTAAAGAATTGTCACAATAAAAATAAAAGTAAATACTGTAGAAAAAATAGCACGGTTAGAAACAAAATAGAAAAGAAAAGAAAGAAAGCATTTTCATCATGTCACCATGTATTTTACGGTCTCCCTCTCTTCTCCCTTTCTCCCTAGGCAAGAAGGCAGAATAGATTTGCTATGCAGGCACAGGCAAATTTCTTTTCTTACTACTTGGGGATTTTAAAAATTCACATTTCACATTTTTGGGACATGAGACTAAATCTCTGGTTGAGTATTTATGGTAAGTCTGTCCCTCATATCAAAAGAGATGGGAGAGAGAGGCTTCATGGACATTATGATTGGTGGGAGCTACTGTTACACTGATTAGTTTAATCCAACCCAAAGATTTTAGCCTGCATTTCAAAACATTTTTGTTAACTGTGACTCACAAATAAATGCAAGTGTGTGTTTTCCTCACAAAAACAGTTTGGTTAGTTAATGTTCCTAATTACTGAACTCACCCAAAAGTGTGCATGATAGAAATTAATAGCCAATCGTTATCTGCCAAAGCACTGATTGGTTCAGATCAGTGAGTGAGTCATTGATGCCTCATGGCTGCGGGTCATGAAGCGTGCCACTCCCATTACTCTGAATGACAACCTCATTCTACTGCTGCAGAATTCATCTGACCACTTCCTGTGTATCATTTCCTGTAACATCTGGCTAAAGCAGGGTAGTAGGAGGAGGAAAATGGCAGTCAAAAGAAGTTGGGAAAAATGTTGAAGGAGGAGAGAAAAACTGAAATTTTCATAGCAGATGGCATCATAAAATGTTCTATCGCTAGCAACACGTAATAACATTTAATTTCCTTTTTTTAAATCCTTTTCATGATTGTTATTTTTTTTACAAAAAAAAGTCCCAAGAGCAGATATATCTTGCATCATCTATACAACAGGCGATAAAACACCACTTAACTCACTGTCCAGAGAGAACATGTACATGTGTTTGTACTGTAGAAACATAGTTAATAAGATACTTTTGCGTGCATGGCGTTCTCCCTTAATCTCCCGTAATCTTTCTCAGATCATCTTACAATACTCAAGTCAAGGAAACCCAATAAAGAAACCACCGCTTTCAATCTCACAACCAGGTCAATATGAAGACTTCCTTTATCTTTCCTCTCAACATGAATGTATTGATTTATCTTTATTTATTTATATATGGATTCGTTTCAATTTCAGTGTCTTTATATAAGTGGTGTCTTTAGTAAAGATGTCTGTTGTCTTCTTTTTGCCTTTGTTAGTGTCCCAGTGGTCTGTGCTCCTTGTTCCTTGAGAAAAAAAAAGAAAAGACTTTGGCACCTCAAACGTAGGTAGCTCTTGCGTCTTTTTAAATTTCATCATTCTGCTCCCTCCTCTCTTTCTCGAACACAAACGGTTTGGCGGTTTTTCATTTCTACACTCGCTCAGGTTCTCTTCTTTCAGTTTTTTTTTTTTTTTAGAAAATGGTCCAGCAATACAAACACAGGCAATGTAAATAAAAACACTGACAGCTTGTCTTCAGCCTCCCAGTCCCCCCACCCCCCCAAACCCCTCCCACCCCTCCACCTGCTCAAAGTCTCGCTCTCCACCCTCGCCCTTTCCAACACACGTCGCCAACCTCTGGCTAGTTATTGTCCCCCGTTTCCCAGAAACGAGAGAGGGAATCGTCTTGCTCACCGCACGGTTTTTGTTTAGCTGAGTGGACTGGAAATTCTATACATTGTAAGTATGCGATTTCAGCATCTCTCTGCTCTGCTGTTTTTTTGTTGCTTTTTTCATCCCCCACACTTTTCCCCCACACTGTACAGTTGCTTCGATTACATCTCATCTGGTCCAATGTGCTTGAGTATAAAGTATGAAAATGTCCATTTTTTTTGTTAAGAGTATATCGTGTCTGATTTTTATTTTTAAATTTTTTTTTTTACGACTATACACAAACGGATCTGTCCCCGCCCTCCGACCCCGTTGCTGGCTCCGTTTCCCGTTGCGGGGGCCTGGTGCCGGCTGGAGAAAGACGAGGATCAGACATAGTACTCCTTGTCCTTGTTCTTCTTGTTCTTGCTGGAGATCTTGGCGCTGTTGGACTGCTTCTCCTTCACCACGGCGCCATTGGACTGGGCCGAGTTGCTGATGTAGTTGCGGCTCTCGTCCACGTGGTAGGAGCCCTCGTCGCGGTTGCGGTACTTGTACATGGCGTAGAGGAGGATGAGGATGCAGAGGGCGGCGGCCGCCACGATGCCCACCACCATGCCCGTGGTGCTGCTGGACTCCCGGATCACCTCCGAGGGTCCTGGGTACGCCTTCCCTCCAGGGCCCGGGGAGTTCGCTGTGGGGGCCACAACCAGAGGAGAAGGAGGGTTAGCAGGCTGACAAACACAGACAAGGAAATATAAGAATGTCTGATGAGAACAGGCCATTCAGCCAATCTGTTACACAGCATCAAATCTGCTCTTGAACACCCTAAGGATCTCTGGCTAAAACCCAACTCTTGGAGGGATGAAGTACAGTGGAGGGAGGTTATGCGAGATTGAATGGTTACCAGAGGGAAAGAGCATTGCCAACCTATCCACTATTTTTTCATCGTCTTGCCACATGCACTAATTTATGTGTCTTCCAGGGATACCAGGATGTAGGAAGTGCAGACAGATTCATGGACTAGCTTCTTATATTGGCCGTGTGAACGAAGTGATGGCCTCCAGGGAGACAGGGACGTCTTGCTGAATCCTTCATTCTTGCCTCGTTTTCCATCAGATCGTCTGCTGTGAATGATCTCGCGGCGATGGTGGCCACTTGCAGCAGATCCACTAAACCTCTATAGCTCCACTAAAAACTGTCAGCCTCCAAGAGCCATTAACATAATGGCTTTTATCCTCCTCCATTGTACTTGTCTTGTTCTTACTCCTGTACTAAAAATTACTTAGTGAGCGCCATGCTGATATATCCAACCCTGGAGTCAGTAGGCACGTATGTTAAATGAAAGGGGAAGAAAAGCAAACAGATAAAAAGGAAATTAAACATCTCTTCTGGTGCAGAAATAAAGGCCTTTGAGCACTGGCAGCTGTCACTGGATTAACAGTCATTGTTCTAAAAACACAGATATGTCTTTGCATGAGCCAGAAAGGTAGCTGAACTTTGCTGCTACACTTGGAATTTCCCCCAATGCAGTCAGTATATAACCCAGGGCTGGCTAACCCTGTTCCTGGAGATCTGCAGTCCTGTAGATTTTCACTCCAGCCCTAACAACGCACACCTCACTCAACAGCTAGAGATCTTGTTGTGCTGGTAATTAATAGAATCAGGGTTGAATAGAATTAGGGTTGAAATGAAAACCTACAGAATGGTAGATCTCCAGGAACAGGGATGGGCAGTCCTGACCTAAGTATGTGTATGTGTATGAATACAGTATATTACACAAGTCTACCTACAGTGACAAGAAACACTATTAAACTGTCATTCAGTCTATCCAGCCTCATCTAGCACTGTGTCAAACTTGGTCTGGAACACTCCACAGAACACTTCTTCTACCACAATCTTCCTCCCTAAATTAACTACTCACTACATAGAAAACTGTAAAGAACTGTAAACATATCCTCAGAATCATTAAAAAATTTACCTTTAAATTATTTCCACATACAACCTCGGCTCTGTGAGGCAACTTTGATTGCAAATATATATGTGCACGTGTGTGTGTGTGTGTGTGTGTGTGTGTGTGTGTGTGTGGGTAGGGGGGGTGTACTTTTAAGGTCCAAGAGATCTGTCACTCCCCCATTATTTTCTGGAGCCCATGGTGTCTGACAGCCACTTGAGGAGAATTTTGTCTAAGAGCGTGGCTTCAGTTGCATGACACATTCTCAGAGACAAATCTTCCTAATCCACTCAGATAAAAATAAATGAAGGACGTCAGCCGTAATAACGTGCTGTCAGAGACGCTACATCGATTCTCATCTGCGTGAAGCAGGCCGGCGCCATTGTGCTTCTCATGCACAATCAAAGGGATTTTTTAATGAATTCTATTTCTTGAAAGGGTGGCAAATGAATTCAATCGAACTTGTAATGGTACCTTTTACATATTTATAACTCCATCATTGTATTAAACATCCATATGATGTGGACAATACAAGTATTCTGAGTATTTTGTAGACTTTACATTTAGCAGGCACTCTTGTCTGGACTGACTTTAACATTATAAAACAAACAAGAACAAAGGCATTAAACTAGATCAAATGAACAACAACAAAGAACCAAAGTCTCTAATTTCATTGATTTATCGCCTTGTTCTGATTCATTGGCCTGGAAACCCAGTTCCTGGGTAGGCTTTCTGTAGCCCTGTTTTGGAACAGTACGACACATGGGATATCTCTGTTGCTCTGCTCTGTGGTATGTTAGCACTACATTTTCATGTTAGTTTGTATGATCCCATGTGATTAGCAGGTAATCACACCCCCTCTCGCCTAGTTTTGCATGAGTTTAAGTGTGAAAAGTAGCCCATGAACAGTGGCAGGGTAAACCAAATCAAGCACGCGCTTGGGACATGTGCAGACAATGTTAGCGCCCAAAGCTCCATGCAACGGATTTCACCTCTCATGAAAAATGCAAAAATGAAAAAGAAAGAGAGAGTGCTAGATACAGAGAAACAGAGAGATAAAGAGTGATTGAAGTGGTGAACGTTTAAGATCCCACTCTTCTCCTGCCCCATACAAACTCAGCTAAAGGGAGAGTGTGATCTGCGATGTGATCTCACTCACAGGCCAATGACTTAGACAGGGACAGAAATTTCAGCTGTCTCTGAGTGTCTTGAGGGCTCTCAATTACAGACAACCACCCCCTCGCCCACACACGTTCAACAACCGTAGAAATAGGCAGTCGGCAAATGTCTGGGGCACAGGGCCAGAACCAGAACATTCTAGAAAGCCTAGTTCCCTTCTTCACAGAGTCTAGGTTAAATTCAGCAGACAGCGCTAATGAGTCGCTGCCTGGTTAGCAACAGTATAGGTTAGCTACAGGTCCTAGGACATTCTGGCTCTTCCTGATGTTCTAAAGCACTCGTGTTCCGACGTCTAGGGAACTGGGGCCTCAGAGACCTCCAAATCTATTTGCCCCCCCCCCCCCCCCCCCTCCCGAGACAGGGACAGCATGCAGCCTCAGTCTCTTGGTGGCGAGTGAGGTGTGTGATGTTATAATGAGTCGTGGTGGGGGATCTGTCTCTGCTGAGAATGAGGAAAAGCAAAGGTGTTGGAGAATCAATCTCTGCTTCCTCTTCATCACTGTGTGCATCATCTGCTTGTGGGAGGGAGGTGTTACTGTTACCGTGGTATGACTGATGCCCCCCCCCCCCAACCACCAACTGACAGGAAAAGGAAGAGACAGCGACACACTGTCATTTCCAGGGACCTTGTTCCAATAGTGCTCATGCAGCATTGTTATTTTCATTTGGTTGATGATCGTTGGTGTGGTCACTAGAACATCCATTAGAGCTTCCCTGTATGGACCCATCCATTGGCTGGGCAGGTGTGTCAGCAAAGAGCGGCTACTCTTCACATTAAATGATCCCACACACAGTCTTAAAACCATTTAGCACTATGCAAGGAGCTTGGCCATCTTGACTAAAAGCAGAAAAGATCAAGTGAAAATGAGAAAAGACACAGTTGCCGAAATCAGTATCTCACAGTGAAGAATGGTCCTGCGGTGGAGTCGGAGAGACACTCTTTTACGAAAGCCAGGTCGTGATAATGACTGCTTATGCTACACATGAAGACAGCATATCCAAAGTAATACACAGAACACAAATGCGGACAGAGGAGGACGTCACGTACAACGTAACACAGAGCAGATGAAAGGCAAGGCTCTAAGGCACAACACTGACACGCTCAGAGAAAAGCAGGAACGTTCAATGTACACACTCGACAAGAAGGGGGAATGCACAGCATGAACGCACAGAGAGAAGGAATAATAAAGGTGACTAACCTAACCCACCTGAACTGGTCTCACAGGGATCGATGTCCTCGTCGTCAGTAGGACACTCAGCCGAGGCCACCAGCAGGTCATCTGTAGGCTAGGAGGGCGAGAGAGACAGAGAGAGAGAGTATAACACTCAGTACATTCTTAGACACACCAGTACATTCAGGAGGTGAAGGTCAGAAGGTGAGTAACAAACCAAAGGAACAGTGTTGACCAGGAAAAAAAAAAGGGTAGACAAACCCTTTTTGTATGAAAACAGTAGCTTTAAATTGCTTGGACTTAATATACCTTGATAATTGTGGCCATTAGGAAACCCATCTGAATGGAGCCCTCAGTTGTTTGTGGTATTCCTCTGCAATGATGCATTTGCATTTTAGAGAAAGTCTGTTTCTGGAACTGACTTGACAGTGTGTGGGAAAATGCAATAAGTTACACAAGTACATGATTCAAAGTTTTTTTGAAGTGGGAAAATCACAGCCTTGTGCAATTCTCCAAATTCATCTTAGATTTGGAAATGATGTAATTTAAACAAAGCTAGTCACTGGCAGCATACATTGAGTGTTCTTTCATATGAATGATATTTAAATTTACTATTTTCTTTTCTTTCATTTCCATAGGAAACACTGTATAACTAAAAACTAGCTTTAGCAATAAACCAACATCATTTCATGAAATGGCTAGAAGCAGCAATATTTATAATTGGAAGGGCATTAGCTCATAACTACAGAGTCCTGTTCAATATTTCATATGAAATTTTCCTTAAAATAAATCTTTAATCTTTAATATATAAAATCTTTAATCTTTAAGATATAAAAATCTTAAATATAAACCTCTAGAGTTTGAGCATTATGGCTTTGGATAGCGCAGTGTGGTTTTGGGCAACAAAACATAGTTTTGTTTTGGTGCAGCATGCTTTTGGTCAGAAAAGTAAGTGTGGTGGGTGTAATGCAATTTTGACCAGTTCAATGTGGTTTTGGGTTATGCGGTGTGCAAAAGTGTGAGGTAATTTTGGGTGATACAGCAATGTGTTTTGTTTGTGTAGTTTTTGAGGCTACAGTGTGGTTTCAGTAGTGAGAGAATTCTTTTGGGGTTCAATTCATGCACGTGCTTGCAATTTGCTAATGGCAGGAAAGCCTGCAATTGTTATGTCCTTTCCCTCTGTCCATCGCATATTGCATTTCTCTCTCTCTCTCTCTCTCTCTCGCTCTGCTCCTTTCCCTCTCGCAAACCCATTAAGGGACCATAAAACACACTACAAAAGCAGGCTTGTAACAGATTTAGACTTAATACATTATTTACAATATCTACACCACAGCTGATAAAAAAATAATTATTTCCACCCTTGTATGTGTACAGTAATTGCTATTTACAGTGTTTAACAATCTCCAATGCTTTTCTAACACAAGCAAACACATTTCAATTCCATTTCAGGGTAGGGATGTGTCCGAAATCGCTGAATCTGTGCCTAGATCTGTAAAAAAACAACCAAGTGGTATTGCTAGAACTGAAACAAGTGGCAGAACAAAGCATAATAATAATACCAAAGAATGCAATAGAATGCAAACCTTGGCTCCCTAATAATAATAATAATAATAATAATAAGAAGAAGAAGACAAAGAAGAAGAAGAAGAAGACAAAGAAGAAGAAGAAGAAGAAGAAGAAGCTTCAACCCGATTAAAACCATTAGTTAACAGATAGTGTTAAATTAAGCAGTACAGTTAAATACTAATTTTAATAGAAATATTTATTGGAACAAACACTAGTAGTATAGCTTCTAACCCCTGTCTTCAGATGGTTATTTGGCTGGCCATTTCATGAAATCCAGACTCAAGTTGGGTTGGTAAGTGCCCTTTTCTTTTAAGTAAGCACACTCTGTTGACTTGAAACTGCAACAACGTTTGAACATTACATCCTGTCACTCTAGTTGACAGATGGGCTGTTTACCCATCACCATTTTCACTTAACTGGCTGGTAATGAGAGCTATGAAAGGATGCTGTGCTTTCAGGTGATGATGTGCAGTAGTTACGCTACCCTGAAGTGAAAAGCACTGGTTACAATACAGACAGTGCACATTCATTATTTATTTCAGTCATGTTTCCTTATGCAACTAAACTCTGACAACAGTGTCAATGTAAATGCCTCTTGAGGGGTTGTTATCCTTCCATTTTTAGCAGCTAACGCAATTCCAGCAGATTTAACATCCCAGATGTTGATGCTTTTGTGCTACTCCCTTTTTATCAAAAGCAGCAACTACACTATGCATTTAAAGTGTTGAAATATGTATTTTAAGTGTAAAAAATTCACATTAAAAAGATTTTTAAATGTTTATCAGAAATGAATAAATAAAAGTATTAGCTAATCTGACCAATTAATACATTGATTACATAAACAGATAATAATAATAATAATAATAATAACAAACAAACAAAGCCAAACCTCTTCAGACAGTCTTCCAAAGACAAATCTTTCTTATATGTTTATGAGAAATAGCTACGTCTTCAGGTCCACTTGTAATGATGACAAAGTGCCATGGAATGTAGGATGCTCTCTGAGGGCCCTTGTCTCACCTCTCAGTGTGTTAGCAGCACTGCCTGCCAGATTTTATCACCTTCAGAGAATCATCTCTATCTGACTGTCACACGCATAAGCAACTCCCCATGCAGTACATCTGCCAACACAGTGCTCAACGTACTTTGTGTCAGTTACTATTTTCCCTTCCTCACCCAAACAGCAACTCCATCAGCAGGAGGTGATTATAAATCAGCCCAGAAAGAAATTACATACCTCCATACAGGATCATATTCAGATCACGCTGTATAATCAATCAATTTTGAAATACCTTTATATAACGAGATTGTCATACGTCTCTGACAAAGGTTGTGTATTAGAAGGAATTAAAACAACGAGAAATCCCAGAGCAAATAAGGGTAGAAACAACTGAATATTTTCTCTCGCCCTTGGAAAACTTGCAGTTCAAACATTGCAAAATGGAGGGAAATATAAACACAGCTATCATCATTAGCTTTTCTACTATGATATGCCTAGTTTTTTGTCTCTTTCTTGTCTAAATATTTAATGCACTACTCTCTTGATCATGATAGAGAACTGCTGGAGCGGATGAAGATGTTCCAGGGGAACCTCTGCAGGAGGATTATGTGTGCCTCTTTTGACAGTCTTTCCCTAATGGAAGAACGAAACGACTTCACGTTCTTCCTCAATGCAGAGCTCAAATTTAAAAATGATTAATCGCAGTAAATTAGCAGTGTGCTTGATTGCCAATTAATTGACACTGCAGTGCCTCCGATCCCTCAAGAATGTGGTCCAGCAGCCTTCAGAGAAATGAGAAACGCGACCAAATAATTATTTGTGAAAAGGAAATCGATTTCAATCAAGTTCTAAAAAGCGACAATATATCTTTCCGTATCATCTTGATTTTAGCACTCTCAATAACAAGTAGCAGAATAAAGTGAAGTTTCATTGAGTTTACTCCACTGCCATGGATCAAAACAAGCACATAAGTCAATATGTGAACGCACAGATGAAGAAATACCCGCTCGAATCAATTGCTCACAGTCAAGGACAAAGCATCATAGTGGCTAAATTGACTGACCTCTTTGTCCATCCATCAGCCTATCTGTCACTTGGTGGTTTTAATGTTCCCTCCACAGGAAAGGACGGCCCGTTTTAAATCAATTGTGCATTACTAGAGAAACGAATGCAGAAAGGTGTTTGCTCTCTCTCTTAAATCCAAACTGTCACCGTGGCACAGTGCCAAGGTCGCCATCGTTTCCGCTTGCACGTACTGCACTACACAACTTTCTACTGTCATAGCACAATTTTTGGTTAATTCCCACGGGTGACTTCTTTCTCCTCATACGGAAGAAATCCAGAACAACAGAAGTGACACAAGGTGCATACGCACACATGTAAACAAAAAACTGAACAATACATCAAATTGTTATGTCTATTCCAGTTTTCTAGTGGAGAAAGATTCACTAATATCTAAGATATTGATGAAAATGCAGAAAGTTTCGCGAAATACTGTTTTCACAGAAATGCGCACATACATTATGCATGGGAAATGCAGAGAACTTTAATATATGAGTTTTCCTCTGAGGAAAATGCATTCCCGCCATATTTATTGTGCATGCTTCTCATTTCATGATTTATTGAAGACCGAACCCAGAAAACATGAATATCTGCTTCACTCACAGCCAAACTCACATAAAATACACACAACTCACAAAGCACATCAGCACAAATACAGAGCCGAGCAGGGACTCTTGCCTGTATGCTGGTAGTCGGTAGAGGAAAAAAGAAAGCCATGGACGTGCTCTCAGGACCGACGCAAAAAAGATGGCGTCCAAAAACAACGTGACCGACGAGCTCGCAAACGCAACCTGGATGCTCTCGCTCACGCGGAAGTCGCCGATGTTGACGGAGC
Organism: Anguilla anguilla; assembly: GCF_013347855.1. Taxonomy (NCBI): domain Eukaryota; kingdom Metazoa; phylum Chordata; class Actinopteri; order Anguilliformes; family Anguillidae; genus Anguilla; species Anguilla anguilla. The sequence continues at coordinate 20,611,839 of NC_049202.1, forward strand.
GCGGCTCTCGTGGTCCTGGTCCCTCGCTCGCCTGACCCTCAGTGGGAGTCCACGGGCTGCCGGGCATCCCAATTGGCTGTCCCGATCCCTCAAACCCCGGCTGCGGAATGCGGCCGAGCTGACAGTCGGTCTCCGCCCCCCGGTATGCGGTACGCCGAAGCGACAAAATAGATTTCATTGGCTCCTCTCGCGCAGCCTGAGGGGGCGAAGCCCACGCTAATCGGGTCGGCTAACGAACCAGCCCATTCATCCATAAGAGAGAGACAGAGCGAGGCGGGGTTTGCAAAGGGAACGGAGCCGCTGATTTTTCACCCCTCTTTAATGTTTAACGGGCATTATTCCGCTTTATGGTGTATAGTTAAAATAAACTGTCGCCAGTAGTTTTACTGAGTGTCTTATGGTAGAGCTGTGGTCGAGAGGTTCATACTGGTGACTTGTAAAGAGTGGCAATTCAAACCTTGGTGTCCACGGGGTGTACAAAGTGTCACTCCCCAGCAACAGATTGTGAATCGCCCAGTGGAGACAGTGGTCAGTGTGACTCCGCTGGCATGACCCGATGCCCCAGGAGCAATTTGGGTCTATGTGTTTCCATGGCTGCGCTGCTGTCACAGAGCCGCACAGATACAGATGCCTGCTGGGTGATCCGCTAGGTGAGAATGAGGGTGGCCGTTTCCATGCCAACACAAATTCCGCTCGCACAACAATTAAACAACCAGAAGAATCCAATTAAGGGCCTGCCGTTTAATGAGATTTTAAAAAATAACTATTTTCTCATTCTTCTATATGAATACGTGCTACACAAATTCAGATTAGCACATTACACGCTATATGCCTTTTCTAGTACCTGGACTAAAATTTAATTCCTGGAAAGGAATTGTGTGTGTTTGTATGTGTGTGTGTGTGTGCGTGCGTGCATGTGTGTTACTCAGTACTTGAGTAATATATAAATAAACTGTAAGTTTGGGTTGCATGGATACAAATAACTAATTCACTGCAGACATAAAACAGCAGATCTGCTTTTGTCTCCTCACAGACTGCCAAGTCCATAAATGGTTGTTCTTCATAATCATGTAGCAAACAGATGTTCTTCATTCATACATGTTCAGAGCAGCTGTGTGTGTGTGCATGCATGTGTGTGTATGTGTGCGTGCGTGTTTGTGAGTGTGTGTGGGTGTGTGTGTGAGTGATTTTTCTCTGATGGTAGGTATCTCCACTCCTGTCTTTTTTCATCTACTCATTTGCATTGTCGCCGACTCTGTTTGATGTTGATGGCGAAATGGTTTTTGGACACTGCGATCGGTGATCGTATATGACAGAGTGGCATGTGTGGGGGAGGGGGATGGGCGGAGTGAGGAGACAAAGACCGACGGGACAGCCAGAACTCAGCGAGATGACATCATGTTTCCATCAGCAGCGAATAACAATGCTAAAGGCAAAATGGGCACTGTACTAGTTTCAATGCCTGCTAAAAAGAAGTCAAAGAGACAAGTTATCAACTTAATTTACATTTATTTTCTGCTGTGCTTGGCGGTACTGATCTTGTGGTTATATGGATATAAGTTAATTTTGAAACAAAAAAGGTGCCTTTCCAAGCAAACATGCCTATCCACCATTTAGACCATGAGATGCCCAAACCATAACATTCCCTTACCATGAGATGCCCTAACTAATACTATACAATGCCCATGTCACACTTGGCTGTGCTTTTCTGCACATGGATGCAAAAGTTTCTAGTAATGTTTATAATATTCTTTCGTCATCTTTTTGTTAAAAACTGCCTGGGCATCAGCAGAACCTATCAGTCTCTTATATACAAGAGAGTAGGAAAGCGGGAGAGAGAGTGAGATTGTATGTGTGTATGGTACTGTGTGTTTTTAGTATGTGTGTGAATGCAGTGTTTTGTGTGCAGTAATGTGTACGCCACCTCAGACTACACCAGGGCGTTTCCTTATTAGAGGAAGTAGGTCATAGACTGTTATCTTGGGGGTGGTGAAACCTCCCTCTTCCATGTGATCAAAGAGCAACAGCTTGTATCTACAGAACGCTAGAAAGCAGCCATAACTGTAAAAATCTAAAGGAAAGCAGTTCAGACCCAATCACCACAAACAGGTTCAGACAGGGAGAGGCAGTAGAAGTAGGCAGAAGCAAACTAAAACGAGTAAGACAGAAGTAGAAGAATGGGGATAAGAATGGGCATTGATCAAAATTTTAGGAGTACAAGGCGAGCACATTTGTGCTCTTAATTGCTTCAATTATGCCGCTAACCTAATAATTTCCAACAGGGACTTGGTCAGTGCCATACTCTGCCCACATACAGACACATGCTACATCAAACACCGTTGTGCACGTGCACACGCATAGCCATCTGGCAATTAAGCTCTGGTTTTACTGGGTGTATCTGAGCTTGAATTTAAAAGATAACAAACCTCTGCAGGTACTTTTAAAGAGCCAGAGGACACGACCAACACCTCTGTACTATGGTACGGTTGAACCACCATCCCTTCAGTTTCCCTTCTGTAATAACCACATGGGGTGATATGGGTGATACAGGACCGTCCAGCCGGTATCAAGGTCCCAAGGAAGTAGCCAGCTATTGAGCCACCTGGAAAATTTGTCGATAGAGTCACCAAAAAATAAATAAATAAACCCACAATGCTAGCAGCGATCCTTTTTAAAATCGCACCGATGGAGTGACTGTTGGTATTGCATCAACTTTTTATGAACGTGACAAAAATGTGCCGTTTGTGTTTTGCTGCTGCCATGGCAACAGGAGTCATTAGTGGCAGTCGAGGGGGCATTTAATAAGGAAGGCATTCCTCCATCTGAGAGAGGGAGCATTGATTTTTCTTCCCCCTTTTATTGAGGTTTTAGTTTCTCTTCTTTTCTAATGCCCCAAAGTCGTCTTCTTCCACTGCTCTCCAGACGCAGAGCAGGAGCATCAAAGAGCTCAGCTTCATTTAACCATATACAGTATTAATCAGCCAGTGATTATTCATGAATTCATGATTTCCTTGAGTTAGAGCCGACTCGTTCTTCCCACACAGTGGAGAGCTAGTTTGGAAAACCAAGGATAAAAAAAGAAACATTTGATGCAATGCAGTATTTTCAGGCATACAGTATAAGTATGAAAAAAAAAACAAGGCAAAGAAATGGGTGCGCTGGTTTACAGTAGCTGTGACTTTGCCCATGTATCGGACTGCAATGTAGGCACCATACTGTAAGTGCTGGTCTAACTGTGAGCCAAGCACACAGTAATCTTCCGTGACAGACTGTAGGGATATTCATTGATTTATTCATTGGCAGCTCTGACATGGTCTATGAATCACACCTCAAAGTTGGCACCTCGCACCTGAGTCCATTTGCTGTTTTCCGTTAAAATTGTGAAATAGAAACAAGGTTCTATAAATACAATTCTGTACAGCAGGGGGCTTTGTGATGGGCATGTGCTGCCCCTAGTGTGTGTGTGTGTATGTGGTGTCTGAGTGCATGTACATACATACGGGCATGTATTTGTGTGTTTGTATGTGTTTCCAAGTACTGCATGTGTGTGTCTGTGAGTCTGTGGAAGTATACATCCATGTGTGCATGTATGTGCATGTGCATTATATGAACACGTGTGCGTGAGTGGATGTGTGTACATACATACGTGTGTGTGCATTTTTTCCGCGTGCTTGTACTGTATGTGCGTGTCCAAGTACTATATGTGTGTGTCTGAGAGTCTGTGGTAGTGTGTATCAGTGTGCATGTAAGTACATGTAGAACTGTATAAATGTGTGGGTGTATGTGTGTGTGCGTGTATGCGAGTGTGTGTGTGTGTGCGTGTGTTTGTGTATGTGTAGCATGCATGTGTGTCAGGGGTAAGGAACTCATGCCAGTCCATTGACCATACGTGACTTTCAATGATGATTAAACTTCCAAATTGACAGTGAGCTCAACCTGTCTTCTCAGCCCTCAGTGCAGAAACAGTAAAACATAAATCTCTTGCCACCTCCCACACCCCCCATTTAATTTTACAAATCATCTCTCATGGGATGCATTGCTCTTAGCCTTCAGTCCAGCTGGCAGAATATTACTATTGGATACTGATATTAGAATTTAAGCCACGTTATGCTCGTTGAAGATAAATGCATCATTATCCAGCGGCTATGAACAAATAAAACCTTACCACTGGAGGCTGCTTAAAATATGAGTACTTTGCCCTTCTGAAGTTTATGTTAGAGATGTAATTTACCCTAATTAAAAATGTCCAAGCATAGACATAGATATGTGTTCCTGACAGAGTATTGCCTGGCTAACCTATATTATCATTAGTGCAGCTGGATGGTTAAATATCTGAAGTTATTACCAGGGGGTTGTATGTTTAAATCCTAGGTTGGATGATGCTGTTAAACCCTTAAACAAAGGCCCGATGAACTTTGCTAATTATTCTGCTCTGGAAAAGGACTTCTGCATGAGTGTACTTGAGGTCAGAATAATAGGCAGGCTGATGTACATCTGTGTAGATAACATCACAACAGGACATCACCCACCCTCCACCCCTCCCAGAAAAAAAAAAAAAAAACCTTATCAAAACAACATGAGACCGATCAAACAGTATTGCTCTCTTTCTATAAAAACGGACTTGAAAAGGTAAGTTGTCAATTCCATGAGCTTTCTCGTAAACAGTCCAGTTGTCCAAACTATGCACCTGTGGTCCAGCATTTACGCGATACGCTGCTTTCTTGTATGTGACTTTCGCTGAACCTGCACAAAAGCATGCGATGAGAGAGCACCGGAAGGCTGTTCGGTGGCATCCTGCCCTGGAGAAATTTTGCCGACCGCTTTTAACGAGCTGTCCCAGCGCACCTGAGGCCCACATCAGAGTCAGGTGGTTACGTTTTCTTTTTTTCTTTTTTAAAGGAAACCTCTGATGAATTGTATTCAACCCCAAAAATAGCCCAAAGACTCGAATCTCTTTCCATCTCCCTCAGCATTTCTCTCACTCCGTCTCTTTCCCTCTCCCTCTCGTGCCCTCCTCCTCCTGTAGGAGTCGAGAAACCAATCGCACGATGAGCTAACTGAGCCCGATGGGGTACGGAAAGAATTGAGGGATGAAAACCCCAACAGACAGAAAGAAAGAAAGGAGAATGGAGACAGATGAAGAAGAACAGCGCTCCCTATGCTATGAGCATGAGGGCAGAGAGCGTTAGAAGCCGCTGGTCCCGGGCACAGGGTCGAGCCCATCACTGCCCCCTCCACACATGGTGGTTCCCTCCAATATTTACAACCCTCCCTAACACGGAACAAATACATTCTGACAAAACCCTTTTTACAAGATATGGTATAATTTTACCGCCACCAAACATTGTACAGTTGCTAACAGTGAAGGCAGAACTTATTAAAATAAATGAATGAATGAATGAATTAATAAATAAGTGAATATATAAAACTGCATGCCATGTAAAAACTAAAAGCGATTCCGCTTGCAGACATCAGGAGTGCAGTAACAACAGCATCGTGAGCCATGCAAGCCAGTGTTTTAGAAGGAAACGGCCGCTGTTGCCATCTCCAAACCAACACAAAGAAAAAACAATACTTCTGCACACCAACAGAATTCTGCATTTCATGCACTTCCTCCCTCTCCATTTCTCGACTCCTTTCTTTCCCTCTCTCTCTCCCTCTCTCTCTCTGTCTCGCTCTTTTTCTCTCTCCCTCTGTCCCTGCACACCGGTACAGGTCTAATTCACGGCGAGGAAGATCTGTAATGTCTATACCGAATGTATACACAGTTGCAAGGCTCTGAAAGAAAATAAATCATTAAAAAGTGGCGTGCATGCTGCAATGGCTGAGTATGTGAAAGACTGTGTAAAAGCAGCTACCTGGGACGATGTACAGTGCCACCTCGCATCCATGGCTGCCTGCTAACCCTGTCTGCCTCCCCTCTTGTCAGATCCTGAGTTCTCTGCTCTCTGTCTCAGCTCTTAGAGGAAGGACAGGGGGAGGAAGCTCACTTCATCCTCTGAAATCGATAGTGTCTTTAAAAAAAAAAGGGAGAGAGAAAACTCTTCTCCTCTATCTCTGGCTAAGAGATGAGCCAGATAAAACTGCCTGCGCATCAGCGGAACCTATCAGTGTCTCGCACACGAGAGAGTAGGAGCGAGAGAGAGAGAGAGAGAGGGAGAGAGAGAGAGAGAGAGAATGAGAGAGAGAAAGAGAGAGCGAGAGAGAGAGATGGGCGGGGAGAAAAGATAGAGAGAAGACAGAGAGAGAAAGAAATGGAGGGAATGAGAGAGAGAGAGAGACAGAGAGAGAGAAGAGGGAGGCAAGCAGGTCTTGTCAGATCACCTGACTCTTGCTGGCCAATCGTTTTCTCAGCTGAACCAGGAGTGGAGCGGCTGTTGCAGGGGGCTCTGTGGGAGGATTTTTTTTCTTTTTGGAGGGGGGGAGGGAGAAAAGATGAGAGGCATAACACCCCCCAAAACCCCCCACGCCTCCTCAACATACTCCTTGGGGAACAGCCCACAGCTCTACATCTAACATGCGAACAATGGCATTAAATCTGACTTGGGGTAATTACAGCATGCGAGAAGGTGCAGGCAGGCCAAAATGGCGGACCATTGTCCTACTTTTCCTTCACTTTAAAACCTTTGTGTCCTTCCAGGGCACGTTGGGGAGGATAGATTCTCTCCGTCCACACTGAACCAGAGAGGTGCAAAGGAAGAGGGGCTTGAATTTTGGGCTAGCGGACGGAAAGTTAACCCCGTTTCCCTCTTTTCACACCATGGGGTCGAAACCGAAGTAACGCCACCATGCGGGACTGCATTTATCCAGCAAATTCACAGCCTCTGCGCGCTGCTGCAGAGTGCGGTGTAAATTATTAATTATTACTATTAAAAACGCAACGGTTTTCATACAGGAGCGGAGACGGATGCTGATATTTCTTCCGCGTATGAGATTATGGGGAAAAAACGAAACCCCTACATAACAAAAAAAAAAAAAAAAAAAAAAGAAAGAAAGAAAAAGAAAATTTACAATGCACACAGCACAGGGTTGATTCCAACTAAGAGAAATTGACATATGATCCCTGTTGTCAGAAAAAAGAACGGCAAGGAAATCAATTGATAAAAATGCACTGACCCCTAGCCTTCTGACCATAAAAGAACTGTAGTTATCTGAGCGTTTGAGTCAGATCACCGGCGTAATCATGACCCTTTGTTTACTGAGTGAAGGAAAAGCAACACCAGAATAACAGAAAGGAGCAGGATTTCATTATCCCCTCGCAGAGCAGGGATGACTGATTGCCCTGCCAGAGCCAGGGATGAGTAACGTCCATTTGAAGACAGGCTGTCTCACTGCTGCGGAAGCTTCCAGAGGTTAAGAACGGGAGATTCGCCTCCTGTCAGACAGGCAGAGGGCAGTCCGTACAGCCGGGCCACAACTGCACCAAGAATACTTATTATTCTTATGTTCTTCTGCAGACAAGAGCACAGCAAAGATGTGCTTCATACACTTCTTCTAATTTCTGCATTTCAACAGGGTAGCATGTATGTATGAGAGGATAGAAAACCGTGGATTTTCATGACAGCAGCCTCAGCTACGCACACACACACACACACACACACTACGGCAAGGCAGCGTAGGTTGTTTTAAGACATTCCAGGTGGGATTCATCTCTGGTGCAGTGCAGAGGTAGAAGGATTGTATCAGAGAGAAAGCCACAGCCTTAACAACTGGGGAGCATACACCATGGAATCCCTGCTCAAACATAACAAGACCAGCAAAATCAACGGCTGCTCCACATTGTCTGCTTAAAGAAATATTGAACTGGAACTTCAAATGTGGTGGGTAATTTTCAAACTACAGGTAAAGCACTGGGCTATTAAGCACACTGTATATCTCACTTCTATTCTGATTTCTAATTTCTGTTCTCCTAACCAGCAAGAAAAGAGTAGCAGGTTTCATACAACATGTGCAAGGTAAAAATAAAGCAGAATTTTACGGTCATGTTTATAGCAAGCAACACACAATCTGACCTACTTTAAGACTCATGTGGAAAATTCCATCTGTACAACATTTGGGTGACTTAGATTCTATTACATGACAAAAGTAAGCCTCTAATAGCCTGGATAACTGAGAAAACATACCAGTCACCATTAATCAGACACACTGGGCTATAGATTTCAAATTATTACACATATAATAAACATTTTGATATATCATATATTGCGTATCATGTATTTGTCTTGGGATCCCCGGGAGGACTTGGAGGAAGTCGCTGGGGATGAGGGACGTGTGGGCTGCTCTGCTTGCCCTGTTGCCACCACGACCCTGATCTGGATTGAGTGGTTAGAGTTAGACTAGTAGTAAATATATTTTTGTAATAAATGACGTATTTTCATGGGTGGGGAAGTTAATGGAGGTATTGAATAAAAGTATATTGTTAAAAAATGAAGTATACTATTTTGGAAAAAGGGCTTATAACTCAAATGTTGTGGGATTGATTCCCAGCTGGAGCACTTGTTTTTACACTATTGAGCAAAGCGGTTAACCTGCATCACCTCAAATCTCCAGCTGTATTAATTAGTTGTATGTAAAAATGCAATCTGTGTAAACATATTTGCATAAGCATCTGCTAAATTCCTAAATTCCTCATTTTTAATACCAATGTAAGACTTTGCACCTGCTAACATTCAAATATTCTTAACATTTTGGACATTATGGCCTGGATTCAACCAGAATGCTCTTTACTTTACTTTTACATCCAGTTAAATGCAAGATTTATCTTCAGAAGCACAGTGTGGTGGGTTCAGAAATCACCTAAATTAATTCACTGAAGTATCTGTATCCAGGCCAAATTTAAGAACAAATGTTGACTGAATCCAGGTCAACGTTAAGGTTTAATGTTGACTGAATTAATCTTGGCCTGGGTTTCAACAATATGATTCCTAGTCTGTAAAGGGGGGGGGGGGGGGGGGGGGGGGGGGGGTTGGGGGAGGGAAGATCCTGTGTTCTATCATAAAAAGGGATTTTAATAAACAGGAGAAATAAACACATTTGAGATGCTCACTAATACCTGCCAAGCCATGGACCAGAAAAACACAACAAAGACAAAGGCAGACCCTGGCACTGAGACCCATCAATCATCAGCTTCCACATCCCCAAGTCCCACCAAAGAGAAAAACTTCTGATGGAAATATTTAACATTTCATCTGTCACCCAGATACAGATTTCATTATGCATGCCTGTGTGTGCGTGTGTGTGTGTGCATGCTTGTGTGCGTGCATGTGTGCGCGTGTCTTTTTTCTTCTCTCTGTTTATGTACCAGAACACAATCTGTGTTTCACAATAGGGAAATCTTACCCTAGGCATCAAAATAGTTATAAAATTGCTTTTGAAGCTTTGTGTACCTCCTGAAAAAAACTGAGAGATAGTATACCCCATACTACCCTCAGACAGGCTCAATTATTGTTTGGCTTATATGACAATGGCAAATGTTTGGTGGAACAGATTCTGAAAATGTGTTTAAAGTCAAACTCTCAACATGCTTCTTTAGGGAAAGGAAAGGTTTAACAATGCTATCATTTCAATTTCATTCCACAGTGGTATGCTTTATTCAAAGAAACACACTGTGAATATCCTCTGCTGCAGTAGAACCTTCGAATAGAGAAGACTGTAATCTGCGACTGTCTAAACGGCAGGGCTGTTTTGCACAATAGAACGTCTCTGCAAACCACTGGCTCAGATGCCTACAATATGAGTGATGAATGGTGGACAAAACAACAAGAGGAGCATGTGGAGCCAAGGCACTGGCAATCATGTCCCTGACCAGTGGCTACACCCCTTATATGTAAGGACGTCCAATCAGAAATGAAGCAGAGTTGCAATTAATTCACCTATTAGTGGACCAAGAATAAAAGTCCTTGACTCTTCTTGTCAAGCACTTTGGGGGCGAGGGGGTAGGGGGGAGTGTGACGGCTGTCTAAGAATGCTCTTGAATTTGTATTCGGTTTACATATTTTGTTTGGCAATGCTGAGCTTTGAATCACTTAGTGGACTTTGAGTGTAACTTATGCCTACCATTTTTCAACTGTTGTAATCGCCAGGTTATTGTACTAGGCTCAATGGGCTGTCAACACCCTCCATCTTTCCACTGATATTCTTTAATTAAATATTCAATTAGATATACAAGGACACATCCTTTCAGATGCGCTCTATTTTGCCAATTGAGCCTTCAGAATACGCAGCTTCGAACTGACTGACAGCACGTGGTAGCACCATCATTACCGGATGAAGGCTCACCCTCCATCTTTCACACCCTCCATCATTACATACTGTAAACCATAAACCATTTACTCAGCAGGGGCTACTCCAGAGGTAAACACTCCCACCTCAATTTGAGCCCTCAAATGCAAGCATTATTTACAGACAGCTACAATGGCTACAGCTGCAATACAGCTGCAACATTTGACAAGTTAATTCTGATTGTAGAACTTGCCAAAATGTTTTTCTGAAGGGGAAAAATAATACTGGTGTTTACGGTGAGGAAAATCATTGCTTGAGTCCAGTCCAGGAATAAGATAGTTGTGATGTCACAACATCCTGCAGGGATCGCAAAAGTAATGACCATGGGCCTTAACTATATATTGTTACAAATTTGCTTTATGGTTGACAAAGGTCCTCTCTGGCTTCTATGGTGATGGCACAACCATTCTACGACCATGTCTACTCCTCTCTTCCAGACATGACAAATAAAATAAAAAAAATAAATCACCATTCATTCACTCCAATCCAGGTGAAGGAAAAGACCTGGATTTGAGAAAGAACACATCTAAAACTCTTCATTTACTGGAACCACAGCCATTATTGAAGATTAAATAGATGACCAGCTTTCACGTTCCATTCTTTTATCTTAGCTACAGGACGTCCCAGAGGTCAGTAACGTGAGTTTCTGGCAAAAATGTCAACTGAAACTGTTTAGAACTTGGTCACGCCACTTAATTAAATTTCCGAAAAACATAAAATTGCTGCATTTTTACATTAATGGAAGGGAGGCAATACTTTCAATGTAAAGTAGACAGAGCTGAGCAGTCATAAGTAAGCACAAGCATTTTTAAGAATAGGCATATGAGGGGAAGAAAAAGGCATTAAAAATAAATTTTTAATGCCTTTAATTTAATGTAGATCCAGTGACAGTAAGGCAACGCTCTTATTTTGACATCAGATGCACATCGTACAGCTACTTCTATCTCCCCATAAGAAACCGACAGAGCCAAAATAAAACCCAAATAACCTTACATGACCCGTCACTAAGACTGGCTCAGGCACAAATCATAAACTAATCGATAGAGCCCTGTTCAGAAAGGGCCTGGAGGCCATGAGGCTTCATTAAAGTTGCTGCTCTGTACCACATCGGCACAGCTGACACTTTACTTCCAAAGACTAATAACGGAGAAGCAACACCAGAGAAAAGGAACATAGCTAAAGCCCCTCAAAGGAAAATCTTGATCGATCCCAGTTACGCCTCTTTCATAACAACGGCAAGCCTTTTGGAAATATGCAATAAAACAAAACTTTAATTTAGACCTTCCCCGCTCCCCGGCTGTCCACAAGAGCCGCACCGGCACAGCGGTTTCATTTCCAAAACCGTTTAAACCGCAAGCTTTAACCGGTTGTGGTCTTGACTGAACTGAATCGCCTTCACAGAGAACCGGCTTGGTGAGGTACACCCTGTGCCGGATTTACAACATGATACAATTTTTCATCTGAATGAACCTGCTCAACAGAACATTCCTTCATCAACATTTGACTAATAACTGAGTTATTAATTACATAGTACAGCCCTTTGTCAGTGTCCTTGAAATGGTTTTAATTGTTTTTTTGTTTTTTTGAGGCAAGGCAGAAAATGTTTATCGGGAGATTACTGGCCGCAAAATTAGTCACTTCAGTTATAAAAGACAATTATGTTCAGCGGCAAAGCATAGTTAATCACTTGGAAAGAATGCAGTCTGTACAGTAATTCACCGCTAATTATTCTGTAGACTTGTGTTGGTGCTTCACATTCTGCAGCTATTCCTGGGTGGCTCATTCAGCTAAAGAATTAGCCGTTGTGGAGTGACAGTTCAGAATTAAATCCTGACCCTGCCAGTGTGAGGTGAGGCAAAAACTTACCAGAGCACTGCCTGGTGTTTAAAACGCATTTCAAACCGAATCACATTTCGTGCCTTGGACCACGTTTAGATTTATCATGAGGTTAAACACAATTCATCTGCTTAGTTGCATACTAGAATAGGTTTATCAAATCACGCCGATTCACAGAGAAAAATGTAACACAAAATATGTTCCAAGTGTGCAGGTCCAGAACTTTCTGGGCTAGTCCACTGCACTCCAGCTCTGAAGTAGTATAAATTTCCAATGATGGAGGATCTTGATGGGTACACAATGAGCAGCGTGTAATGTTAATTCTCGATGGCAAGCCGAGCTCACATAACTGCCGGTAAAATAATCCCACAAGCTGGCAGACTTACATTTGCAACATGTATTATTGATTGTCCATAAATAAGCATAGCCGGATAAGCACGGCTTGATTCTTACAGTAGACGGTCATTACCGTGTGTACACGTCGTTCGGTTAAACAGACAGAAAAACGCCGCGGTGCTTGCCGACCGAAGCGGTGGAACAGGGGCAGGGGAGGCGCGAGGGGCGGCTGAGATCAAGAGTCTGTTTTTCGGGTGGGGACCGCGCCAGGCTAGCGCGAGCAAAGCGTCGTAATGAAAAGCAATCAGACCGCGCCAAGCCTCACACGCCCACAGTCTGGGGGGATGGCTAAGTAACGGCACCCGGAAAAAATACTGTGCCATAAATGAATTATGTATCCGCTGTGGAGCTTGCAACCTGGCAGATGACTTATGCGTTGTAATTACAAATTTAGCAGGCCTGTCTTGGAGTGTGTGCGTGTGTGTGTGTGAGTGTATCTGTTTGTGCAAGTGGGCATGCGCGTGTGTGTGTGTGCGTGTGTATTTATGTGTCTACCTACTGCATATGTGTGTGTGTGTTTGTACATACATGTATATGTTTTTGTATGTGTATGTGTGAGTGTGTGCATTTGTGTGTGTGCATGTGCGCATGTGTGTGTTTGTATGCATGTCTGTACATAAATGTGGGCGTGAGTACTTGTTCTGTACAGTATATCTGTACAATATGTTCCTGCAGGAAACAGAACCAAAAAAACAACAAACAAAAAAAAAAACAAGATGGTTGTGGTGGGAGCCAAAGTGGCATTGTTGAGGATGCTTGTTAAGCAACAACAATGGCAGGCGATTGAATTTCTCTCTCTTCCTCTCTCTGTCGCTAAAACAGCATCTCGCATTCATCTTTGTCCTTCGTCAGCACACAGGGATTGAGTCCTGTTGTGTCTGACAGGAAAGGTAGCTCTGAATGACTCCAGAACCGCACTTCAGCCTATTTGAGAAGTCTGCCGGCGAACAGGTGCTTCTGCTGTTAGCCTCTGATTAAGCCTGATGTGTCAGATCAGGCTAAGTACGGTGAGAGACGTGTCTGTCTGAGAGGCACCTTACAGAACAGAGGTGCCTAGATGAAATCCCTGCCTCCGGTGAGGAGGAGGAGGAACTTAAGTTTCTTCAGCCGAAACATTTTCTCCTGTACCTGAGTCACCCCTGCTCACCTTCCCTCACCCTTTCTCTCTCAGTATGGGAGTTCTCAGAAGGGCGTGTATCTGAGCTGTTCAGGTGGGCGCGGAGCTATGGGAATGGGCAGCCTGGCATAGTATCCAGCTGTCACAGCGGGGCACTGCGTGTGAGGGACTACTTCAGTGCAGTTTAAAAGAGTGACATGAACAATCCACCATCTTGTCTGGTGCTGGAGACAAAAAGGGTCTCTAACATCAAGATCTCAAGAAAGAGGCTAGAAGGTCTTTGTTATGTGTATATTTCAACCTGGAAGGTCTTTGCACACCTCACGATGAGCTTCCAGGTCAAAATGTTGTTTGAATTAAAAGAAGTGGAGCATATTTATGTGTTCGGAGCCTCTTTTTGAGATCTTGATGCTACAGACCACTTCAGACTCCCTCCTTTATCTCCTCTCTCTCTCTCCTTTCTTTCTATCCTCTCTTGCACTCCTGTATTCCTGTGATCGCTGTACACATTTATCAGCTGTTGCCATCCACACATCCTGGGAAGCCAACTGGTCACCCCGAGGCGATACCTTTCACACCGCTAACGTCCATTCTTTCTGTTTTTATTATTCATTCTCACTTTTCGTTGTTACCAGCCCATGGTGCAATACCCACAGGCTGCTGTGCAATGACACAACTATGAGTGGTTTGCTTCTTTGCTTGTTTCAAGCCTGAACTTCATTTTAGCTCCCTTCGTTTTTATTGCGCTTTTGAAATATTTGAAATGCTGACGGCTTTCCTGACACAGCAAAGACTCTGCCAGCACCTATGCTATTGAAAGGGAAACGGCAGTGTAGAGGGAAGATAAAAAAATGACATTACTGCTTTTCTGGTGAAAACAAAGCAATGAGACAGTGGAGGGAAGTGCTCTGTAATCTTCTCACCCTGTTTCTCTGCTCTCATTTAGTCATGCCTGCGACACCTCAGAAGGGATACACTTTATTGGCTAGGCAATCCATTGTGCTCCCTGCCCACTGTGATTCATTACTGTGCAAATGAGAACTGAGTTCTCAGTTGACCTACCTGGTTGAATAAAATGAAAAGTTATAGCCACTTAAATCATTTAAAGGGGACACAGCCACACCACTGGTCTAGTCAAAACTCAAACACAACAGTCTTGAAAACAAAGAAGACATTTTTATGTTATTAAATCGGACAGGTGCATTATCAAAATGGATGGATGCCAATGCAGGTCAGAGCAGGGGGGAGAGTTAGGCCCGGGAGAAAGTTTAATCTGAAGTTAATCTGCCCATAATCCCATACTTTTGCTCTCTGGGCACCAGGAGGGCCAGAGAGACTGGACTGAATTAGAATCTGAGTGACAGTGACCCTCCATTAGAGCAGGATGGCTTTCGCCATGGCAGGGCTTCATTACGGCATGGCGGTTTGCTTCTCCCTCCTCTCCCGCCATCTTCTTTGAGCACAAACGACCTACCGGTATAACCGGGGTCATACGGAATAATTGCTTCTCTTATAAGCAGTCAAAGCAACAAACCCCTGGTGATCTCTGTGCTCAAAACTGAGATAAAGTAGGGGGGAAGGCAGAGCTAATTGAATGCAGAGGGTGATAGGCCTGCCCAATCAGCAAGCCGTGGGCAAAAGAGACAAGAGGGTAAAGAGCAACACCTCTCCCTGAAATCAGTGTATAGCTGTCTCATTCAAGTGTATGCCGGACTAAGTTCAGAAAGGACAAACATTCAGGTATAGCTCCAGGGTCTCTCCCCCTCCCTTCAAGGCTGTATAATGCAGTCAAGAAATAAGAGGCTCTGGTTTACAGAACCAAAGATGGGATAATTGTGATACATGTGCAAAAAATCAAGAAGCCATCTTAGCAAATCCAATCAATCAAGCATCAATTGATAAAGCACTTTATACCGAGGACATGACCAGAAAATCACCAGAGAGTGCATTTCAGTGACACAGTGCAGAGTCAGTCAGTGCAGGAATGGAAAGGGGCCAAGGAAATGCAACAATTGCCATAGCAACTGAGAGGAAGTCATTGGAGTTTAACAGCACTGCTGGTGAGACGTGGTGAGACGAGCCCAAACTGTGTGGCTGGTCCGCGGAGAGAAAAAAATGTACCGAAGGAAAACTTTACAGCTACACAGATATTATAAAAACACTGCCTTCTTTAGAGAATAAATACAAGAAACACAAAGAAACCCACATGTATTAGATAGAACTTATGCCCTTGTTCCCGTGGCAACAGTGGTAGATTATTTCCAGCGCACTAAACGGAATCTAAGTTTCTAATTTCATAGCCAAGGCCATTTTGCATGCTGAAATTCTTGGGCGCAAATCATGAAAAATAGAGTAGTCTTGGCAGAGTGTGAAGGCGAAGAAGACAGGACACACACAAACACACACCCACACACACACACGTATATATATATATATATATATATAATGAACGTATGAAAGTATATAAAGAATAATGAAAGACAGGGAAGCCATTATGAGGCTGAGAAATAAGAGGGAAAAAAACAGTCAAAGCCATGTCAAACAGTCAAACTGCTATATACAATATAGCAGTTTGACGTTTTGACATGGCTTTGACTGTTTTTTCCCTCTTATTTCTCAGCCTCATAATGGCTTCCCTGACTTTCATTATTCTGGTTCTCATGTTGACAAATGCCAATAACAGATTTCAAAAGGCAATCGAAAGCCAAGCAAGACTAGATACTGAAAGCTCACTTATATCTGCACTAAGGAAGAAACTGAACACACCTGACTAATCACAAACCCCCATGCAGCCATTTGTCCCAAAAGTTATGGTGCTCTGAAATGAGGGGGTGGGGTGGGGGGGTATGTATAAAAAATGATGAAACCAAAATGTATAAAACTACCCTTTGGTAAAAGCTGAGAATCTCAACTTTAACCACACCACATGTGAACTGTTTGATTACAAATTTGATCTGATTACAAAATTGTGGAGTACAGAGCCAAAGAAATATGTATTTGCCCCATACATTATGGAGCTCATTGTATATGCATGAAATTTAGAAAGGGGATAATGTGTTTGAACAGCTCAACAAAAAGGGATAACCAGTGTTTTTTTTTTTTTTATTCCTACAGACGCAGCCTGTCCTTCCAGCCAGTTGGAAACACGAATCCTGCCTCATCAATTAAAATGCAGCCCGATTCAGCTCAAGCGAAAACGAGTCATATCATATATCATTTTGACCAGTTGCTGTTCCAGTACCTCATTTGCATGAGAGAGCATGGAATACATTCCACCATCAAACCTTATCCAGGACGAACGTGATACGCAGTTCTTCACCCTGCTCCATGTCTACCCTCGTCCCTGTGGCCAGTGTGACATACTCATATCAGCCTGCAGTATGGCATTTGGTCTGCACTGAATCCTTTGCTTTTCCCCTATTTTTTCTTTCCTTTGTTTCCCCTTCCCCATTCACATAAACACCCTGGGCAAATAATATGCTTCATGCAAGCTGTTCTTAAGCAGTAAGCATCCGATTCAACTGCAGCTGTTCAAAGAGGACATTACATTACAGGCATTTAGCAGACGCTCTTATCCAGAGTGACTTACACAACTTTTTACATAGCATTTTACATTGTATCCATTTATACAGCTGGATATATACTGAAGCAATGCAGGTTAAGTACCTTGCTCAAGGGTACAATGGCAGTGTCCTATCCAGGAATTGAACCTATGACCTTTTGGTTAAAAGCCCAGTTCCTTACCCACTGTGCTACACTGTCGCCCAAGAAAATAATCAAATGCACATGCACACACATACAAATGCTGTGTATGTGCATACATACACAGACACAAACACATGCTGACATGTATACATGCACCTATGTATGCATATGTGCATAAAGCACTGATTTGACATCAACATTGTTGGGGGAAATAACAAACTGTTAACTGTTCAAGTTTGAAACAGAAAATGATATACATATTTTCCACAGTTTCTTGCTTCACTACGGCTATACAATGACATGGATCACAGATGGCATTATTTACTTGTAAAACAGGTGCATATTAAAGGCATACTTTGCAGGATTGTTTATCCTGTGTTTACAATCAAAGAAGCCTCCTCCTCTAACTACCACCCTGCCTACTTGTCCTAGAGTACTCGACCGAGTCACTGACATGCAAATACGTTAGAAACAACCATTGAATTTCTCCCACAAATTACTCAGACCGAACATCTGGCTGTACTGTCCAGTTGGGACCACTAATGGGACATACACAAATAATTTAAAAACTGAGAAAGGTGCAAAAATTTGGCAAACTGTACAAAAAGACATAGATTGCCAGTGAATCATTGATATGACTGGTTATTTTATGGAATATTCGAATATCCACAATATGCCACAAATAAACGATAAACAAAAAATAAACAGTTTAGCACATGATCCAAACTGCCAGTCGCACAATAAATACAGTTAATAGCTAACATTAGCATTTCTGAACACAGTTAGTAAAGAGAACATGAGAACAGGCTTTAAATTGCTTTGCATTGACAATATGTTAAAAGTAATTGTTGAGTGAAAATTATGTTTAGCCTACAAGTATTGGTCAAATTTGTGCTGAAAGCTTCAGGTTGCTATGTTTGGGCACTTTCAAAAATGCACTTAACAGTTGGTTAACTGCAGATGGTGGCCTTCACAAATGCAAAAAAAGTATCTCATTACTCACACAAACACACACACAGCAAGAGAGTGAGAGAGAGAGAGCAGCCAGGTTCTGAAGCACTTCCTCACTCACTCACTCACTCACTCACTCACTTACTCACATAGCCCTGTCTGTAATATGATCTATTCATCAGTACATCATTGCATTTGGGTCATACCTTACAATAAACCCAGCACATATAGTACTGCACTTCATAATCAGCAAGAATATGGAATAAGACCCATCCCCAGCACTCCCAGGGTCATTACAAGTGACCTGACACAGCCTGTAATGAGTCCATGTGTCTCCATTTCTGTACACCGAGCTATCTTTTTTCCGGTTTGGCACTGACACTGAGGTATTATTGTACATGCTTACTAAGATATGATTAACCACAAGATGCATTTGACTCCTAACCTCAGCAACAACAATACATTAAAGGTCAACTCAAAGGAAAAGGTTAACACATATATGGAACACAGGCCAAACAGAATGGTAAGATGTATGTCCTGTTGCAGCAGACACAAATGGCCTTGACAGGAAAATAAATGTGTTTCCAATCATCCAATACTTCCAACACTTCAGTTTCATATGACTGCACTTACCTGCATTTGGAAATCTCATCTGAGCAAGATCAAAATAAATAGGCTAAATGAAAACTAAATAAATGACAATTTCATAGGAGGATGAAGACAAAAATCCAAAAGGACAGGAAGGAGATGCAGAGATAAAAATTGTATTGAAGTACCCCTAAGGCTGTTCACCAAGAAAACCACACTTAACTTACCTTGCTATTACTAACAAGCATATGTACTGAATTTGGAACTGAACTTTATTGTTCTGAATTAATATTTGAAATGAAACCCGATCAAATGAGCTTTGGATGGATGTAAACCACCCTTTAACATGCCACGTAAGCCACTTCTACAAGAAGCCTTTGATTTATTTATTTATTATTATTATTTTATTGTATGCTCTGCATTGCCTTGATATCTTAACCGACTTAACTGAAGTTTGTGTGAATTATGGAACATGAAGAAATAACCAAGATTCTCCAACCCTTCAATCTCAACCCATGCCCTGTGTCCATAATCTTGAGTCAGTGGTTTTAGCAAGAGGTACTCATTATTCATTCATTTCTAACACAATGCTTTTCACTCATTCCTGTGACCTCTGACATGGAGAGTACTGTGCATGAAAAAGAAACCTCACCTATTGTAGATGTGTGACTGAAAGGGCAAAATGCACAGTGGGATTTACTAAGAACTTAAGCATGTGCAATACCTTTTACTACATGTAAAACCAATAACATGACCACTGAATGGTCATGGTATTTGTTTTGCAGCAATCACTGGTTGTGTTATTAGTTTTGTGTGCTGTTGCAGGTTTTGCGCATGCTAAAGGTCTTGGTAAATCAGGCCCAATATTTAGAACACAGCCTCTCCTCCTCCCCCTTCCCCCTCAAAAAGAAAAACAGCGGGTCTGTCGTGGTGTCTGACCTGCTGAGGTTCCCGGGGGCCGGGCTGCTTGGTGCGGCGGTTGGAGGCGGTGGTGGTGGTGATCTCGGTGATGGAGGTGGACGTCTCGGAGCGGTTGGCGGTGGCGCTGGAGTGAGGGGTGATGGACGAGGGCGGGTCGCCCACCAGGCGGACGCTGCCTTCCACCCGGACATTGGGGTCCCCCTCCACGGCCATGTTGAGCACCTTCAGCCCGTTGTAGTAGAGGCCGGACAGCTGGCCCTGGAAGGGGCGGGTGCGGTCCTTGCCCCCGATTTTAATGGTGGTTTGACTGTTGAAGATAGTGAGCTGGCGCCCTGTGGGAGACAACGTCGCAAACAAACCAGAGCGGTGAATTGCCCCGCTACGCCCGGCACAGAAGGGGCCTCGGACAGAATAATCACGGCGTGATTATTCGCCGGGCGGCCGACGAGGGCGATAAATCTCCCGCCGCTGCCACCGCCGTGGCGACGGCAGCGGCGTTAATTTATCGTGTTCACGATGATGGGATGCCAATGAAATGCAGATTAAATAAAGGAAATAGAAATGCACTGTATCCTTGTCATAGCGGCTTTGCTAAAAGGGCAATCAAGTCCATTTAAAAAAATAAATGTAAAAACATAAGTATTTGGAGGAAAATAAATGTGTTCCTTTGGAGTTCTGTCCAAATTTTAATCGAAAGAAAGTACACAGAAAGCTAATTACAGGTTTCGGGTTTATGAGAAAACAGGAAGGTTTTTTTTTAATATGATTAATGACATATGTTTTCTTTGACATCACACATAGCCAGTGCAGAACAAGAGCATCAAAAATATCTTTTGATTTCTTTTCATTGTAATCCTCTTATGACAGCTTCCATTAAAAATGCATTTTTTATGTTGGTGTGAGTGCATGTGCCTGTGTATATTGATCAAAACAAATTCATATGCTATCTCCACTACATCGAGCAGTAATAATAGTCCATTAGCACAAGCACCCTCTTTCCCAAAGAGCGCTCTAATGTTCAATTAATGCAATCAATCCTATCCAGTAAGAGAAATGCTGATGTAAAATAGTTTAATAAATGTGACATGTTTGTTCTTGTTTTATGAGTGAAGTAATCAGTAGCAAGGATTGTACAATTTTTTGTCTGTTTAACATAATAAACTGATTAGCAGTATCTGGTAGCTTCGCCCATTAAGATGTTCATGAATCCTTCTGCTTTTATAATTATTACTCAAGTAATAATTCATTTATTCACCTATTTATTTGAGCTTTGCATTTCTTTCTGATTTTATTCCTTAAGATCAACATTCAGCGATCAAGAGAAATTAAAGGATGTTTTTACCTCATCTAGAATAAGGGGTGAAATGCAAATGCTACTAATGTACGTGCAACATGAAGTTATTCATTTTTAATGATATTCAGTTGAAGTAACTGAGTTCCACTGTTCTGAACCAAATGCTATGCTATAGTCCAGCAGCAATGCAGGAAGATACAATATATCCTATCGGAAAGCAAGCTGGCAGGATGTTTGTTTAAATGTATGTTTCAGTTGTAAGTGAGTCAGTTTGGCCTGCTCCAGAACTCATTTCTGATTCCATTTCTGATTGCCTTTCAGCAAGGACAGGAATAATTGAAGAGGTGATTCACATGTAAAGATGACTTGAGTATGTAGCACAAGACAAATGATTCATTCAGGGCATTAAATCCATTAAAATGCAACATTACAAAAGCAAACCTACAAAAGAAATCACCATTTTTCATTGGTGATACAGCATAAATTTCTTTTTTAGCATACAAGTAATAAAACATGCACCAAAATCAGTGTTTTAATTAAAGAAAGAAAAAGGTTTTCATTTCCTTATGTATATTTTCAATATTTGTTAAAGGGACTCCACTTCATTTGCCAAATTATATTGCACTCTATTTATAACTGTTATGAATTTTAACAGCGTTTTTCAATAATTCATAGTAAAAGCACAAAAAATCACAGATATACGTGACATATATATGCAAATAAATATATAATGTGCTATAATATTCATATCATTTGCTACTTGGACATTTTTTAAATTGACCATTTAGTTGTTTACAGAAAGATAAAACAACACTAAAAATCATTTATCGATATTTTTGTTAACAGTACTAATATTACTACAGAAGACTGTGTTATAGTTATGTTTACAGTCCCTTTAACCTGAGGTTAACAGGAAACACTAAACATATGTCACTTCCATAAAATATATGAACACACTATGACACAATATGCAAATATTTCAAACTACATTTTGCTGTTTTTTTTTTACTTTCCTTTTATTTGGTATTACTGGGAATTTATATTTTTGAAGTTTATTAGTGGTACAAACTGTTACTTGGTTATGTTCAAATTATTTTTATTTGAAGTTTTAATCAATGTTTTTTACCTTTGTCGAGTAGCCATTCGTCAACTACTCGACCAATCCGATATGGGATTCGCTGTCTAGCAATCGCCAGGCGTTCGTTATCATTGTTGCCTTTAAAGTTTAAAGAGACATTTCATTGGTTAAAATCTGTAAGGTCAAAGGTTAAATGTTAATACTTAATGCCTGAGCTATAACAACTGTCACAAGAGTTTTTGTAAGTTTTGGAAGTTTAAAAAACAAAGCTACCTAAAACATTTCATTGATCAAACCTTTCACTCAATCATTTAATTTTTAATTATTTTAGCAAACAAATTATTTCTACATTAATTGAGAATTAGAATGTTGAACCTTCATCTAGGTTAAACAAAGACAAAAAGAAAAAAGATAAGCTATAAAGTTAAGCTATAAACCAAGCCAAACCACAAGTTTAAACATATCAATGTCATATCTTTTCAAAATAATATTCATTACATTTTCACTTTTTTCTTTGGTTTTTTGGCATTTTTTTATTCTAGTTATACATTTCTCATATACTCTTTTTTAAATTTAATGTTTTACACAATACATACACCCAGTTAGTGATTTAGAATAAAGCAAAAATGATTAAAGAAATAAAATGAGACATTTATAACTTATTAGCTGTCCTCTTCCCTATGGAAAACACACTACTTTGCAGGCTACAAAAAACCAACAGCATGTTCAGGGCATAAACCTCCAGGGAGAATTTTATAATCGACAGCGAAGAAAATGAAACAGGAATTCAGGCACACAGTGGCCTGCATTCAATCGACATCTGTTTTTAACTTTGAAGTTAAAAATGTATAAATGTATAAATACTTCAACAATCAGTAAAATTATGCTGCCAAACCGTGTCTGTGAAGAAGAAGAAGAAGAATAAGAAAAAATAAATAAATATGTAATTTCATTAATTTGGATCTCATAATTCATAAATGGCAATTGAATCCAGGCCAGAATCCTGCAGCAAGGACCAGCGAGTACACTGTGAAGGCGTTGACAAAAGCATCAAGAATAAAGATATTTATATCAACCAGAAACAAGATCTTCCTGCCATGTTAAGGAGTGTAAAGAAATCTAACAGCCTGCAGAAATGATACTTTACATCACCCCATAAAATATAATTGAGGTAATTACCAATACACCGCAAACAAGTAGTGCATTTTACTCTAGTTCATCTTCTTTCTGCTCTTTTGCATTTTAATTGTGCATTTTAATTCCTGAAAATATGCGTTGTGTTCGTAACAGTCTCAGTATAATTACAACTTAACATGTCACTGAGTAACTGAACAACCCCACCCCCGCGAGTTTAATTAGAGCAGTCATCTCCCGAGTGCAATCCATGCACTGCGTCAGCTAGCCTGAAAAGCATTACAATTTCTCTTTTCTGAAAGTGAACGTACGGTATTGATGCACATGCCACCGATTAGACAAGGGTGGGATTTGGTTGTTATGTAAGTACGGTATATGCCTCACGTAATGGTGCTGAGTGAAAACGAACAGTCTGCATATAAACTAAATTTCCTTAAAGACGAGGGTGTTGTGCTGAGGGAGTGGGGGGGTGAGTGTCTCTAAAATCGGTTAAGACTCGTTCCTTTCTATTCTGTAAGAGGGTCACCAAAAGGGCGGTGCGAAAGATAACCCCCAAAAATGCCTCCCTCCCCCTGCACACGCTCCCATCGAACTCACTGGAAAGTTACAGATAAATGGATGGAGTGGCAGACAGAGACAGAGCGAGTCAGAGAGAGAGAGAGAGAGAGGGAGAGGGAGAGAGAGAGATACAGAGAGAGAGAGAGAGAGATACAGAGAGAGACATAGAGAGAGAGAGAGAGAGAGAGAGAGAGAGAGAGAGAGAGAGGTGGAGATGGTCTCTCACTGCTGAGCAGCGCTCTCTGCCGTTCCCTGTTTGCACGCCTGCAAGTTTGTTCCATTCAAAAAAAAACCGTGTGTGAGAGCAACACTGCTGCAAGTAACAGGCTCACTGCAACATTCAGCACACTGCCAGTTTGTGTGCGCCAGATTATGTGCATATTTGAAAGACTGTGTGTTGTGCAATTTCATGTCATGAGTCATGCATTTGGCAGTGTGTGTATGTGCGCATGTGCGTGCATCTGTTTGCATGTGCGCACGCATGTGTGTGTATGCATGTGCATGTCCACACCACTCATGTGTGTGTGTGTGTTCATGTGCGTGTGCATGTGTTGGGTCTGTTTGTGTGTGTGTACACCACTTACATGTGTGATACTCTCATATAGTCTCTAACAATATAAACACAACAGGGCTAAAATACACTGTTAGACTTAAATCAATGCTGAATTGCTAAGTGGACTTATTTAAAAGCTGAGCTTTTTTGGTGAATAGCATAAAACCTTTCAATGGATTCAATGAGCTTTTTATAATAAATTAACAAGCACAGATGACTAGCTCTTAACCACTGATCTTTTTTTAGACTTAGGTATTAAAAGCTCACTGGAAGTTACTGTCCATCAGAATTCAACTTTATTGCATAGTTCACCTTCTTTTGTGTTTTGTGTTTTTGCGTTTGAGTTCACATGTTTTCATTAGTGCATAAACAAGCTGTATTTTATTCTCTGCAGCAGGAACATGTAATATCACAATCAATACTCATCTATTTTTTAGCGAGAAGTGTCATTAATGAATGCATTATAATTTGCCGCTCTTATCTTTGGTTCACACCCTTGTAACAATTAAAATTTAAATTTTAGTGGGTTTATCTCAGCCTCATCCCTAAGAGGCCATGTCAATCAATTTCCCATGAACACAATGTGCTCACAGCAAATTGATCTGTTTTTCAACATAAGTTAGGAGACATCCTCCTCTTAAAAGGTCATTTCAGGCCTGACACTATGGAATACCTCTGAGGTCATGTTAAAAAAAAAAATAGTCACAGATAATAGCTCTCCTGTGACACGCATCATGTTATAATATATTTCCAGACCTAGTGTCATGAAAAGGGAGCGATTATCATAATATTTTTCACATATTAAACGTAAGCTTTGTGTACATTCTCATATATTCCTAAATACATACTTTTTCTTTTTATCTAAGTAATGTATTTTGCAATATACTAATCAATTGTATTTTGGCATGAGCTTGCAGAAGATCATTCCACACATAGAGCAGCAACATTGCTCAGCATTCACTCTAATATATTCTTCATTCACAGCTATAAAATGCAAAATATCTGAGAAATCATCTTTACTTAATATGCGTAACAAAACCAAAAGGCTGAAAGCACTTTCGGCTACACTGAAAACGCATGTGTTCTCACCACTTAATGAGTCATCATTAATAGTCGGCTAATGCTTACACAAATGGAAACATGGTATTAATTGCTAATTAGTGTCCATTAACATAATGCATTCAGTGTTGTTTAGTCTATGTCCATAATGCATTACATAATGCATTCAGCGTTTTTTTGGTCGATGTTCACATTAAGAATTCTATGAGTGACTGAGCAGGCTGCTCAGAGCATGCTCAGATGGATCTACTCTGCTCTAATTGTAAATGTTTGCAGTGGGATTTGATAGAGGGGGGTTTGATTTTTTTATTATTATGTTTTGCCTGGTAACTTAATTTTCCACTTAACATCTAATCTGGGATTAGTGGCATGTTGTTATTAGTTCACCTCACAGACTGCCTCTTGATTACTAAAGGGATTAAAATCTAAACGTAAATCAATCAACATTGATGTTTTGGATACATTTACTTTATTTTATTTTTTATTTCTATTTATTTTTTTTATTTTTTTGAGGGGGGATTTTAAAGTGTTGGATATACCATGTCAGCTGCAGTGAATCATGGACAGGAAGAACTATGAAGAAGTGAGGTGTGTGTGTGTGTGTGTGTGTGTGTGTGTTTGTGTACAATAACTTGCACAATACATTATAGGTCAATGGTGGGGATGCTGTGGTACTTGCAGAATTTTTTATATATACAGTACCAGTGCATATAGTATGTGTGACTATTGCTGTAGACGAGAATGTACATGTTTGCATTTTAATAAAATAAAACAGAAATACAAATATATTACCCATTTCTGAAATTCTGAAGCAGTTGTCAAGCCTTTCAGCAGGTAAAACGCTCTCCAGTTCAATAACTCAAAAACTCTGAGCCTTGGTTTATATAATAACATCACTGTCATTTCACTGACATTATAAAGTATACCGGGGATAAAAACACAGAGTCAAGAACAAAACATTCCTGCACACAATGCTAATTTTTCCTTTCCACACAGTTTTAGGTAGTTCTGTTCCTTCCTGACATCACTAACATTCTAATTCTGTATTTTTTCTTTTATATAAAAAAAAAAAAACAAATAACTTCAGGGCTGTAAAACAGGGTAAACTCCGGCAAAATGGAGCTGGTTTCCTACCTGCGGGGTATCGCTCAATGACAGGCAGGTCGTCCACCTGTAGCGTGGCATTACCACCACTCCTCGTAAATCTCACGATATGGTACTTTCCGTCATTTACAAACTTTGCGGTCTCTTCGATGTTAATGTCGTCCGTCCCCACGTTGAACACGACTCCAATGTTTCCCTTCTCCTGCAGGAAACAGGGAGAAAACGGTCTCATTTGACGAATTCAGTCAGGAAAATGAGATAACTCAGCATGTGACATAATTCAGCATGTGACAAGAAAAAAAAAGAAAAAATTTCCTAGTAACCAGAGTCACATTGATGATGAAGATGACAACTATGTGCATAGCCATTACTATAATAATACTTGACACCTTAGATCACAGTCAGCTGTCAGTAGCAGGTGTCAGAGTTCCAATCACAGGTATACCAGAGACGTTTTAGGATGAACCCAGGAGAGATTGTGGGTTGTGGGTTGTGGGGTTCCTTTAAGTCACTGATTGGCTAAATAATCCACACACCTTGTTTTCATGGCCTTAACTGACCAAGACATGGAGAGGCATTATGCTATTTTCTTTTTATTTTTTCTTGTGAAATCATTCTTATCTCTCTTATATTGTTTGCATATAGCATATAGATACATTAATAGTACAATATAGACTTGTGTGAATATTAACATAGATGCATAACATCTGTCAGGTTCTATAGTCAGAAGGCTTTGCAGTATATGCACACACACACACACACACACACACACTGCAGTAATGAGATTATGTTGCACAATCCAAGCAACCAAACTCAGAAAAATGGATCTGTCTGAGTAACACTTGTAGAGAAATCTCCTGACTGCAGCAACTTACAAGCCCTTCCATTACCCTCAGCAAGACTTTGTAACCCCCCCCCCCCACCTCATCCCCCAAAGTGGTCTGAGAACCATCTGGCGAGGTCTGGCATCTCTAGCCAGGGCTGAAACAGGCAGCCTCTCTCTCCTCTGTGCTGATAGCACATTGTCATTACTCATATTAAATCTGGCATTTTCTTCCACGAACATTCTATATAGCAATTCCCCCTCAGACAGAGGAAAGCTAGTCTGTTTATTTAAACTTTAATAAGAACAGGCTTAGCATTCTAAACACCTCAAATATCACTTCTAATTAGCTAAAGAAATTTGGAGTCAGGATATATATCAGGTTTACAATAGCACACTGACAGGATTTTATTAAGCAGACAGTGTGTCATAACATTGGGTTATTTAGCCAGAACATCTTTAATGGATACTTTAATCTTTAATAAATACTGAGTGCTGAACTGTCATGAAAGTAGTTACTATATAAACTATGAAAACAACCATTACTGAAACTATGTCATAATCGAATCAGGTCCGAAATCACAGAGAAATGACTCAATATGCATGTTCTACATTGGATACATTATAAATATACATCCCTAAGGGAGGTCTTTATTAACATAAAGCTGTGTGATGCTGAATTTAGTGGTATGGACCATTTAGCAGATATGTCTGTTTCCACATGCGTGCGCACATGTGCACACAAGCACGTGCACACACAATCCCACTCTTCATTTCCCAGCACTGCAGAAGTACCCCGTCTCTACCATTACATCTTATCATTTAATTACCCTTGACAGCTTTATTTTTGATGTGAACTCTATTAATGCCTTTATAGTGGCAATTATTATTAAAAAATGAGCACCGCTTTTCCATTCCATGAATTAGTCTGTCTTTGTGTCCATCCTCTTCCCTCTCCCTCTCCCTCACACACACACACACACACACAGTGAGTCAGATTTGCACATACAAACGGCCACTCAAAAAAAAAAAAATAAATAAATAAATCTGAGAAAAGAGAGTCCAGTGCTGCAATGTGTGGTTTTAACCACTAGGTGGCCACAGGCTTTGAACAATGTTATGAAACCACCAAGCTCCACACTGTACTTAAGTGCGCATTGGGGCAATCAGACAGTACATAGTCATTTTCTTCTTGTAGCTGCAGCACAAAATAGCTGTCTGAACACACATATATCAATCATTACTTAGAGAATACATTTTAATAGTTATTCTAGTCCACAGTGAAGATACAGCAAATCACACCTCACTCACTTTTGATGCAATGTACTCCTCTCACATGTTATATTCTCTGTCTCTGACCAATGAGCTGGGTGTAAACCACCAAAATCCTATGCCAAAGACTTGACCAGGATCCTACCAGCACTCCACTGACTATCAGCCCTTTCCTGTCAAGGCAATTAGTCAGTGGCCAGCTGCTGTACGATGTAATCAGAAAAAAAACAGAGGTCTGTCAGTGGTCTTGTGGACAATTAGTTCGGAGGTTGTCCACAAATGAACTGAAACAGCCCAGAATGAAGACCCAGCACAGCAAAATGTTCAGTGTTAAATCAACTCTTATGGTGAACATATGGCCCATATTGGACTCATATAAACTCTGCTGGAGTTCAATTAACACTTGACAAGCGGGAACTGGCTTTTGCATCTCAGATCCTGCATCATCAAGTATTGTGCTTCCAAGGTGGGAGCTAGGTTTGAACTCATAAAAAAAAATAAAAATAAAAATAAATTAAAAAAATTTAAAAAGCTAAACATCTTTTTTCTCCCACCACGAGAGCCTTTCCTGACCATTTTCTGTCTCACATTTACATCCAGCACATCCAGCGTTAATGAGTCACCAGTAAGGCAGCACAGGGGATGAAACAGCACAGGGCCAGCTGTGTGCACACCTGCGGTGTGGAGAGGTGAAACGAGTAACTGAGAGACAGCAGAAACCAGCTGGGCCTGTCCCTCAGTGTCATGTGCTCATGGGTTTGAGAGCATCACACGCGTGTGCAAGCACACATGCACACGCGTGCAGGGGAGACTCACGACTCACCAACAGACAGGAGGGCCTTGGGCACGTAAAAACTGGATTTAAAACCATTTTAATTTCCCCTCTCTCCCATTCTCTCTCTCTTTCTCTCTCTCTCTCGCTCTCGCTCTCTCTCTCCCATTCTCTCTCTCTCTCTCTCTCTCTCTCTCCACAGACCATAGTGGCTGCGTCAGCTGAAAGTGGGGCAAATCCATATCGCTTTGTGTCCCAGGGCATTCCTTCTAAGAAGTCAGCAGTAAGGAGTTACAGTCGTTATAAGTCCATATGCTACAGACTAGCAGAAGAATGGCACAGAATGCATTAATGCTAGAGCTGTCTTGAAGAAATTAAATAAAAGAATGACCAAATGAGTGGTGTCATGAGCAACCTTATGGTAATGCCCTTCACTTTTAATGTTTGATGTGCTTTTGGTAAGTGGGCGAGGATTGCAGTGGAGCAGACCAGGACCCTCACCATCAGCAGAACACAGCCAGAATTAGGCTGGCACGCTGGACCAGAAGCTCCAGATCAACCAGTTCCAAGAACCAATCACAGCAATGTTATATTCAAGGGGGATGGTGTCACATACTATGCCATACTCCACCACAGTAGCACTCAGATTTTGAAAAGCGACCATTTTGAGGACAAAATGCATTGCACTCATTGCCACCTTTTTCACCTCTCTTGTTTTTGCCCTGTGTAAATTCTATAATAGATCTAGCAGAAGAAAATTCTCTGTAATACAATTTTGACAATTGTGGTTATTGTTGAGGCACAGCGTACACACAAATATGTTCTACACTTTCATAAGGAAGGTTAGTCTGTACATATAGGCTTGTCAGATTGTATTGGGTGTTCCTTACACCTATGGTTTAATATGACGCTATCACCTTCATGTAAAGCAAAGGCCGCAGTTTGCCGTGCTTTAAAACTAAAAAAACATTTTAGAACTAATTATGTGAGCAGAGGAGTCAGATTGACACAGCGACTTATTGTGAGCAGGAAAGCTTGTAGATGGCACAATGTGCATTATCTGTCCGTTGGGAAAAGGAGTTGCGCGATGTAACTTTGCTGGACTTGAGGCATTTGGACAGGCTGTCAGTTCTGATGGAATCATAGCGCAGGAAGCCATTTTCACTTGTTGCAGGCAGAGCGCTTGCTGGCCGGCTGGCGGGAAGGTAGGCTTCGGCTTCCTGTCGCAGGTGATAATGAAGACAGGGCCACCCCATGGCTATGTCATTCTCTCCTCTCCCTGTCATTATCGCCCCCCCCCCCCCCCCGCTTTCTCTCTCTCTAAAAAAAAAAAATCCCATCAGCCTAGATTTAAATCCCTGTTGTTTTCATGACTTTTGTTCTTTATCTATATAATATAGCGATCTACCCTCTGTGTCTACCTATCTACCAATTCATAAATTAATCATCTTGTTGGGGTCTCTCTCTCTCTCTCTCTCTCAAAAGTTCTAACAGTTTAGATTGAAATCCCCCTGTAGTTTCCATGACGTTAATCCTTTTTCTAATCTACCATAAGTATCTACCTATATACAAATTAATATAGAAATTATCTATCTATCTATCTATCTATCTATCTATCTATCTATCTATCTATCTATCTATCTATCTATCTATCTATCTGTCTATCTGTCTGTCTGTTTGTTTGTATTTCTGTCTGTCTGTCTGTCTGTTTCACCAACAGCCTTAACACCATGTACCCTGCTGCTGCCAAACGGCTGAAGCTAAGTGAATGCGGGCTTTCTTGATACTTGGTAGACCTCGTAGGAAAACTAATTTGCTGCTGGAAGTGCACTGGTGGACCATTAAGGAGTGGTCTGCCTTCCATTCCATACAAACTCCTATGTCCATGTGCCATGGCAGAGACAATGTGCTGCAGGAGCTGTCTTCAGTTGTCTCTATGGAGAGATCACGACCCTTTGTGTTCAGTAAGGAGTAGAGACTTATCACAAAGGGTAGTGAGTTCCCTGGTGGCATAGCAAAATCTTGGCAAAACTTAATTGGCTCACTAGTTCTCTCCCTCTCTACCTCAGGTGATGTGTGCAGAATTTTCTGGTACAAAATGGTTCTTTACTGTAAAGAAATTTGAAAAAAAAAAAACATAACAGAAATGTTACACATTATATTTATCTTCTGTATGATGAATCCTGTATGTCTGTTTATATATAGTGCAGCATCCATCATTTTCGAATAATTAAGCATGGAAACATCCATTACATGAATGGTCGGTCAAAGATTTAGCCGCTGAATCCTGACTAGTTAATCCATCGAAACTGACAGTCTCGTCCTGACAGAAATCGAAGAATACTCCCCCTCCCCACCCCCTTGCTATCTTTTCCTCTCTTGACCTTTGACCCTGCTCTGTGTAGATTCAATGCTTTATGGTCACTGTGGAGGTTCAGCACTCTTGAGGGGGCGATAGACCTTGAATTGCTTTATTAAATAACAAAGATCATAGAGCCCCCGGCACTGAGCAATTAAAAGTCTGAGGTAAGGCTGCGGCAGTCAGCAGATGGAAGGATAGATGGATGGACAGATTTTAAAAAAGGGGAACACTTCCCCATAGTGAAGCACTCCCTCAACATATTACATATAAGCACCTTGCATTCAACGTGTATTTACTATGTAATAGCGGCGGTATAACTGTGATACAAATGAACACAAGCTTAGCATCAATGCTGCAAGGACGGAGCGCAGCCCTGACTTTCTCAGAGCTAGAGGAGGAAAGCGGAGCGCAGCAGTTCTTCTGAGGCCTCCCCCCGACCCCCCCCCCCCCCCCCCCCATCCCCCCCGTCCCTCCGACCAAATGTTCATCAGCTTTCAATCTTCACCTCCACCCCGCTCCCCCTCCCTTCCCTCTCTACCCTCCTGTCGGTCATTAGCCAGCTCTGCGGCAGACATAAACGCGAGCGCTTAATGAAAGTTGCGCGCTGCCGGAAAGCCATTGGCGGGGCTGTTGAACAAAAGTGGAGGTATTCTCCCGAGCTTTAACGCTGCCTCTGTGGCCAATTAGGCCACCTGCCCGAGAGCTGGGATGATTAACAGCCAATATCAATTTAACAGCTCCAGCTGCACGACTTCACTTCAAAGATGCTGAAGTGTACAGAAAGGACAAGAAGCACCACACCTTGACAAGCTTTAGATAACTCTACACAGACTTACAGGTATACATAACAAACTTGAAATAATGCAACAAGGACATACAGCTACTTCAATACCTACTTCAAATAACTCAGACTGGACTTACGGTAACTGAAATTTCCGATGAGCCTAATTGTTTAATCGTCTTTTTCATAAGATTTTCTTAATTGTTACACCTTTCTGATGAGGTATAACCTCATATGTCGCTGTGAGAACCAGGAAACTAGTTACAGCTGTGCCCTACAAGGTATGCTTGAGTTTCTGAATACTTGCCAAAGCTCAAGATGACCTACAGTTCACCTTAATTCAATGTTCTGAGGACCATGGAGTTTGGAGTGCATGTAATTTTTTCAGGGTTCAACAGTACCTCCGAGTACTCATTTTTTTAATACATCACTTTCACAGGATGGGTAAACAGCCAAAATTTAAAATTGCCTCCATCCATCAAGTATGTCTGAGGAAAGAAACAGCAATTGAATAGATTTTTTCCCCCAAAGTCACCCAAACATTTTTTTATACGCAAGGTGCACTTTTGTTTTCCAACAAATAGAATCACTTGTGCTAAAAACAACGGGACCAGATAAGGAGTTAAATCAAAAACAAGAGAACAAGAGTGCAATTTTATTGGAAACCCCATTTACTTTCAGTGGTCACTTCTGTCAAGAGCCATAGAAAGACGGTCTCCCGCAATCTCTCCCTCAATTTACATTCTATTTGAGAACTGGATTACAGCAGATTCTTTCCAAATGAATACATTCTGCAGTTTTACAAAAGCTGTTAAGTGACTTGCTGCTGGAATTAAATTAAAAATGAAATATAACCTTGTTGATTAACATTAAAAAGCATATTTGGGGTGTAGTGCAGGGTTTAAGAATGGGAGTAGAGTGACCCACAAACAAATGGCCTAAGAAACACTGCTACTCAGACATTGTAGCCAGGAGTACAGACTTTCTTTTCTACTTGATTGTTGTTCATCGATTGACTAATGTCACTGATAGGCCAGAGATCCCACTCACCGGGTTTCCCAGGTCTAAATCAGTCATTATTTAAACAGGAATGACCAAAACCAGCAGAACTACTGGCTAGGGCTAGATGGGAGTATCCCAGCTTTAGACTACCTGCCGAAAACTAGGTAGGTAGCACAAAAATAGGGTTTCATTGCTGAGATGCTGAGATTTGTGTATGTTCCACAGGCCAGTTAGGAGTAGATGTAGATTTTCCGTAATGTAAATAACATTTAAATAAAACCTCACGCCTCATATAAAAATAAAAAGAGAAAATTGAAATGTAAGGCTTTCTCTTGTTACTACAGTTAAAGGCAGCATAATATTTCTGTGTTTTCGCAGGCTGGTTTCTGGTAAAACAGCCTGCACTGCTGAGAAACACTACCCGGATTTGTCAGAACAAGGGAGACTTCTATTCCTGTGGATATGGATCTCTAGTCATTATTAATTCTCTTTGGTTAAAGCTTGTGTCTGAAAAAGAAATATAGCAAACGTAGGTTTGTGGGATGTTTCGGTGTAATTTTGCATGTGTGATTTGTAGAAGAGACATCCGTGTTTAGAATACACTGTAAGCCCAGATTTTGTCTTTAATTAAACAATTAAGTGGCCATCACTTATGTTTTATGTTATGATGGTGGCGCCTCCCACACAAAATGGCAGCCACGGTGTTTCAGTGTGTCAGCGTCCTTGTTTTTGCCATATGCTGATCTGCCAAGACAAATTCCTGTGTGTTTGTATGATAATAAAAGTGATTCTGATTCTGATTCTAATGTTTAGAGGAAATCGTTCCCATTACAAAATCAAACCATGTGGTCTGCAATATTCAGGTGAAATATTCAGTGTAATTATGTTAGGCAGAGATGACTCAATATAATATGTTTCTGCAGGGTTACAAACCTTAAGAACTGTGGCTACTGACTTCTGATTGGGGTATGAGAACTCACTGCTACCTGAGCAGATACACTGGCTAACTGTGTGCTGGAGAAGGTAGCTACCATTAGACTTGTGTGACCCGTGAAAGAGAAAACTTTGAAAGTCACTTGTTCTATTTATCCTATAGATCTATTTATTGTCAAACTCACACTGTTAGGAATTTTACTAGTTTTAACGGCAATATTACTGTATTATGAACAGCTTTGCAGTTGATGCTGTATGCAGTATGTGGTTGTAGATTTACAATAGGCTTTGTGTGAGTTCTTTATGGTTGATGAAACGTTACAGCAATCAACATTTACAGTAAAAAATATAGTAATGCTCCTTAAGCGTGAAAATGGACCAATAAGCTTGCAGTAATGTTAACTTTTTTGTCTTTTGCTGACCACAGCCAGTTGAAAGTGAAACTAATCCTCAATGTTTGTAGTAGTTTTAGTTTTTAAAACTAATATTGTAACACTGCAATCCACCCGAGTGGTGGCCTAATCTTCTAATGGTAAATTCATATTCGCTGAAGTGCTTAGTGCAACTGTCACCCTGGAGACGCAAATCTCACCAGAACTATGTCATTACAATGGTGTGAGAAGTGGAGACGTGGCCTCAGTGGACAGCGCAGTGCCCCAGGGGGTGTGGCAGCCTGTGAGTGGCATGTGAAAATGAATTACATACAACTTTCTGCTTATTTGTTGCCTGGAAGGTGCTGCGATTTTAACATTTTCCCAACAGTGCAGAAGGAAATTATTTATTTATGCGAACTAATGATTTTGAGTAGTGTTTACTAATATTTGATGTATTGAACGTGATTGTTGACTCTATTCAATTTAGACTGTAAGTACATACTACTTACAGTAACTAGTTATGTTGCACTACTTGTACAAACTTAAATGGCTTTAGGCAATTGGTTTCTACACAATTTTCTAGTAAAGTCAACTAATCAGGGATTACAGCGTATAGCAAAACAGTCGGATAATTATCTCTTGCGCAGCTGGGGTGTCAACATGATGGCCTGAAGATGACAACTTCTGCAGTTTAGCTGGCAAAACATGTTATTTGAAACCAATACTGTGCGCTGTAGTTTTGTGTGGGTTTCTGAAATTATTTAAATGATGTTATTAAATTCAGTGATGTAAAACAATGTATTGTACACATGAAAACAAACACACAAACACACACAGACACACACACACACACACACGTCTTCATTTACGCACACGTCCTGCCTCTTGTGCTGAGCTAACGCAACACTAACGATGCAGGATACCGTACAGACGCCACTGCATTTGTTTTTATCTATTCATTTTTACCATTTTGTTCCATTTCTTTCCCAGAGAAAAGTGACGTGAGAGCGGTTTCGGAGGGAGAGAGGAGCTCATTAGTGTGGAACAGAACGTTTGGACGACCCTGTTCAGACAGCGCTTCGGACTGCCAGGGTCATTTCCTCCGCCACTTTCTAGAGTGTCAACAAATATTAAACATGAAAAAGGAGGAGAGACGCAAAAAACGCTGGCCAGGCGCATCTCTGGAACATTCCCTCTGCATATTTATTAAAGCAGAGAGGCCAGAGTCATCTCTTCAGGAGGGTTTGCTGTGGAGGAGGATGTAATTGAGGACATTTTATTATTCATGCAGGGAAAAGATGATTCATTGCATGAAAAATAAAAATGAACACAAATTAAAAGTTCTGCATTAAGTTGCTACAAATAAATAAATAAATAAATAAATAAATAAATAAAATAACATGAAGTGTAAAAAAAAAATAATTAACAACATTAATGTGTCGTTGCCCTTAATGAAAGAGGACAAAAGTAATGTTTTGTAGATAGGCATTCCATTATCTTTTACACAAGACAAATTGTTTGCTGTGTCTGTAAATTAACATTTATTTCCCAGCATGCATGACACTCATATGTACATGCATTTCCTCTTCCATTTAACTGGTGCACTCAAACCAATCTTGCTTACAGGGGGTGAAGGAAGAATGCTTTCAGACCAAGGAACTTGACAATGTGCTGAAAAGCACTCACTAATACAGCATACTGATGTTGCATTAGCAATATGAAAAGTGGGACAAATGTATTATGAGGTGAGGAAAACAGGTTAGAAACTCGTGTAGTCTAATAAATGAGGCTGCCAACATCCATCAGAAATATAAGAAACATGTTGCAGTACTCATCAAACCACTCAGCTGCGGTTTGTATGTTTATACTTCAAAACAGACAGAAAGCAGCAGCACAATCTGTCTTCAAGGTGAATTGGGTTCATTACTGCCCTGACGGGCAAAGTGGCTACTATAGTAACAAACATTTCCCACTTAGGGCACCAGAGGGCAAAGAGGCTAGGAGAAGGAAATGCATTCAGTCATGGAGTGCATCTTCAGATCCTGTGTTAATGAATTAATGAATTTATTTATTAACTGAAATGTCTTAAGTACCATATTTATCATACAAAATTAAGTATAACAGTCAACTAATGCTACACCACACAGGTACACCTGGCCTGAAACCTGTGTTGACCACATTCCCCTCTGCAAAGCTCAATTCAGTCTGTTGAGTTGTGGTCTGCTGGTTGGCAATTGGGTTATAACAATTTGTAAAATGAAGCATTGACACCTTCACCTCTCAAAGGCAAATTGACAAATTGTTGATTGGACTGGAATATACTTTCTCAAACTCCTCTCTCAGCCCTCTAGCCTTCCTCTGAGAAAGCTGGCCAGTGATCACTTAAAATAGGTTTGAAAATATCCATGAGCTGGAGTGGGGGGGGGGGGGCGATCTCTCATCTACAGCTTGCACTCCCTTTGGAATTTCTGTAGTAAATGTACCATGAATGAGGGTCCAGTTCGAAACGCAAACTTTTTAAATTCAATGGAATTGTCTCCTATCTTTGTTTTGACGTTCACCTGATGCACATATGTGCATGGACACATGCATACACAGACACACACACACAAACACATACATGCATGAACACACACACATGCACACAGAAACACAAACACACATAAACACAGACTATTTAGAAAAAACGAAACCATACCACTGTCATCCGAGTGCATTTTAAATCAGCTTTCACAATACTTACACTAAAACCTGTTTCCTCAGTTACTGTTTATTGTTCATAGATTAAAGCAGCTTCTTCTAATAAAAAAAATCATGTTTTAATGTTTTAACATTGATTTCATTGAGTCATAAATTACATGAATAACCATTCAATCCCCAGAGCATTCATGCAGTACAAAATGCACACAACAGACACACACCTGGATCAAATTTACATCCGTCCTTCAAACATTAGACTTGCAAATAAATGCAAGTGTTACTTTTTCAGTGGCACATTTTTTTTTTACTGATTTTACTGATCGCCAAACTCAACAGACAGAACTCACCTAACCGCTTGTGATGAAAAAAGTAAACATACATTTCTAAAGCGAAGTCATATTTCATTTTGCATTAAAATTAAGTGAAAATTTAGATTAAAAATAGACAGGGCAACTGGAAAATATCATTTCTGAAAATTGATATATATTCAACTATATAAAAGCAATTGAAATATGAATTTAACCTTAAATACATGTAATGATGACAAAAAACTTTACTTTTAATGTGATAAACAGAAAACACAAAGCCTTGACTGGGTGTTCGGTCTTATTGGGTTCTAGAACATTGGTTTGCATGCAGCTCAATAATAGTTTTTCTTCAATAGGTTCAAGGACTCATTTCTGACAGTTGGCTCAAGTTCGAACTTTCAGAATCCTGAAAGGCAGGCACGCTTAACTTTTTAAAGGTGATTTCTATTCATTATAAAACTTCATTATTTGTAAAAGTTACAAATTGTTGGTCAATAAATAAAGGGGTTTGTAAAAATTTGCATTTCAGGCTGCAACCCTGTCCAATGATAACATGGGCTTGGCAAAGTATAGGTAAGCACACAGTGCCAAAAAATGTAGACATAATTTACAACTGTACGCTCAGATCACTTAAGATCATCGACAGCCATCAATGAAGCTGTTCTATTATGTCCAGCGACACCAAAATTTCTGTCATACCCTCAATAAGTGACATCAATTCTTGGTGTCACTGCTCATAGCTGAATAGATTCACTTCAAAAGTTTGATTGAAGAAGTAACATTAGAAATCATTCAAATCATTCAATAGCACATTTTATGGACTAGGACTTTTGATAGTTACAGGTTTATTCATCATTCAACCTTCTAGAAGAGCAATCAACAAAGGCTAGCAAAAAGCTAGACCTCATTTTAAATGTGTCATCTTAAGTTTGGTCTTCACTGTAGTGAAGTAAAAAAACAGTAAACAAACTTTTTCTGTCTTTCTCACTGGCACACACTACTGAGTGAACACTTTAATGGTGAAACACTGTCTAGGCATTCAGGTGAAAACCTGGCTATTATTTGGTTGAATAGTGTAAGCTTTCTAGCTGACTAGTACGTAGCCAGGCTATATACAGGTAAAACCAGAGTTATATTGGGGTCAACAGAGTCTGTTCATGTCAAAACATCTCTTAATCTAGATTTCCACCTCTGTAGATGTCTTGATTCTGCTTTTTGCTCACTGGGTAGTGTGTATATCTCCAATTTGCAGTCCCTATTAGAACTTGGCTGACCTGTGCTGTTATGAAAACAGTTCAGATGACCATAAACTCCATATGTCAGGCTAGCCCACAGAGGATGGATCTTGCTTGTTTAAAAACTCTGTTAAATGACTCTCTTCTCACCCCCTCTCTTTTGGCTTCCTTCGTCTGTTGTAATATATCTCCACTCATTCTCTCCTTCCTCCTAACCATTGAAATTCCTGCCCTAGTCTACCTCTACTCTCCTTCCAACACTCCCCTCCCCTCAATGCGTCTTTCCTTCTCCCTGTCACTCAATTGCACATATTATTTAATCCTTTCTCTGACCTTCCCTCCTTTTCCTTTCTTTTCATTTTCTCCTCCAGCTGTTCTCTCTCGGCTTCTCCATCGATCCAACTTTCAATTTCAATCTGCTTTGCATACATTTGTGTTGCCGATGAATTTACTCTCTCCCTCCCCCCTTCATAAATTTCTCTC